>NC_056729.1:558795735-559025735 GCF_019279795.1 Protopterus annectens | reverse complement strand
TCAGTCTTTCTTGCCGCGTGGCACCCGAAGCAGAAGCTGTTCACAAGTGCCGGTCGGTCAGATCCAGAGATTACTACTACCGAATATTACTCAAGACTTCTAAAGCTAAGTACCTGGGACTCTTTCTTGCCTCAGCCGATGTCAGAGAAAGTGAATAACTGATGTTATGTGATCCTATCTCGCCTACATTCTGACTGATGGGTTCGGAGCCGATCCCTCGGCTCCGACTCGGCACGCTTATGCCAAAGAGCGAAGTCTCTTATTGGCTGAGCTTACTATATCCCAGGATGCACCACTACCAGTCCCCCAGATCTCGTTTGCCGCTTCCCTGCGAAGACGTGGTCTCGAGCTGGCTGGGCTGAGTAGTTATTATTAACTAACTTTTCTGTCAGTTTTTTGCTGTTTTTTGTCACAAAAGCTGTTTTAACGGCTAACGCCTTATTGTGTGTGTTTGGATTGTGAAAACTTGTTGTGTGTGATTGGGTTGAGTTAGATTTCGGCCCCCCTTCATCCAGGGCCTTCCCGGTCTGTCAACCCTTTTAAAACTTTACAGGGTTTCAGAGTTCCCTGTCATTTACACGAAGTGTTTGTTAAGCTATAACTGTAAGCCTATTTTTTTAGGTTTGTCATCAGTAAATCTATAGTTGTTTACTTTACTGTCAAAGTTACTGGAATTGTTTAATATAATGTCTCAAACTCCTAGGCCTTCGGGCTTTAAAAAATGTTCGAAATGTGGTTTCAAAATGTCTATCACAGACGATCATTCTCTGTGTATATTGTTTAGGGCAAAACACTTGCAGGAGTCATGCAGCGTATGTCACGCTTTTTCCTCAAGGGTCCTCCAGGAGAGGAAAATAAATTGATTCTTAAGGTTAATTAAACCTTCCTTTGAAGAAGCCTTGCATCCTCTCCTTCTCCGCTAAAAGAAAAGGCGTCGGTTCCGACCAGTCCGTCGGATCCGACCGCCAAGAGACATAGGCAGGCCTCTCCTTGGCTCCAAAGACTTGAGCCGAGGTCGAACGGTCTGCCTCGATGCCACCAGTATCGACTCCTCTGGCTTCGGAGCCGATAGCTGGGGCATCGAGGCGGGTCACCTTCGCCGGCTCCGCTGCTCGGAGCCGACAAGGGTCGCCCGCTCAGACACTTCCTCCTCGGCGCCAAGTCCACCTCGGCACCGATGGAATCTGGTGTGTGTATTCCTCGGCGCCGATACTCATCGAGTCGCCTCGAGCCGGTCCCCTAGCCCTTTGGGGCCGATGGAGAGGCCGTCTCGAACCCGCTCTGTTTCCTCTCGGTCGAGAATGTCAGATTCTGATATAGACAGGGTGCTCCAAAGACTGTTCCAGTCCCCAGTCTTCCAAAATTTGTTTCGGTTCCGACCCAGTTGGCTTCGAGCCGATGACCTGGCCCACCCCATTGCCATTCCTCCTATGACTGCTGCCCGGCCGGAGCAGGTGCTGTTGGAGCCGGTGGAGATCTCAGAGTCGGCTCCGACCCTTACTCCAACCCGGGCCTCGGGTCCGAGTTTGGTACGCGGACTTCTTCGGCTGGACCTGGGGTGATGTTTGGGACCTATGCTTTCGGTTCCGAGCCTCCCCTCGGTGCTTGGCTGCGGGACTTCCGTCGGCTATCACGGCTCGAGACCGGACACTCCCAGGATTCTGGGGTCCGGCTTTCAGGGCCATGAGGAGTGCCTTGGCCAAGTCCTCTTGCCATCTCTCGGCTTTACCGGCACCTTCCTGGGCGTGGAGACTGGGTCTTTGGCAGTTCCCTGTCCGTAGCCAGCGGAGCCCGAGGCCTGAGGTTACCCCAGTGGGGTTCCTCCTCCTGAGGGTTCTTCGGAGGAACCCCCAAGGAAGAGATCGTGCAAGAGGAA
This sequence comes from Protopterus annectens, assembly GCF_019279795.1. Taxonomy (NCBI): domain Eukaryota; kingdom Metazoa; phylum Chordata; order Ceratodontiformes; family Protopteridae; genus Protopterus; species Protopterus annectens. Next base: position 559,023,859 of record NC_056729.1, on the reverse strand, counting down.
GCACGTGGACTCCCCGAGTCTATTACATCAGACACTGATATGGATGATGCAGAGGGGTCCCCAGTCGTCCTCGGATGATGTCTCATTTGCAGACATCTTAGAGATCCTCAAACAACGAGGCGGCTGGATATCCAAACCCCCTCTGCGGACGAGTCAGTGCTCCTCAAGGCCTTTGGGGCTCAGCCCTCCGCCTCCTGGGTGTCTCCGCCTTGACGAGCTTCTGGATTTAGTTTGTCGAAGGGCGGGAACATCCAGATACCGTGGAACCAGTCCCTTCTCGTCCAAATAAATTTTTGTCTGCTCCCCGAGAAGGAGTTCCTTACTAAAGGCGTGGCTGTAGATGCCATGGTGGTGGCATCTGCTACACAACAGGGCGTGGCAGAGGCTTCAACGTCCGTCCATCCTCCTAATAAGGAGTCTAGGAGTATGGACAGGCGGGAAGCGCACCCTGACTTCAGCGGCCTTTACTTTAAGGTCTCTGAATTATTTGGCACATTTTACCAGGCTTCAGAGGGATCTGGTCAAGGAGTTGTCAGATTCCTCTCGGTAACCTACCTGAGCAGCTAGCCCAGTCGGTTAGCTCTCAGTTGGCTATCCTTACGTCAATTTCTAACTCGTCCATGAGGCTCATTTCCTATGCGCCGAAGGCGGGTAGAGCGGCAGGCACAGGCGTGGCTCTCGTGACAAGCCTGGCTCCGCTTGTGTCAGTTTCATGGAGGCCTTCAAGTCTTCCTTCGCCGACGCTCCCTTTGATGGGTCCTCATTGTTTGGACCCAAGGTGAAAGACACCCTTACCCGCTGTGAGCAAGAGGGAAAAACTTTATCTGCCGAGGTGCCGTTATTCCACTCCCTTCGGCCTTACCCCAAGGCTAAAGGAGGGGAAAATGTGGTTCCAAATCTGCAAGTTTTTCTCCCAACAGCAGGAAGATTCCCGTCCAGAGGCAGAGGACGGGAAATTTTTCAGGGAGACGCCGTCCCAGAGGCGGCAGAGGGCCCGCAATTCTGGAGACCGCGAGTCCTTTCGTGGCTCTTCAGCCTCCCACACGTCATGAGGGATTGCCCGGCTGTGCTGCTCGGAGCCAGTCGGGTGTCGTTGCCAAGCACCTAAAAGCCTGGGAGTCAATCACTCAGGACAGATGGGTGCTTGATCATTGCCGGAGGTTACACCATCCCATTCACATACTCACCCCACCGTCCAAAGAATCCCGGACCCACCACCCAGTCAAAGGGAAATAGCAGCCGCAGGAAGCTTTAAAGCTGCTAGAAAAGGAGTCATCCAACCGGTCCCCACAGACCAGATCGGATCAGGAAATTACTCCAGGTTCTTTTTAGTGCCAAAAAAGACAGGGGACCTGAGGCCAATATTGGATCTCAGCAGACTGAACCAATCCGTCACGAAATCCAAATTCCGAATGGTCACGTTACAATCCATTCTCCCATTGTTGGAGAAGGATGTTTGGATGTGCTCCATAGACCTCAAGGACGCCTATTATCACATACCGATACATCAGGCGTCCAGAAGGTATCTGCGCTTCAGCCTGGGAGTCAGTCATTACCAATTTTGCGCTCTGCCCTTTGGTCTCACCACAGCCCCAGGGTGTTCACCAAGTGTTTGGCAGTAGTGACGGCTCACCTGAGAAGTCTTGGATTCCAAGTGTTTCCCTATCTCGACGACTGGCTCCTGACTGCCACCACCAGGCATCTACTAATGGACAACCTCAAAGCCACCATCTCCCTGGGTGTTTCCCTGGGATTACATTCAATTGGTCAAAGTCTGTCTTGCTGCCCTCTCAACATAAAGTTTATAGGAGCAGAGATAGACTCAAGATTGATGCGCGTCTTTCTTCCTGCCGAAAGGATCCGAACTTTACAGGGCCAAGTTCAAGCTCTGATCTCGAGATCCAAAGCCCCAGCCAGGGTGGTTCTACAGGTTTTAGGCTCAATGTCTGCCACGGTTCTTTTAGTTCCTCTAGCAAGATTACACATGAGGATTCTTCAGTGGCTCTTGTCAACTCAATGGTCCTTTCAGGATCTTCCCTCAATCATCACATCATGATTACGGAAATATGCAAAGGGACCTTCGCTGGTGGCTTCAGACATCCAACTTGGATCAAGGAAAACCCTTTGTTCTCCCTCTCCAGTGGTTACCCTGACGACAGATGCCTCCCAGATAGGGTGGGGGGCATTGTCTGGGCAGGCTAGTTCAGGGCTCCTGGCTTCCAGAAAGCTCTTCTCCACATCAACGTGTTGGAGATGAGGGCTGTACTTCTATCCCTACAAGCCTTACACAAGTTTCTTCCTCAGGGCACCATCGCCATCCACACAGACAACATGTCGGTGGTTTGGTATCTGAACAAACAAGGAGGGACCAGATCATACCCCCTTTGCAGAGAGGCCATGAGAGTGTGGGAATGGGCTGTAGCTACCAACCGCTTCTTGGTAGCGACCCACATCGCGGAAAGTCAAATGTATTGGCAGACAAATTAAGCAGGACAATTCTCTCTCCTCACGAGTGGTCTCTAAACCACACAGTAGCAGCCCAGGTTTTCAAGAGATGGGGGACGCCGTGCTGCGACCTATTTGCAACTCCACAAAACACCAAGTGCCAAAGGTTCTTCTCCTTGATCCCACATCAGGGAGTACCAGCCATGGATGCTCTAGCACAACCTTGGCCAACAGGGCTACTTTATGCCTTTCCTCCAATTCCACTTCTTCCCAAAGTTATTCAAAAAGCTTCTCAACTGGGGTCTTCAATGATTCTGATTGCCCCATACTGGCCTCATCAGATATGGTTTCCTTACCTGAAGAAGCATGCAGTGGACGATCCGTGGACCTTAGACCTAATTCCGGACTTGCTAATCCATCAGTCGGGACATCGGCATCAATCGCTGCAATCTTTGAAATTGACAGCTTGGCTCCTCCACTTCCGACCTTAGTTAGAAGGCACACACTAGACCCGGAAGTTGTTCACATTTTATCTTGACCCACAAACCCACCACTAACAAATTGTACCTCAGTAAGTGGAAGAGGTTTGCTATCTGGGCTCAACTCAAGGGTTTAGACCCTATCACTGCTCCTGTCCCAGAGGTTTTGAAATTCTTAACATCCCTGTTTAATCAGGGATCTTCTGTCTCAACTATTAAAGTCCAACTAGCGGCTATCTCTAAATTCCACGAATCCATGGATCCTCCCTTGATGAGCAGCAGACTATGCAAAACTTTCATTAAAGGTGCGAGCCTATTAAGACCACCAATTTTTCATCATGCACCTCCGTGGGATCTTGATTTGGTGCTTCGCATTAACATCTCCCCTTCGAACCGGCTGCTACATGCGAGTTAAAATATCTGTCTTGGAAAACTGCATTCTTAGTTGAAATTACTTCTGCAAGAAGAGTTTCAGAGCTTCAAGCCCTGTCTATTAAGCCACCATACTTGATTTTCCACAAGGATAGAGTATCACTTAGGCCTAATCCATCCTTTGTCCCAAAGGTCTGTTCTAGTTTCTGTCTCCAACAATCTCTAGAGCTACCAGTTTTCTTTCCAAAATTCTCCAATGAAGCAGAATACACTCTCCATAAATTGGATGTTCACAGGCAATTACGCTTCTATTTAGACAGGACTCAGCAACTTCGTAAGTCAGACCAGATGTTCTTCATTCCACATTGCTGCAGTCCTAACTATTGGGTAGTCCGCTGTCCAGTCGGCCCGAATACCAAAGTATAAGGCTGACGTCGGTCAGGGCGCATTAGACTGACGTCAGTACGTCAGGGTACTAATGCGCATGACCGACGTCATATCCTCAGTCTTTTTTGCCGCATGGTCCGATGCAGAAGCAGTTTTGCGAGTGCAGGTTGGCGTTCTGAAATTTTCTGAAGTCGGAGTTTCAGACCGAATCAAAGTTGGCTAAGTACCCGTTGGGAACATTTTGGTTTTTCTTGCCTCAGTATTTAACCGGATGTCAGAAAAAGTGAATAACTGTATTTCTTGTGGGAAACAGATACCTCATAGGGATTACCATACCTTCTGTATACCTTGTTTAGGGCCTGAGCACGACGTTGTTGGATGCCGCTCTTGTGCTAGATTTAACAAACGCACTATTAAGAGAAGGTTAGACTGTGCCAGGTTAGTGTTTGGGAAGCGTTGCAGTTATAAAATGCCGTCGGATGCTCCGCCCGCTTCAAAAGCGCAAGCACAAAACAGCAAAGCCTAGGGTTGATGAACCTGCAGTCCCGGACGCCGGTTCTTTAGAAGGCTCAGTGGAGCCAGAGGTTTTGCCAGGAGTTTCTTTGGAGTCTCAGGCAGAGACTTTACTGTTACAGGATGTGCCTTCTCAGGAGGTAGGCCAGGCTGAAGGGGCTTCTCAGGTAACTGTTCTTCCCTCTCTTCCCAAGGTAGTTAGAGCCTCTCCTTCTGTTTCCAAAACTTCTTTGAGAGGTAGGCCAAGTTTAGCTTCAGTGGGGGCTTCTCCTAGCACTTCAGGTTCTGTGCCTAAGAAACATATGCTTAAAATGGCAGAAGATTTGATTACTATGATTAGAGGTTCTATGCCCCCCCTGATAAGAGGCCTAGGGTGGAACCTGAGTTTGAGAGTTTTGAACAGTGTTCAGAGGCTTCTGAGTCTTCTGGAAGATTTGCAAGAGTATCCTCCTTATTCTGATTCTGATGTGGATGATTCCACTCCTACAGCTTCTCCTCCTGAGGATTTCTCATTTTCAGAGACTCTGCATTCCATGAGGGAACACTTTAAATGGGAAGGCCAGGATTACTCTGATTCCAGGAAAAGGCTTAGGGAATTCTTGTTTTACCCCAGCATAGGCCCTTAGCTATACCTCCTGTGTTGAATGTGGTGGAAGATGTTTTGCAGAGGCTTCCCTGAATCCTGATTCTTTGCCTCCTGCTCCTGTTAAACCTGATAGGTACTATAGGGTGCCTGAAGCTCATAAGTATCTTTTTAAGAGTCCTAGGGCAGACCCGGAAACTGTTTCTCAGGGACCTAAAGGTGTTAAGGCCTCTGTTGTTAAAAACCCTGTTCCCACTGATAAAGAGGCAAGGGCTTTGGATAGATGGGGAAAGAAAGTGTATACTTCTTCCACTTTAGCCATGAGGGCGTTGAATTGTCAGTTTCACATGCTAAAATATCAAAATTATCTCCTTTCACAATTGAAATCTAAGATAGATGCTTTGGCGGAAGGTATTGAGTGTAAAGAGTTGCTGGATTTAGTTCATGTGTCTGAACAAGTGGGTAAGCATTCTTTGCAATGTGGTTTTGATGCTGTACAGGCCTCCTCGAGGGTGGCTGCCACTAGTTCTGTTCTTCGCAGGCATGCCTGGTTGAGGGATCAGAATTTAGCTGAGCATGTTAAGACAAGGATTTTGGATGCTCCTTTACAGTCTGATGTGTTGTTTGGTTCACCTGTGGAAGCAGTTTTAAAGAAAATGGAGGACAAAGCTAAGTCTATGCAAACTGTTAAAGATTTTTGCAGGTGCAGCCACCAAGTTTAGTAGAAATTGGCCTACTAAGGGATGGACATATCCTGCTTATGATTCCCAGTCTAGGGGTAGGTCTAGACGTGGTAGGGGCAGAGCTCAAGGTTCTTTTAGGCCTAGAACAGGAGTTCACCTGCTCAGACTTCTGGTGAGGGCAGGGGTCAGTCCTTTCAAACAGACCCAATGACCTGCCTTTTCAGCTGCCAGTAGATTCTCGTCTGGCAGCTCCTTTGGGAGGAAGACTGTCTCTTTTCAAAGAAAATTGGGATTTAGTTACTCAAGACAGATGGGTGTTGGATATCATTCACCACGGTTACAGGTTTTATTTCCATACATTGCCCCTTTCAAAGGCATGCCAGACGTTCCTCCTCCACAAAGAGAGGCTCACAAGCAAATTTCTCTGTTACTCCAAATAGGGGCCATTCAGCCAGTCCCTGTATCAGAAAGGGGCCTAGGATTTTATTCTCGCCTGTTCCTAGTACCAAAGAAGGGGAACACGTGGAGACCAATTTTGGATTTATCTATCCTCAACACTTATCTGGACATTCCAAAGTTCAAGATGTTGACGTTACAACAGCTTTTACCTCTGCTGGGCAAAGATCACTGGATGGTAACTTTAGATCTCAAGGAAGCTTACCTTCATGTGCCTATAAGACTAAGTTGCAGGAAGTATCTGGGTTTTGAGCTGGAAATTCTCATTATCAGTTCTCTGCATTGCCCTTTGGCTTATCTACTGCCCAGAGTATTCACAAAGGTTCTGGCTCCAGTGATAGCTTACTTCAGGCTACAAGGAATTCAAATCTATCCTTACTTGGACGATTGCCTGATTCTGGCTCAAGAAAAGGAAGACCTTCTACAGCATCTGGAATATGTTATAGCAGTGCTAAGATGCCTAGGGTATTCTGTGAACGAAATAAAGTCCAGTCTAGTACCCTCTCCAGACATGTGCTTTCTGGGTGTGAGACTGAATACAGCAGCCCAGATGGCCTTTTAACCCCGGACAAACAAAAGAGTCTATCCCTTTACTTCCATCAACTATCTCATCAGTCCGTGCTGACTGCAAGGACAGTCCTTCAAGCATTAGGGTTCATGGCATCTTGTATTCTGGTGCTTCCCAATGCCAAACTGCATATGAGGAAGCTGCAATGGTATCTCAAAATGTATGGACACAGCACTGCCAGGATTTGGACACTGTCATTCAAATAATACCTTGCCTTCAAAAGAATTTTTGTGGTGGGCTCAGGAATGTCACCTAAACAAGGGACTCTCTGTGACCCGGCCAGAGGCGAGTCAGATTTTAACGACAGATGCCTCGGACATTGCTTGGGAGCTCATCTAAATGGAAAGTGGATACAAGACAAGTGGCCTGCCAGACTACAGCATCTACATATCAACATGAAGGAGATGTTAGCAGTCCAGTTTGCATTAATGGCTTTCAAGGAGTTACTTCTTCCAGGGCAGGTGTTGATTCTAACAGACAACACAACTGTCATGTGGTACATCAACAAACAAGGGGAACACATTCTTATCCTCTATGCAGGCAAGCAATGATTTTATGGGAGACTGCGCTCAGCTTGCAACTAACTCTTCAGGCAAGGTTTCTGCCGAGCACAGAACTCCTTAGCAGATGTGTTAAGCAGACAAATCATGGATCCCCAGTGGAAACTGGATCTTCATGTATTTCAGAAATTGACAGTGTCATGGGGAACTCCAGACATAGATCTGTTCGCTTCTCCACTAAACCACCAGCTGCCAAAGTTTTGCACAAAGGGGTTTCATCACACAGCTTGGAAAGTGGATGCTCTTTCTTTCAGTTGGAAAAATCTTCATGTGTATGCCTTTCCACCTCTGCCTCTTCTTCCAAAGGTGCTCTTAAAGGTCAGACAAGACAAGCCAAGGATGATTTTAATAGCTCCAGATTGGCCTCGCAACACTGGTACCCACTACTAAGGAGTCTGGTAAGGAAGCCTCCATGGCCTTTACCTTTGATTCCACATCTGTTATCTCAGAAGGACGGTCATCTGCTCAATGTCAAGCTCCACTCTCTTCATCTAACAGCCTGGCATATTCTGTGTTGAAACACAGCAGGTCTCAACTTCCTCAACAAGTTTTAAATGTGATTATGGAAGCTAGAAGACCTAGTACAAGGAAAGTGTACAGAAAAATGGAAGAGATTTTTATTTTGGAGTACAGCAAAGAATTTGGAGATTTCTGAGCCTAATTTGAGTGTGGCTCTTCAATATCTTACTGAGTTATTGGACAAAGGTTTGTCCTTCTCTTCCATTAAGATTCATGCTGCAGCAATTTCAGCTCACTATGATTGTGACCCACCATTGTTTTCGCATCCTTTGTTCAAGCAGTTTCTTAGAGGGCAAAGAATATAAGACCCCACGTAGAGCTCCTACTCCTGCTTGGGATCTCAATTTTGTGTTGGAAAAACTTACTCTACAACCTTTTGAGCCTGCAGCTACTGCTGAATTGAAATACTTGTCATGGAAGACTGCTTTTCTGTTGGCTATTACTTCTGCAAGAAGGGTGTCTGAGTTGCAGGCCCTTATGGCAGTAGAGCCCTTTTGATTTTCCATAAGGATAGGGTATCATTACGCACTAATCCTTCCTTTATGCCTAAGGTGGTTTCTAGTGTGGCTTTAAACCAAACTATTCATTTGCCTACTTTTTATGCAGACCCCCAAAATAAAGGGGAAAAGATTTTGCACACTTTAGATGTACACAGGCAATTGCGTTATTATTTAAGCAGGACTAAGGATTTTAGGCAGTCTCAGCAGTTGTTTGTTTCTTTTGCTTTGAGTTCGCAGGGCAAGCCTGTGTCAAAACAAACTATTTCTAGGTGGATTGGGTTTTGCATTGCATTTTGTTATTCCCATCATGGCAAGGAGATTCCAGCTGGGATTAGGCCTCATTCCACTAGGGCTACTGCCACTTCAACAGCATTTCTAAGGGGGGTGGCAACTAAGGATATTTTGGAGGCAGCTACTTGGAGTTCAGTGCATACTTTCTCTAAGCATTATCACCTTCCTCTCTACTCTAAGTCTAGGGCTGGTTTTGCCACAGCTATTTTGCAAGGCATGTTGTCAGCTCCTGCTTCTTTATGATTTGCCAGCCTCCCTTACCTCTGCTTTGGGATTCTACCCAATAGTTAGGACTGCAGCAATGTGGAATGAAGAACATAGTACAGTTTTGTACCTACCATAAATGTAGATGTTCGAGGATCCACATTGCTGCAGTCCAATTTACCCTCCCTCCTTCCCTCTGTGTTTAGGGGTGGTTGTGTAGGTGAGGTTATATGCTGATATTTTTGTATATATTGTACATATTTTTGGTGCAGGTATATTGGGCCTTGTCTTTTTAGGGTCTTCTGACATCTGGGGCAAGAAAAGACTGAGGATATGACGTCGGTCATGCGCATTACCCTGACGTACTGACGTCAGTCTGCGCCTGACCGATCAGCCTTATACTTTGGTATTCGGGCCGACTGGACAGCGGACTACCCAATAGTTAGGACTGCAGCAATGTGGATCCTCGAACATCTACATTTATGGTAGGTACAAAACTGTACTTTGTTTGTGTCCTTCTCAGATAATAAATTGGGCCAAACCATCACAAAAGCTACTATCTCAAAATGGATCAGAGATTGCATAACTAAGGCTTATTCTTCTTCGAATAAGCAACTTACAACATCTATCAAAGCTCATTCTACCAGAGCTATGGCTACTTCTATAGCTTTTCATTCGAAGCTAGCTATATCGGAAATTTGTGCTGCGGCTACTTGGTCCAACCCGCACACTTTCATTTCCCACTACAAATTGGATGTGGCATCTAAAGGACGAGCATCATTTGGTTCCACGGTACTCAGGAGTTTTCCAGTGAGCCACCCAGGATTCAGGTGCTAGGGCTGTCCCATCAGTCAGAATGTAGGCGAGATAGATCACATAACATCTTTTAGTTATGTACTCACCATAACTTCAGATGTTTGGGATCCATCTCGCCTACATTCCTAATACCACCCTCCTTCCCCTGCCTTGGAGATCAGAAGAGATTGAGCGGTTTTGAGTTCTACTGTTTTTATCTTGTTTCATCTGACGATGTTATATAAGCAGGGTATGTATGTGTGCATGTATGCGGACAAACTAGATCTGGGGGACTGGTAGTGGTGCATCCTGGGATATAGTAAGCTCAGCCAATAAGAGACTTCGCTCTTTGGCATAAGCCGCGTGAGTCGAGCCGAGGGATCGGCTCCGAACCCATCAGTCAGAATGTAGGCGAGATGGATCCCAAACATCTGAAGTTATGGTGAGTACATAACTAAAAGTTTATCTTGTGGGAAACAAATACCTCATAAAGATTTCCACTCCTATTGCATACATTGTTTAGGCCCAGACCACGACGTAGCAGCTTGTCTAGCCTGTGCTTCTTTTAACCGACGGACGCTTAGACGTCGGTCGGAGTTTGCTGAACAGATTTTCGGCTCCGATTTTGCATATATTATGCCGTCGGATCCTCCGACTACACAAAGTACCAAAAAACGCAAAGAAAAGGACCGACACTCGCGGTCCAGCAAACCACGAGTGTCTCGGTTTCGGCCGAAACCGAGCAAGCGGTTCTTTCTTCAGCCGAAATCATGCCTTCTACCGAGGCCTCTTCTAACCTGGTAGAAACAGCTTCTGAAATCCAACCTTCTATTGCGGTTTCACAGGATTTATCAGATACCATTCCCCTGGATATTTCTACCCCTGCACGTGGAGCTGCTAGGCCTCCTGCAGCAATGTCTATTAAGGCCTTTGCCAGGGCTAAAGCAGCCAAAGCATCAAAAACGGTGCCTGCCAAGCCCCTCTCTCAGGCCCAGCACCAGCTCCCATATGCTTACTTTGGCTGAGGATCTCATCTCTTTAATTCGTGGAGCCCAGCCTCATCCAGACAGGGCCTCTCTCCCTCCTCCAGAAAAAAGGCCTAGAGCAGAGCCCCCTGAGCCAGTATCCACAGATGATTCCTCTGATGACTCAGAACATACAGACCCTCCTGAGGCTGCTTATTCTCCTTCGAAGACTCTGATGCTGAGGAGTCCATCCCTTCAGCCTCCTCCTGAGGAATTTTCCTTTGGGGAAACCTTGCATGCTATGAGGGAACAATTTCAGTGGCAGGGCCAAGATTTCTCAGACTCCAGAAAAGGCTTAGGACCTTTCTACATTTGCCACAGCATAGGCCTTTAGCTATACCTCCAGTACTTTCTGTTGTTGATGATGCATTTAATGATGCTTGCACTGCTCCTGATTCATTACCTCCGGCTCCTGCTAAGCCCGATAGGTTCTACAGGGTCCCGGACACTCATCACCATTTATATAAGGCTCCTTTTGCAGATCCAGAGACTATCTCCCAGGGTCCTAAAGCCGTAGCAGCTACTTCCACTAAAACCCTCCCTCTGAAAGGGAATCCAGGTCCTTAGAGAGATGGGGTAAAAAAGTTTACACCTCTGCTACTTTGTCAGCTAGAGCTTTGAACTGCCAATTTCATATGATTCAATACCAAGAGTTTATGCTTGACCAGTTGACTAAAAAGCTGTCCTCTGAAGAATCTTTAGATAAGAAATATGTTCAAGAAATGGTACATAACATACAGCAGGTTAGTAACCATTCTTTAAAATGTGGCTATGATGCACTGGAGGCTTCCTTTAGATCAGCCATGACTGGCACAGTTATCAGGAGGCATGCATGGCTGAAAGAACAGGCATTACCAGACCATGTCAAATCAAAGCTTTTGGATGCACCTATGGACAAGGTCAGTTTATTTGGTTCCCCTGCAACAGGTACTAAAAAGATGGAAGAGAAAGCAAAATCTGTACAAACAGTGAAAGATTTCTTACAAGTTCAACCTCCAAGGTTTAGCAGGAACTGGCCCTCCAAGAATTGGTCCTTTCCAGACTCCTCTAGGGCACAAAGAGGCAGGAATAGGCGCTCGAGAGGCAGAAACCAAACCAGGGGTGCCTACAGGGGACGCCAGTGGCAAGGTAACAACCAGCGAGGCACGGATGCAACCACCACCACTACAACAACTCATTCACAGTGACTTGGCGGTGGCACCGCCTACCAGGGAACAACTAGAAGCACCCTTAGGCGGAAAGCTAACCTTATTTTCAAAGAACTGGCATTGCATCACAAGAGGTTGGGAGGGTGTTCTAATGGTTAAGGTATTTGCCTTACAAACACAAGGTGCAGGGTTTGAGTCTCACAAGGGATAATTGGCTAGGCTTAAAATGGCTTGCAAGGGCAGTTAGCTTAGTACTAACCTATGAACCTATGAACCTATGAAGAGAAAAATGGATTTTGCAAACTATAGACCAAGGTTACAGGTTCCATTTCCATACTCTACCAAGCAAAAGAGGAATGCCAAACCTGCCACCTACTCAAAGGACAGAAGCTCTAAAGCAAATATCTCAATTACTAAGAATGAGAGCTGTGGAAAAGGTACCACCTTTGGAGCAAGGAAAGGGATTTTACTCCAGACTCTTCCTGGTACCAAGAAAAGAAAACAAATGGAGGCCTATTCTAGACCTGTCCACTTTAAACACATTCCTCATTGTTCCAAAATTCAAAATGCTGACCCTACAGCAGCTTCTTCCCATGCTGGGCAAGGAGTCTTGACTGGTAACTCTAGATCTCAAGGAGGCATACCTGCACGTCCCCATAAGACCAATTTGCAGAAGATACCTCAGATTTCTTGCAGGATCAGAGCATTATCAATTCTCAGCATTGCCCTTTGACTTATCTACTGCGCCCAGAGTGTTCACGAAATGCCTGGCATCAGTAATCGCTCATTGCAGACTTCAGGGGATTCAAATCTATCCCTACCTGGACGACTGCCTGATACAAGCGGACAACAAAATAAAACTAACAGAAGACCTACAAAGAGTCATTTACCTGCTGCAAGCCCTGGGATATACAGTCAATATAAAAAAGTCAAGGCTGATTCCATCCCAAAGAATAACCATTCTGGGTGCAGAACTGGACACATCAAATCAAATGGCATCCCTAACTGCAGAAAAGAAAGAGCAGCTTCCTCTCTACTTCTTGGCATTAACAAAGCAGAACCATCTAACTGCAAGAAAAGTGCTGCAAGCTCTAGGCTTCATGGCATCCTGCATAATACTGGTCCCTCATGCCAGGCTGCATATGAGAAAGCTACAATGGTACCTAAAGAATTTGTGGTCTCAACACAAGCACAGCCTAGAAACCAAAATTCCAATGATTCCCTGCCTGAAGAAAGCGTTCCTATGGTGGGCTCAGGCCTGCCAATCAAACTCAGGATTGCCCTTCTGCAAAAGCCAACCAAAACAAACCATCACGACAGATGCCTCAGACCTCGGTTGGGGGCACACATGCTGGACAGGTGCATTCAAGGCCTATGGACTCAAGACCAGCTGCACCTGCACATAAATCTAAAGGAAATGATGGCAGTAAAATTGGCAATCCAGGCCTTCAAACCTTTTCTCCAAGAAGGTCAGCTGATGATAAGGACAGACAACACCACAGTTATGTGGTACATCAACAAACAGGGAGGCACACACTCATATCCTCTATGCCGGCTGGCACTGGACCTATGGGATGTGGCTCTGAGCTACAACATCCAGTTACAAGCAATTTATGTACCAGGGAAGGAAAACATTCTAGCAGACATATTAAGCAGAACTACCACAGATGCCCACAAATGGATGCTGCATCCGGACATCTTCAAAGCCATCACAAGAGAATGGGGATTACCACAAATAGACTTGTTTGCATCCCCACTCAATCACCAGCTAAAGAAAGTCTGCACAAGGACGTACCACCCACTTGCTTGGAAGGTGGACTCCCTATCTTTCAGTTGGAAAAACCTGATAGCATACGCATTTCCACCACTTCCTTTGATGCACAAGGTGCTTCTGAAGATCAAAGAGGAACATCCGAGGATCATTCTGATAGCTCCAGACTGGCCAAGACAACATTGGTATCCATTGCTGAGGAGCATGTCCCGGGAACAAATATGGACACTACCCCTGATCCCATTACTGTTAACACAGAACAACTTCAACATCCTGCATCCAAACCAAACTCTGCAGCTAACTGCCTGGAACATTACATGACAACAATTAACCCAAATTTATCCCAAAGGGTTAAGGACATAATCCTGGAGGCTCGAAGACCTTCAACAAGAAAGAATTATGCAGCAAAATGGAAAAGATATCTCACTTGGAGTACTGCAAAGGGGCAAGAAGTGACACTGGTGAACATAGCCAACATCCTGGAGTACTTGGCAGAGCTCTTCCATACAGGCCTGTCCTACTCTTCCATCAAGATACATGCCTCAGCTATTTCAGCAGAATACAGCTTGGATCCTCCTGTCTTCTCGCATCCTCTGCTCAGACAGTTTCTGAGAGGAATTAAAAATGTGAAACCTCCCCGGAAACCTCCATTACCAGCATGGGACTTGAACTTTGTACTAGAAAAATTGACACTTCCCCCTTCGAACCAGCAGCAACAGCAGAATTACAATACTTATCCTGGAAGACTGCATTCCTGCTGGCAATAACTTCAGCAAGAAGGGTCTCTGAACTACAGGCATTAATGGCAGTGCAACCCTTCCTGATCTTCCATCAAGATAGAGTGTCCATGAGAACAAATCCTACATTTATGCCTAAGGTGGTATCCAGAGTCTCTTTAAATCAGGCTATCCACCTTCCTACATTCTTCCCCAACCCACAGAACAGGGAGAAAGGCTACTACATACCTTGGATGTGCATAGACAATTCGCTACTACCTGGACAGGACAAAACCAATAGAAAAACTGACCAGCTTCTGGTAGCATATGCAACAGGGAAGGAAGGAAAACCAATTTCAAAACAGACAATCTCCAAATGGATAGGAAATTGCATTAGATTTTGTTACTCCTATCATGGAAAGAAAACTCCAGAGAACATCAGGCCTCACTCCACAAGGGCTACAGCCACTACCACAGCTTTCTTACGAGGAGTGGCTACCAAGGACATTATAGAGGCGGCTACTTGGACCTCCGTGCATACATTTGCCAAGCATTATAATTTACCTTTATACTCTAGATCCCGAGCTGGTTTTGCCACTGCTGTTTTGCAAGGGATCCTAACTACACCATAATCTCTACTCATTCCTCCTCCCTAGTTTAGCTATGGTATTCTACCCATTTAGAAGACTGCAGATGCATCCTTGAAGGACATAGTACAGTTTTGTACCTACCATAAATGTAGATGTCCGATAGGAATGCATCTGCAGTCAGGATTACCCTCCCTCCTTCCCCTCTGAGGTACTCCTAGGGTATTTGCCAACCTTCAGCTAGCTTGGGGGATCTATTATGGTGTATTTGTTTGTATATATGTACATACATGCTTATTTTGTGTGTTTGCTCTCTACTATTTGGAAACTTTGGCATTTATCCAAATTTAGCCATCCAAGAGGGCACCTGGCATCTGGGGCAAGAAACACTGAGGAAAATGGCGTCGGCTGATGCCTTTATCCCCAAAGAACTGCCGCAATGACGTCGGGTGAAGTGCGACACCAGCCGAAGCCAGACCCAGACTTTGGAATCCGGCCGACCGAAGGGCTGCCTGACGACAGGACAACCCATTTGTGAAGACTGCAGATGCATTCCTATCGGACATCTACATTTATGGTAGGTACAAAACTGTACTTTTTGTAGGTTGCTAGTGTTTAGTTCTATCTGCTGTCACAATGAGAATATTTTATAGGAATGGGTCTGCAGGTATGAGAAAAGGTTGAGGCTGAGGGATGTAGCTAGTTAGTATGAATAGTTTCGTATAAGCAACGAATGGGGTATGGTACAGTTAAGAGTGAATGAAGAAGCAGCTGGTATAAGTAGTTTAGATAATTTGCTGTCTGGGGAGTAGAGAGTGTGTGTGTGTGTGTGTGTGTGTGTGTGTGTGTGTGTGTGTGTGTGTGTGTGTGTGTGTGTGTGTGTGTGTGTGTGTGTGTGTGTGTGTGTGTGTGTGTGTTATGCTGGTAGAGTGCGAGTTTACTTTAAGGAGGCATGGTGGGTAGGCAAAGAGGAGAGAAGAAAAAGAGTAAAAGGTTCATAGGTAGGTACTAGGCTATCGGCCCTGGGGGGCCTATACAAGCCCAGCCAAAAAGGTACCCTGGCTTTCGCCACCCAAGAAAATTATTTTCCTGTGCCACGGTCGAGCAGAGCCACAGAGGTGATCCCCGGGTTGAATTTACTATTTCCCATCCAATCATCAAGATTTTTCTTGAAAAGTGCTAACGAGGAGCTTTGTTTGATATAGATAGGTAGTTTATTCCAGAGTATGGGAAGTCTCTGGGACAGGAATCTATCCCTCCAGCATGTTCGGTTTATTGTGGTGACAAGGTTTAGGTCCTTAGAGCGTGTAGCTTGGAGGGATTGGGATTTCTTTAAGTGGAGCATGCCCAACAGCTCTGGGTTTGACATAGCTTTGTATGTTAGGCAGAGATCACCTCTGAGTAGGCGATATGCGATGGAGTAAAGCTGGAGTTTTTTGAGACGGTCATGGGGCATCTGTTTGAGGCCGGTAATCCTCTTTGTGAGGTATTTCTGCGGCCTTTCCAGTTGTTGTAGATGTCTTGTGAGGTACATACCAAAAGGGGCGTTGTACTCTATAATGGGTCTAATGAGTGATGAGTAGAGGGGAACTAATGACCTCTTTTTGTCTGGATGAGAAACCTTTTGTGATGAGGTGTGCCACGTAGAAGGATTTCCTGACTACTGTGGCGATGTGATTATCAAAGGAGAGACTACTGTCCACCTGTGTCCCAAGGTCTCTTATCAAACTTTCGGTGTTAAGTATACTACCGCCTATGTTGTGGTTCATGGGCACAGAGTTTTTTCCAAAGGGGATGACAATGCACTTTTTGGCATTGAGCTTGAGGCCATGGCTTTGACACCAGGCGTCTGTCTCAGTTGAGGTCCTTTTGTAGGATGTCCACATCATTAGGAGTTTCGATTATGGCTCCTAGTTTGTAGTCATCTACAAACTTCGTTAGCCAAAGACCTTCTGTGTTAGCCTTTACTTCAGAGAAGTAGATACCAAACAGGAGAGGACCCAGGACTGAACCCTGTGGCACTCCACTTGTCACTGGTCTGAAGTCGGATTTGGAGTCTGCTACTTTCACAGTGTGGGTTCTGTTAGTGAGCCGCTTGGCAGCCCATCTTGTGACATAGGGATTTATACCTAGTTTAGTGAGTTTATCTATAATTCCAGAGTGGGGGATGGTGTTGAAAGCCTTGGCAAGATCTAGATAGGCTGTGTGAACCACCTTACCCTTGTCTACAGCTTTGTTGACTGCTTCAAAGAAGTCTATCAGGTTTAGGAGACATGATCTGCCTTTTACAAATCCGAACTGGGTGGGGTCCAGAGTTTGGAGATTACCAATGTCTTTGTTTATAAGTTCCATGATGATACATTCCATGGCCTTGTAGACCAGGCTCGTCAGTCTAATGGGGCGGTAGTTCCCGGGGTCCGTGGTGGCTCCCCCCTTGTGGTGTGGGATAACCATTGCTGTGTGCCATTTAGCTGGCACAAAGCCTGAGGTGAGGCTATGATTGAACATGGTACTTAGGTGGGGTGCCAGTTCGTTCTGTAGTTCATGTAGAACGCAGCCTGTGATGTTGTCTGGTCCCATGGATGCTGTGTTCTTGGCTTTGGAGAGTGTGTTTTTTACCTGTGCAGCCGTGATTACAGGAACTTTGCATTCTTCCAGTATAGAGATGGGCTCTTTAGGGGGTGAGAGGGGGGGTAAAGTTAGCACTGAACCTATCTGCCAGGATGTTGGCAATTTCAGTTGGGTCTGTATATTTAGTGCCATTGTGCTGTAACTCAGAGCAGATCTGAGTGTTGCCATTGAGATTCTTGACATAGCTATAGAATGCTTTGTGGTTGTCTTTAGAATCAGTGGCAATTTTGTTTTTGTAATTAGCTTTGGAGTATTTTATCAGGGATTGCAGCTTCTTACTGAGGCTGACCAGGGAGCTCCTCCACTCGTGGAATTTTACTCTTTTGCAACAGTTTCTTCCTTCTGTTGTACAGTTTGTTTATGGCAGGGGACCACTAGATTGGCTTCCTTTTTTGGGAGGATAGCATCTGGATTCTGTTTGGGATAGCATGATCCATGCACTCATGTAAGTGCTTATAAAGTGCAATTGTGTAGGATTCAGTAGTTGTAACTGTATTGTCCATTTGCATGGGTGTCATGAAGTTCACCACTTCTGTCTTAAGAAGCATAAAGTTGGCTTTGGAGAAATGTTTTATCATGGTTTCCTTAATGGGGGGTGGGGGCAGGATGTGGATATCTAGGGTAATTAGCTTATGGTCGGATCAGACCAATGAGGCGTGGACTTCAGGTGTGGAACACCGGTCACTCATGTTGGTAATGACTAGATCTAGGATATTGTTGTCCCTGGTGGGGGTATGGATAAGTAGATCCAGGGCATTGGAGTTTATGAATTCCAGAAAACGTTGAGCGAAAGAGTTGGTACATGAGTAGTTTTCCCAGTTAATGGTGGGGTAGTTGAAATCGCCCATTATTAGGGTGTTTGGTTGAACCCTAATATTTTCAGTACATCAAGAAAAGAGGAGTGGGACTCCTGGGGCATGGTGGGTGATCTGTAGCAAGCTACAATTTGGATTGCAGTTTTTCCCAGAGTTAGTTGCACTTGAATAACCTCGGCTGCATTATGCTGAGCAACTAGCCTGGAGGTGTGGATATACTTAATGAATATGGACACACCTCCGCCTTTGGTGTTCCGGTCCAGGTTACATGGCCAAAAAGTGTGGTATGAGTTATAGCCTGGTAGTGCAGGGATGCTCTCTGGAGCTTTGAACCAGGTCTCAGTCACTGCACAGATATCGAAGTTCTCCATTTTAAGGAGTGCCTCGAGTGAGTGCATTTTGAGATTTAGACTTCTAGCATTGAGTAGCATCACCCTCAGTTTTTGCTTGCCTGCTCCAGGTACGGCGGTGAATTTGTCATTTGAACCTTGGCTAAAAAAAGGCACTATAGGGGCAGCAAGAACCTTAGCCAGTATCCGGATTTCCAGGGGTGACAGGTGCAGGCCATCTCTGGCAAAGCATCGTGGTCTGACAACCATGTCATCCCAGGCAGACAGATACTGGATCCATTTAGAATGGCACCAGAAGCTTAGCCAGTTGCTGAAGTCAATCATTTTGTCCTTGTACTGCGGCATCATTCTGGGTGATGGCAGAATGCTCCTCAGGGCTAGGGTCATAACTGCCTGAGCTACAAGATCGGAGAGCTCTTCCATGTCTCTTTTCATGTAGTCCAGGGAGGTACATCTTAGGTCGTTCATACCAACATGGACAATGACAGGGTCATATTTGTACTTGTTGTGGAGTGACCTGAGTGCATGGGTTATGTGTAGATCCTAGCACCCGACAGGCAGCTGACAGTAACCTTCACCTTGTTTAGTCTGGTGAGTGGCACATCGGTGTGCCTGACTATAGAGTCACCTATGACTAGTGTGTTGGGTACGTTGTTTTGCCTTATTGGCTGTGGTCGAGTGGCACACTGAGTCTGCGGGCTATGTGTCATTTCGGTTGTGTTGGGGGGTGGAGGTTGTTTGCATTTCTGCTTTGGAGGTCTCTGTTGCTTGAGCAGATTATTATTGAGAGCCTCCGTGAATGTTTTTGTGTTTCTATGTGTGGATTTTGGTGGTGTAGATTTAGTGAGACTATGTGATGAGTGTGGTGTGATGCAAGTGTTTACCTTCTCCTCTTGACTGTGAAGTTCAGTCTTGATTGGAGAGAGCTTTACCTCCAGTTTGGCTAGATAAGTGCATCTCTCACAGGTTGTAGTGTTGGGTGGTAGGAGGAGAGGGTTGTCTGTGTACATGAGGCAATTTCTACATTGCCCCAAGATGCCCAGATTCATCAGATAGACAGGAGAGAACAATGGGAGCTGACCCTTGGACATGCCTGAATAAAAAAACTATTTTCCTCTAGATAAGTGAGGAAAGGTGAGTACAAGAGCTGTTTTTCTCTAAACAAGTGAGGAAAGTAAGTACCAAAACTGTTTTCCTCTATGTAATGAGGAAGGTTGAGTGCTGTAGTAATTAGTAGGTTATTTAGTGTTTACAAGTTCCGAACAAGGGTAATTCTGTAGGGTTGGCTGGGGAATTGAGAGTGGAAGGGGAGGAAAGTGGGTTACAGACACATAAGCATTATCATGTTAATATGCGCAGACACACACACACACACACACACACACACACACACACACACACACACACACACACACACTTGGCATCCCAAGATAAATTCAGAATTTAGTCAGCCAAATTTAATAAGAGTTGGAAGCAAAAATGAGCAACTTTGCAGTGTTTAACTGATGTAGTGCAGTAAAATTAAATTTTCTACTAATTGCGTTTTTGACAGCCAAATTTGTGGTTGCCAGTAGCATTAAACTTAGCAAGGTCTTGCTATGTCTGGGCAATTCATATCCCATATTCCAGCTCAAAAGAATAATTTCCTTAGTTACAACTGTACTGTGTGGAATTTTTCAAATGTGCCAACGCCTTTCATTCCGAAAAAAAAGTCATATTCCCATTTACCTCCCTCTTTCCCATCAAACCTCCAGCATTTGCTGTCGACCTGTGGAGAAACTCTTTGAAGTCTGTTTGGAGTATAAAAATACTTATGCAGGCAATTCTAAGCAAAAATCCCAAACCTTCTAGGCCTTGGTGCATACTTGGAAGCAGTACAGATGCCTTTTCTTTGTTGTTTTGTATATTGCCTTTCTAGTCTATCTTCCTAATATTTTCTAACTTCCTTTGATTGATTCTTGTATTTATTATGCAATATTTTATGTAGTATACTATTTATCTCTTTTTTTATAACAGCAACTTCTGTTCTTGACTCAGCTGAAAACTTTGTCATTCATTTAGCAATCCCCTGTCCCTTTCTCTTTGCCTATACTCTGTTGTCAACCCCTGGTAGGAAAGCAGTCTCTCAAGTATAGTACAAACGTCTGCTTAGTTTCAGAACTGTAGTGGACACGTAGCACTCATTGCCACTCTGTAATATGGCACCCCACTCCCAGTCTGGCACTATAATGCTTCTTTCTTAGCCATTTATTCCCCAATTTCAGAAATGCCAGTGTGGAAATAAGTATTGACACTGCACTACTGATCATTCGGTATCTGTCAGTCGCATCCCCACAGCACCTTGTACCCAGGGCAGCTGCCTCCTTTGCCCCACCCTCATTATGCTTCTGCTTGATCTCATCCCTTTCTATTACGTTTCCATCTCTGGTTATTTGCTCCCAAAACCTTGACTCCATTGCAAGTTTTGTCCATTAAATTCGAGCCCCCCCCGCCTAGTTTTTATGCCCTACTTACAGTTGCCTGTATTGGTAAAAATCTCCTTTCTCCATTGTCATTTTGGTTTAGTTCTTGGAATATTTTCTGCTACTTTATGAATTTGATATTCTTCATGGCTGTTTTATTCTCTTTTAGGACCTGCATCCAAAATTGCATCTCCTTACCCCCCCCCCCCCCATTTCATAGGAACATGTGTATATACTCTGCAAACAATTACAAGAACATAAAATGCTTAACCATGTACACATTTAAGAAGAGAAACTGTAATGTTCTTGCTACTGTCTTCATGCACTTAACAGTGCTCATAAGTCCAGCAGGGCTAATAAATTTGTGTCAACCCATTCTGTCATCAGAACTAGCATTAAAGGTAGCCAGAGTTGTACTTTGACATGCAGTAGTTTCTCATTCCATAGACTAGGAATCCATTGACTTATGGAACCTATCCTTCCAGCAAGTCTTGTTTATTATGTGGTATAGGCCTTTAATGCATCTGTTTGTAGAACCACTGGTTTTGCAAAGAAATATGAGATCAAATAGGACTGGTTCTTTCATGGCTCAAAAAGTGAGATACAGGTCACCTCTCAGCAATCCATAGGCCATGTAGTATAGTTGTGCTAATTTAGTGGGCTAGATGAAGGTTTTGAGGCCTTTAATTTTTGTTATAAATTTTCGGGACCTTTCCATTTGAATGATGTGCTTTGATTTGTACATACCAGAGGGGACATTGCATTCAGCGACTGCTTTGATAAGGGACGGAATGACTTGTTTGGATCTTGGAAGTTATTCCCTTGGAAATGAACTGGTCCAGATAGAAGAATTTGGTTACTGTGGTGGAAACACGATGATTGAATGAGAGAGTGTTATCCTCATACGTACCTGGGCATCTTATGACTGTATCTTTTTAAAGAGGAGTACCATTTATAACACATGGGGCTGTGAGCATCTTCGCAAACACTGCTATGCTGCATTTTTTCTTGTAGTTTGAGACAATTTTGATACACCGTGTTTTGGTGTATTCCAGCCATAGCTGGAAGTTGGAGCTAGTTTGTATCAGTGAATGAGTAAATAACAGTGAGCAGTTTTGTAATCATCAGGAGACTTGGTTAGCCATACTTCAGAGATATTGACATGGACTTCTGCAAAATAAATACCAAGCAAGAGAGGGCCCAGAATTCCCTGCAACACCCTATTAGTTAAAATTTGACATTCACAGAGGGAACCAGCAGCCTTCGCAATTTGAGATTGGTTGGATAGCCAATTTGCAATCCAACCATCAGTGTATTGATTACATTAAGCTTGTCTAATTTTTCATTAATACCAGCATGGATTGTTGGGTGGTAAAGTTAGCAGTAAATTTGTCTGCTAATATATTAGATATGTCCTTCGGGTCAGAATGGGTGATACTTTTATGGATGTGCTCAATGCAGTTTTGAACATTATTCCTTAATTTTCTGACAAAACTGAAGAATGTTGTGTAATTGCCTTTAGAATCTGTAATAATCTTGAATTCATGCTTTGATTTACATTTTCATATAGTGTTTTTAAGTTCCTTACTGGCATATTTTACACTTTTAGTTAACAGTTTTTGAACCTGTTTGTCTCAGCACCATTTGTATTGCTAAAATTAAAATTATGCAGTACAAGTTATATTTAACTAACCCCACATGACATGCTAGAAATACTTGTTCAAGCATAGTGACTTTTTTGTTTTTTTCTTTGTTTTCTTTTTGTTTTTTTTTTGGTCCCTCAGTCCTCATTTTTACCTGCCTATCTCCCAGTGCCCCAAGTCAACCAGCCATTCTGCTATCCCTTTGGACTTTCTGCTGTGGCCAGTCATGAACCTTAAGGATGTTCTTAGGGTGTTTGGTCATAATGTGAAGTGCAGTGAGTGCATTTATCTGCATTGGTCATTGTTTTATAACCCTACAAGACATTACATAGTTCAGTTCAAGTCAATTCTTCCTCAGTGTATATAGTAAACAATAGATTTATGTTTCATAAATGTCAACTCATAGATTTCTGTGCCACCACTGTCTGTTGTGTTTCTTCCAGGAAGTATGAATAGACTTGTACAATATTCTGTTTGTCCTTCATCTTTTGTCTGAACACCAAGAAGGATTTCACTGTCGGTCTCTACCACTCTCTGTTCCTGTCTCCTCTTGCTTCATTCTCTGGGACAGACTTTGATGCCTCCTGTATAGGACCTAATTTCTTTTGCAACTCCTGTAAACCCCACAAGTGTTTTCATCATCCGTAAATGTTCTGGTGCCATTTGGGAAAAAAATCTCAGTATGGCTGAATAGAAGAGTTTGCATCTAAATCTCCTTTGTGGGATTGCTGGTATAAACTTACTTCATTGCATCTTGGTTGCCTGTGAATGGTCATGGTCTACACAAACCCTAATTTGCTCAACCTTTAAAATTTATCCTTTTTTTCCACACTTTGGAAAGTATCTGTTCCTTTAATTCATAAGTCTGAAATCTGACAGTAATAGGTCATGGGATTTTCTTTGCCACAGGGTTAACAAACTGTATGAGCCCTCACTATCTTTGCCTCTTCCTTTGACTTATCTGTCCATTTACTGATATAATCGGTGATTACGTTTTTGCAATTAGAGCTTTCCAAGTTTTTTTCCTTTTAAAGTAAATTACAGGTTATTGCTGTATGAACAATTCTGCATTTCAGTCTTCATTCTGATGTCTTCCTGAGCCACCTCCTGTTCTAATATTTTAGTTTTTAGTTCATTATTCTCTTTCTGAAACATTGTGATGTCATCCGAATCTCCTGAGAGCACCTCTTCATTTTCTGCCACCTTTTTATTGTTTGCCTTTATGTAATCTTCTAACTTTCCACTAATTTTGAACACTTCTCTATACATCCTGACACTGTTTTCCTCCATGGTCATCTCTTCGTGCGCATTCTGATGCTGGAGGATTGCTGCCATTGCCATGTATTCTTCCAGCCTGTCTTTTGGTAATACCACTTCTTTCATCTTTTTTTTGGTTACTTCTGTTTGATTTATCTTGGGTATACATATGCTATGGAATTCAACTAGCAACTATCAAAGACTGATAATTCTACCGGCTTTTTGACCGCTTTCACTGCCTCTCAAGCTTGGAGTTCTGTCTCTGTTGGCCTTCTTGCTTGTCGCCATAGCAGATGTCCCCTGGCATTTAATTGTGTTTTGTTAGAAGAATGGTACATATACATTGCAGTCAATAGTACCAGGTCTCTTTCATCTTGTCTTTGATGTACTGGTTGCATAAGCTGCTGATTAGGTTAAAAACATTTAAGTAGATAGTGAGGGCTCATACAGTTTGTTAACCCTGTGGCAAAGAAAATCCCAAGACCTATTACTGTCAGATACATAAATTGTATAGTAGGTTACAATCATAATGTGAGTGACACAGACTGGCAGGGTTTGCTGATGACTATAACTGATTGTTATAGAAATTTAGTTTCTATGGTCTTTGCAAGAATGAGATTGCATCCAAGTTAAAAGGTGAATTATGTGAGGTAGAGCATTTTATAGAATATGTTTAATGGTGTAGTACATGTGAATTCTGTTGATTTTCCCTTCAGGAATTCTTCTTTCATTGCATGGCTGGCAGAGAGGGCTTGGTAGATACAGCTGTGAAGACTAGTCGCTCTGGTTATTTACAGAGGTAAGCGTTCTGTCTCATAATATTCTTTTTATGTTCTACCTGTGATTGTCATCTTAGTGAGCATACTTGTGTTTTGCTTATTGGTTGATTTTCCACAAACCAGTAGATGGCGGCAGTGCACTTCACCAGTGACAAAACCTGTTTTGTTTTATAACACTCTACTCTGGTCCCAAGGCTGCAGTAGTTTATGTTTAGCACAAAAGTAAGAATAAGAGTTCCTTTCTCCCCTAAGGCTGTAATTAATGTCTGTAATTGGAAGCTGTATGACATATAAGATTTAAAAAAAAAAATGAATTAGTAAACCAGGTAGCCTTGAGGTCACATAAGTTCATAGCCATGAAATTTCATGGCAAGAAATACATGTTTGCATTTCTCAGTCTAATAAAAACACGTCATTTAAATGTGTATTTTTGTAATTGCTGTTTAAAATTTATTGTTAATAACACTACATTGTCTTTCTGTTGCCATCTGTTAATGTTCTAAGCTTCTCTGCTTTTGAGAGTGGAAGAGTTTGTTGGGAGTAACTGCCAGAGCAAGGAGGTTATTTCTTATTCATAATCTCACGCTTGAATACCCCCTAGATGCAGCAAGGCGGCTTGTATTGACAGCAAATTGTTTTATCAGAGTGACTCAGCTCAGCTTAGCTCATACGATAACATGTGTGGTTTATCTCTGCCTTACAAAAAAAAAACGGCTGGAATGAAAAAATCTTGTTCAGGTTAGCTGTTAACTGTATACAGTATAGCTCATATTTAGTGCAATTATTTAAAGGAATGAAATTAAATGCTTTTTGGTCTGTTTTTTGTAAATACTTTTTATTACAGGTTTTAAAAGTGATACCATCACAATGGCTTATTGACTCATCCTTGCAGAAGTTTGTTTTCTTTACTTGGATCTTAGTGCTGTGATTTTATGTGAACATTTTAAAATAGAGTTTGAGCTGTAGAATACATGAGCAGAGTTTGATCTTAATTCATTCATCTCATATTGTGTAGATTTCAGTTGGGCTCAATAGTGGAGTAGAACACCTGAAAACTGAAACTGGAGAGGCCAGGTGCATGAAATCAGATATGCTGATACCACTTGAGAAATCAAATGTTTTCCTTCTGCTGCATCCATATTACTTCTTAGCAGGCTGTCAATCGTTGCTGCTATCCTGGGTTTTAGCATGCTGTGGCAGTGCTGGCACACTTTGGTTTTACATGACTGTGTTTCCTTACTAGATTGCGTTTTCATGTGCTGTTAAGTGCCCAGCATGCAGGGCCCTGGTCTTTGTCAGATGTCATACCAGGGAGAGACTATTCTATGCTAGCCAGCAGAAAAAGGAGAGTCAAGTTATTATTTCATCTTTGTCTGCCTTAACAAACTTTCTGATAGATGAGGCTTATTACCAAATCAAGATTATCAGTGATGCATATGGTGTACTGCCTCTGAGTCTGTGTCCTGGCTTCCATTGGTGAAATGACATCAAGTGAATGTGAATACAGGAAAGGTTAAAAGCATAGTCAGCAAACTGTATTTTAAGTCTTGACTTATAAACATAATTGGGTAACAAGGTCTGCATTGTTTCTCAGCTGTTTGCAACACTGCTTTCCCATTAAAGAGATTTTTGCAGTATCACAAGTCATCGTGTAGTTTAGGGAGTTTAAGATTGTGGGAGTTGGGCATTTACTGATAAAGCAGGAAAGCAGCTCACAGACCGACAATAAATGGGGTTGTATTAAAAATAAGCTTTCACCCTGTTCTCTAGACTTGGCCATGAAGCACTAACAGTGGACATTAAATTGCCTTCAGTCAGATTCATTTTGTTGTTTGGTTAGAGCCCATTTAGCCAGCAGACCTCTTTCATGGATAATGTGAGAGATCACATTCCAAATGCAGATTTGGGTCTGTGAGTAATAATGGCATTACAGGAGCAGAGATTAAAATGTAGTGTATGTCTCAGAAATCAGTTACTATACATGCTTGTTTGTATGAGAGAGAGCATAAAGCTGGAACTTCCACTCTCGAGTTTATGGTAACTACAGTGATTAGTTGTGCAATGTAGTGCATCCCAGAACTTGCTGAAGAAGACTTGATCAGATACTGGGTGTTAATAATGTAGGGCTGATAAAGAGCAACGCCACAGACAAGTACAACCAAGCATGAGTCAGATGTATGTTGCAAGTAAATGCCTCCCAAAGGGGAGGATATACTTAGTGATTCAAGGAGGAGGAGTGTAGAGAAGGTTAATTGGGTAAGTGGATGGGGGAGGAAGAAAACCAGAGATGAAGAGCAGGGCATACTGATTTAATACAGTCAGTGCTGCAGATTTTTCTCTATGACAAAACAGGAATAGGGGGAATTAGGCAGCGGTGTAGTAAAATGATTCATTTGCAGGAGCATGCTTTTCCATTAGATCAGGTCTGCACATCTCTGAAAGAATTTATGGCAGCATTCTTCTTCTTCTTCTTTTGGCTTTTTCCTGGTTAGGGGTCGCCACAGCGGATCACCTTGTCCGCTCATGATTGGCAGTGGAGTTTTACGGTGACGAGTTGCCAGCCTGGTGCCCAGCCTTCCACAGAAGGCACACACATGCACACACTCACACCTAGGGCCAATTTAGAGCATTCTACTGAGGAAAATATCTAAGGGTGGCAAGGGTAAGTTTCTTAGGGGAGGGTCATTAAATTATTACTTTTTCAATTTAAAGAAATAAGTACAGGTTTTAAATTATTCTTTTATTTTATATGTTTGGTTACAGTTAATGGAAACATGAAACCTACCTGTGTATTCCATATTTGTGGTTCAGTGTTAAAAGTGGATGTTTTCACATAATACTTCCAAAAATGATCAATATCAATACAAGTAAGGCATTTGTATTTTTCACTGTCCCTTCAAGCTCTGCAGGCTGTTTGCACTGCTCAAGCCTCAGTATTCTTTCTGCACTTTATAGATGAGTCAGTGTGACACAGCAAGTATTCAGTTGAAAGCCAACTTGTCTGCTTTTTTTAATAAGAGGCATAACATCATTTTCTGACAACAAGCTTTTATTGGGGAGGGGCAGCATTGAAGTGACCTTGTCTTCAAAATGGCCATTCAGAGATTTGTTTTGCTACCGTACATATGTTAAAAAATGTTGTTATAATAACAGACACAAGAAACGATGACATACTATATTAAAATCTTACCCCCTTGAAAATTCTGTTGCAGAACTTCGCAAGTATAACGTATTTTGCACTATAATCAGAAAACCAGCAACAAAAATATTGTTTAGCAAGGTCTTTCACCAGCCAGTTCACATCAAATCTGAAGAATTCACTTATTTGGCAAGACTGCCAGGATAGAGTCTGGATGTGGAGCACCTGCATTCCAGTTGCAGATTACATTATAACAGTTTAAAATGTGATTTTTAATATTTTAAAGATAATCATAAAATTCTTCCTCAGCATGAATGCTGCATGTTGCTCACAAAAAGAATACAAAACTATGCCAGGGTAATCCTCTGGCTAGGCTTGTAAAGGCCCTAGGGCCATTAGCCTAGTACACACCTATGAGCCTAAGTAAACTGCATGTCCTGTGAAGATCACCTCAAAGCCCTATCTCTATATTCTGCTTCCTACAGCCTATTGAGAGGCGATCTGTGGATGGCATACAAGGCATCCTTGGATCCCACTCCGATGGACCTCGTAGGGAATCCTCAAAACAAATAGCACCAGAATTACTTGACCTAGGGATTTGACACATTAGAGGGACAGGTATATGTCTTAGAGAATTCCCCTTTTCTGGAACAGGTTTCCCGTCTGTGTTCCCTAACCCTATTCAAGAGAAACCTGGACTAGTGCATGGAAGTTGGAAGTGCACCCCAGGTCTAGCACCTGTATCTCTAATGGAGAGAGGCAGCCAGACAGTCTTGTCCTAGCTTACATATACTCCTTAAATTAACCTCTAAGACACACAAACTTGTTGGATACAATTGGGATGTTTGGCTAGGCTTATAAAGACCCCAGTGGTCATTAGCCTCTTGCACACCTATGAACCTATGCAACTCACATGCTATCAAGCAATTATGTCATCATGCCTGGCAACTTGGTGACATAGTTCTGTGACAGGATATACTCAGTTATACGTACTGAGGGTATGAGTCTGTGGGAAAAAAAGTCAGTGTCATACCTGTCAACTTCTTAATTCATGAAGTCTGGACAGAGACTGAAATAATGGGGTGAAAAAGGCCAAAAATAGGGGCAGATTTCAAATATTGCTAGTATAAACTTAGAAATGTGTTACAATGGCAAGATTTGTGTTAGCTTGCATTTTCTAAAGAATATGAAGTGTAAAACTCAAATGTATGTCATTGTTTAGTGACTTCAGTCCTCAGTGATTTGCCAGAGAACCACAAATTTTATGAGGAACAAACCAAAAATATGAGGCAAAAATCTGGACAGGCAGAAGGATAAAAGTAAAATGGTTACTTGTCTCAATGTGGACAGAAGTTAAGAGTGACGGCTTCTGCCTCTAGAACAATGTCATCAGTACACATCTTTATGTTTTGAAGAGCACAGATATCAAGAGGTATTGGGCTTTTTTGAAAATATTATTTTGCATCAGATTATTTTATTTGTACAAAACACTCAAATAGCTACTGCACATCAGTGAAGATTTAAAATGTGTGCCTTTGAGCATTATCTTTACGGCCCCTCCCCCGACACAGACACATTTTCCAGTGTGAGAAGCTTTGCCATTACCACACTTACCAACCACAGTATACAACATTACTGATTGCAAAACAAATTGATTTAATTGTTATAGTAGGTTAGTACAAATTTTCTTTACTACAAGGGTCATTAGTAACTGGTCACTGAGCTAAAGCTGTTAACCTGACAACCTGTAAAGGCAGATTACAACTGTGATTATTCCAGTTCTCAAGGACAGAAGCCACAAAGCCTGTTTCCACAAAATAATAAGCGTGTACTATCTGACACAGTACTTCATGCCATGCTGTATATTTTAAGTTATAATTTCCAATTGAACAAACCTAAGTGCCCATTTTGGCAAAGTAAGATTGTTAGATAACAGACAAGAAGATCATGAGTAAGAAATCTACAGGCCACAGTTCTTTCTAATTCAGAGCTGCAATAATGTCTTGAATCCAATGATTTCTAATTGCATTATCATCTTTTCCTATGCCAGTTAAAACCGATGATAATTTAATGACCCAAGCCAATACGTTTGACAAAATAAACATATTTTAACAATAAGGCATGTTTTCTCTAATTCAGATAGGTTTTACAGCTCAACAGTCAGGAGAAGGTAACCTTGAATTATAAAACTCAAAACTACTGATAAGATGTGTTGCTATGAAACCCACCATCATCCCTTTCTTCCTCTGCAGTCAGAATACACAAACTTGACATGTTACTAATGAGTGTATAAAAAGGCATGCAGCCTTCTCTTAAACTTTTCCCTACTTTTAGCCCTGAAATACATGTTGGTTAGTTTTTCTAACTATTGGTATTTATAGGTTCATTGGTAAGGACTAGGACTTGCTGTCCCTGAGGGCCATTTTAAGCCTAGCTAGTTTGCATTTTAAAGGTGAGAATCAAACGGTGTACCTTGTGTCTGTGAGGTAAACATCTTAACCAGTATGCCAACCCCCAACTGGTGCATCTTCATTATGTGGCTAATGGTAGTGCAAAATAAAGAGCTTTTAGGTCTGACTTGTTTAACCCTTGTCCCTTTTTATGCAGGTCGCCCCCTATTTGGGCAGTTGCTTTCTGCAAAAAACATGAAAAATGACAAATGTCCTGAGATTTTTAGGACAGAAGTATTTCCTAAGTTTCTCTAATGGTTGTGTAAACAATTTTTATATCTGAAAACACCTTAATATGCTAGGAAACAAAAGAAACAACTCAAATTTTGTAAACACAAAGTGAAATGTAGTCCTCTGCATTGGTTGTGGGTATGTTGCCATGATTTCCATAAAAAATGTACTACTTTCAGACATCTAAAAAGGCAGCATCCCTAGACTAGTTGGATTACTTAATCTGCTTGCCCACCATGGTGACTCTTGGTCCGATGATGATGACTTTCTACAACACTTTATAGATGGCAACCCAGCAGCTGAAGGAAACACCATGTGACATAATTCTCCAGAAGCATAAGACCTAATTGTAAAATTCCAAAATATCTCTTTTTAATTACATTTAGTAAAAAGAACATTAAACACTCGTGTTTTTTTATGGTTTTGAAACATCTTTATTAAACATGACATTTTTAAAAATTGAAATAGATACACTACCAGTAATAGAAAGGTTAACAAGCCATAATATCTTTTCTATTTTATCTTCTTGCAATATATAGGTCTGGTTCGTAATGTTGATAAGACTGCATTATAAAATACGAAAGGTTCAAAATTCATAACATCGAAAACACACACACCGCTATTTTACAGGGTGGCAGCGCCCCCGCATTCCCCAGACCCTCTACATTATATGACATTGTACCACACCGGGGAAAGGGCAAGCTCCTGATCCCAGAAATATGGGCACACAGCTATTGCTCCTCTTGTTCTTTGAGATTCTCCTGCAATATTTTACCTGATGTCATCCCCTCTAAATAATTGCTTTTACTTCTTTTTCATATCTCTTTCTTATTTCTGTCATATTTTCAAATTCATTTTCATTTTATCCCATTCCCTAAAAGTTCCTTCTGAAGAATTTATCTTCCCCAATAGTTTTTGAATCATTTCAATTTCCCGTTCCTCTTTTTAACATGTAAGTAAGAAAGTGCCAGTGTTTAATTTTTACTTCATTACCCACATCTTTGTCTTAGCCTTTATTGGTGGATGATCTGAAGTAGTTACTGGATGTGTTTCAAAGCATTCAAATATCCATTATCCAGATAAATATAATTTCTATCCAGTCTGGCCCAGTTATTGTCCTTGGAGAATAATATAGAGGATGATCAGGTTGCTGATCATATTATGTGTTCAAAACATGAATGCCAACAAATTCACCTCGAGAGCAAAGCTCAAGAAGTAAATCTTGGCATCCATGTCAAGAACACATAATAAGGGGTTATGGTTGGTGAGACCATCATAATTCTTTGCAGTGCATGGAGCTTTATGTTCTCCATGAAGTACTAGTTAAAGGAAGAAATCATCAAGTGTTTTCCCAGCTTTCAGAGCTGTAAAACAGTTAGGGAGCACTGTCAAAGAGGTGGTGTAAAGTGGTCCGTTATGTTTACACCTCTCCACATCTGTCAACTGTCTAGATTTTGACATGACGTCCAGATTATTGCTTCAAAATTTTGGTTTGTTCTTCATAAAATATATTCTGCTGAATGTCATTTTGTAATCATTTCTTTGCCAAATGCACATGCTCATTTTTATTCAAGCATTTCTCCTGTAATATTGTTATTTACACCCTACACATTTTATTTTAATTCAGTGCTCTTTACTTTTTGTGTATACCTAAAGTACCATTTACATCCCTTGTTAGCATTGATAAGGCAGATAGGCTGATAAAAAGCTGCAGCTTTCACATATTCTGCTTGACATTTTCTTTGAATTTGTTTCAAACTTGGGACTTAAATACACATACTAATACTTGGTGAGGTGATTTTATATTCAGTTACTTATGCTTTTCTCATCTTGAACCCAAGTCACATTTTTCCCAGACTTTTCACTTCAATAAAAACACTCAGGAAACAAAAAACTAAATGCATTTTAAACCCTCATTAGCTTTTAATTCACAGCAAACATACAAAACTGAATATACTTTACAAAACAGGAAGTTACCCCTCCATATGTGGACAGTTGGCCCAAACAGTTAGCTTGTACCCACAGTCTTTACTTATTCTAATGTTAGGTTTAGTCAAACTGAAAATGTTTGATAGAGCCTGTGTTCCCTCTTGCATGGATATCGTCTGTTCTTGTTTTATCTCTTGTTTGTCACCCAGATGTGAAAAGCAATTTTCATATGGTCAGTCAACTGTTAGCTTTAAGAAAAAATATATACTTAGGACTCTTAGATGAATAAACTAATTTGTGCACAGTTATATTTATTGCATCTGAGTTCTAATCCACGGGAATAAATGCAGCCAGGCAACAGTTACATAAAAATAAGAACATGTCTTTAAGTGGGCTGGAAGCACTGTGGAATGAAATAGGAGTTGGAATATAGTGACAGCCAAGTGGATAAAGTGCAAAAAAGATGTGTCCAGCACTTGCTTGTAGGTTGGTAGTTGCATCTGTCCACCCTTGCCCCACTGTCATATGACTGTGGAAAGATTGTGTATTCCCTTATTCTGTTTTTTTATCTTTATTCGCCTTGAAGCCCAAATATTTTCATATATTTATCTTAATTTCTTGCTTCTTTAGATATTCTGTCTTCTCCGCCCCCCATAATATCTTTCTTACTAAATGGCAGATTCCAGTTGTAGAGAAAAACAACTTGATTGAAAAGAAAAATAAATATATATATTACTGGTATTGACAGCCATGGTTATTGTTAGCATTTTGGTTATTACTGCATCTGTTGTTATTGTTGATGCCACTGGGCATTGTGTGTTTAGTGCTATTATTACTCTGTATTGTTTGCAGTTATTAATTCTGCCTTCATATATTACTGTGGGTTAATCTTGTTATTCTCCTGACATATGTAATAGTATGTAACAAAAACATTGAAAAGCAGAGTGCATTAGGCCATACCATTTGCAAACCAGGTGTAGCCACAGAATTCTCCCAGACACTAACATCCTACAGGAAGGACTAACACAGACAAATGACTGGTGCCAAATCCACGGCTTAAGGTTCAGTGCCAAGAAATGTGTAATAGTACCCTTTGGAAAGTTAGTGACAGTAGGAAATTACCTCATTGATAACACACCCCTAAGAGTAGAACCCATAGTCAGGGATTTGGTTATGTATGTAAGTAGTTACCAGGCTTCCATCCAGCATTTGTCTAAAGTAGTAAAAAAATTATTTTGTGTTGCTCAGCTTATAGGAAACAGCATGGCATCTAGGTCCAAGGAAGTTATTGTACCACAGTATTCTGCCTCCATCAAGCCCATCATTGAGTACAATGCCTCCTTCTGTATTTATCTGAGCAGGTACGTGCAACAACTGGGACATCCACAGAAACAGTATGTCCTTTGCAGATTGCCTCAAAGACATATCTGTATTCTGACTGTTGAGAAGAGTTCTATGCCTGGCATAAAAGGCATCCTTGGATCCCACTGTGATGGACCTTTTGCATACCTGTAAAATGAATAGTATCAGAATTTCTCTATCTAGAGATTTAAACTTTGCTTATGACATAAATAGGACATGTTGTTTGGACAAGTATGTGTCGCAGAGAATTCCTCTTTTCTAGAATAGGCTTCCCATCCACATGAATCAGAGTTCTTCCCCCTAACCATGTTTGAGACACCTGGACTAGTGGAATTGAGATCGGAAATATACCCCAGGTCTAGCACTTATGTCTCTAATGGATAGGCAGCCTGTAAATCTTGCCCTGTCTTCCATATCACCCTTAAAATAACCTCTAAGGCACATAAACTTGTGGAATGCAACTAGGATGCCTGGGTAGGCTTATAAAGGCTCCACTGGTTGTTAGTCTAGTATGAACCTATTTAACAGATTTGTTTTCTAAGCTTTTCACCAACAGGCATGCAGTTAATGTTTTTTTTCCGTAGCTGAGCTTATACTGTATCCTATCTTCAGCAAAAAAGTATGCAGTTGGAGACTGAAACACAGCCTCATCTCCTGGACATCCATCTAACATCTGCACTGAATGCCTGCCTTCAGCAAAAAAGAATACAGAGTATGGATTTCAAAGCTGGATGGATAAAAACAGAACACCATTCTGCTTTTCAGGTATTAAATTGTCAAGAGGTTAGAAAAGAGAGAGAAAGCTGATAGGATATGAAGGAAAAAATGTCATACCTCTTAAATGTACCTCATTGAGGTGTGCTTCTTATCTTGAGTTCTAAAATGTCCATGTTCCTCGCAGTTCCACATTGAAAGGCTCTGCCACACATTCTTAAAACTTATACCCACTGTAAATAATACTGAGTTACAGTGGATATAAAAAGTTTACACACCCCTGTTAAAATGCCAGGTTTTTGTGATATAAAAAAATTAGACCACAATAAATCATTTCAAAACTTTTCCCACCTTTAATGTGACCTATAACCTGGATAATTCAATTGAAAAACAAACAAAACTGTTAGGGGGAAAAAATATTAAAAATAAAAAATATACAATAAGCTGGTTGCATAAGTGTGCCCACCCTTAAACTAATGCTTTGTTGAAGCGCCTTTTGATTTAATTACAGCATTCAGTCTTCTTGGGTAGAAGTCTGTCAGCATGGCACATCTTGACTTGGCAATGTTTGACCACCCTTCCTTGCAAAAGCACTCCAAATCTGTCAGATTGCGAGGGCATCTTTTGTGCACAGCCCTCTTCCAGTCACTCCACAGATTTTCTATTGGATTTAGGTCTGGGCTCAGGCTGGGCCATTCCAAAACATTAATTTTCTTTTGGTGAAGCCATTCTTTTGTTGATTTGGATGTATGCTTGGGGTCATTGTCATGTTGAAAGGTGAAATTCCTCTTCATCCTCAGCTCTCTAGCAGACACCTGAAGGTTTTTGGCCAAAAGTGACTGGTATTTGGAATTGTTCATAATTCCCCCCACCTTTACTGAGGCCGCAGTTCCAGCTGAAGAAAAGCAACATCAAAGCATGATACTGCCACCACCATGCTTCACCGTGGGGATGGTGTTCTTTTGGTGATGTGAAGTGTTGTTTTTGCGCCAAACGCACCTTTTGGAATTGTGGCCAGAAAGTTCAACCTTGGCCTCATGAGACCATAACGCATTTTCCCACATGCTTTTGGGAGACTTGATGTATTGTTTTGCAAATTTTAGCTGGGCCTGGGTATTTTTCTGTGTAAGAAAAGGCTTCCATCGTGCAACCCTACCCCATAGCCCAGACATATGCAGAATATGGGAGATTGTTGTCACATGTAGTACACAACCAGTACTTGCCAGACATTCCTGCAGTTATTTCAGTATTGCTGTAGGTCTCTTGGCAGCCTCCCTGACCAGTTTTCGTCTTGTCTTTTCATCAATTTTGGAGGGACATCCAGTTCTTTGCAATGTTACTGTTGTCCCATATTTCTCCTCTTTTTGATTACTGTTTTCACTGTGTTCCATGGTATATCCAATGCTGTGGAAAATGTTTTTGTATCCTTCTCCTGAGTGATACCTTTCAACAATGAGATCCCTTTGATGCTTTGTAAGCTCTCTGCAAACCATGGCTGTAGCAAGCAGCTGAGTAAATGTCAGAAAAATCCTACTAGGACAGCTGAACTTTATTTGGGGTTAATCAGAGTCTCTTTAATTTATGGCAGGTGTGTACCCAAGAAGACTGAATGCTGTAATTAAATCAAAAGGTGCTTCAACAAAGTATTAGTTTAAGGGTGTGCACACTTATGCAACTAGTTTATTGTACATTTTTAATATTTTTCCCTTAACAGTTTTGTTTGTTTTTTAATTGAATTGTCCAGGTTATAGGTCACATTAAAGGTGGGAAAGGTTTTGAAATGATGTATTGTGGTCTCATTTTTTATATCACAAAGACCTGGCATTTTAACAGGGGTGTCTAAATTTTTATATCCACTATATATTACTACATCCAAATAATGTTTTATAAGTATAAAGTGATATATTTTAACCATCCTAAGAGCTTCTTAGTTGAAGTTTTTAGTAAATGTTCCACATTTTGCCTGCTTGTTCAACTTTGTGAAGTATAGTGTTCCACATTATGGAGATGGCAGGTTAAGAGCTATGAGTAATGGCATACCCCCTCCTCTCTTTCAAGATGCATTTTTTTAGTCAAAGAAATAAGAACTTTGGAAAGGAAAACAACTTGCCCAAAGGCTAACAGAAGCCCTCAGATGGGCTCACTCCCCTGCATAGACTGAACAAAGGAATTCCAATGCCCTCCCTTCCAACAAGAGATATATACTGGGGAGACTTGTATATATAGAGGTCAGACTTTCAGAAGATCATTCATGTTTTTTCAGTCCTACTTGGATTGCTGCCAGTTAACATTCAGACTTTGAAAGAGCTTTGCTGAAGAGCTAATACAGTACTATAGTTTATGAAACAGGAACCAAAGACTATGATATTGTATATTATTAATATTGGAACCGGCCAACGCATTTGGTAAATCCACTCTCAGTGAAGGAAAGTAAAGTGTGCCTGAGAGGGGCATTTAACAAAGTCCTTGGTACTGAATTGGACTTTAGCATACAGAGGAGCCAGCCTTGATGTGTAAACAATTATTTTCAGTTTGGTGGATCTACGAGAGAGAGAGAAAGAGAGTGGATACAGAAAGCATGACTATTTCACAGTGCTCAACAAAACCCAAAAGTTGTGCTAATAAACTCATGGACAATTTAATTATAGTGCTTGTGTACTTGCAACCTAGAACTGATGTATTTTTTCTCACTTTCCAGCAGTTTCATTTTTATTAATTGATGCCCAGTCAGAATTAAGATAATTTATTTGGACAGGAAGAAATGGAAACAGATGATCCACTGTGGCGACCCCTAACGGGAACAGCCGAAAGATGATGATGCTGTCTTAATTTTTTTTATACAAAATTCAACCTGGTATATGCTAGGTGTTTTAATTTTACCTTAACTGACACTTAGAACAATGGTTCTGGAGAGGAGACAAATGTATTTTTAACTATCTTTTTTCACTTACAGAAAAATCATAGCTGATGCTGGAAAAATATTATATTTCAGCCTAATTGTTCTGACACTGCTCTCCATGCTAATAGGATGCCTTCCTGAAGAGCTATTATTTCCCCTACCACAGCTTTTACTTCTCTTAACTTTGGAATGGATATATACATTTGTCAATATCATTGTTTTATCTTCCCAATAAACTCTCAAGTTGTCCAAGAAATTCTCCCCACATTTGAATTTACATCCCTTTCTTTATTAAATTTAGCCTTTCCCCCCTTAATTGTGGACTTTACCCCATTATTTCATTTCACTTAATCATATCCTTATGCTCTTGTTCATCTAAGTGTCTTTTGGAGCATACCTATGTGTACTTCATGTAAATTAAACTAATTTTGTTTCTCTCTCTTCTCCTGCTTTGTCAATCAATTCATACTCCATGTCAAAATAGAAAGCTTGTCTATTCCTATCTACTTGCCTTTTCTCTGTATGTTATCCTTAACTCTAATTGGTTTCTGCATTTGCTCTTTGTATTCATTCTCCTTTTCTTTTTGTTTTGTCCTGGTATAGTTATTATTTCTGCACCATTATTATATTGTTCTGCAACTGAATTAACATATTTTGCAAAAACAATTGCCCTCCTCACATCATTAACTTTGAAGAACAAAAACATTCAGTGGACATAATGGTGTGCTTATATGTTTTGCACTTGCATTCTTCCATTTTTGGAATAAGCACCCATATTCCACCATAATATAATCTTTTCAATCAGCATTCTGATATTGAATCTATTCATAGTAAATGTCTTGTTCAAATTCCTCTCTTGATAATTCTTACTTGTACTGCTCTACAGATTTCTGCTGGTTGCTGTTTGTCTCTAATTTCGTTATCTTGTAATGATGATTCTTGTGTGGTCTTCTCTTCATTACTGTCTAGTTAATGACCTTTTGTTTATGTTTTATTACAATGAAATAAGTTTCCATAGATTTTTTTTCCCAAATCTTAGGCTTTTTCCACAATGTTTAGCTATCTCTTCAAAGCGTGTAGGCTTTTTTTCTTTGTTTAATCTACAAAGGTCAGATTGGTTAAGTGTCTATAAAGACCAAAAGTTCCCCAGGTACAACATAAACAGTCTCTAAGAGGAATCACCCTTGCCTTCAGCCTATCAGAAAAAGAAAAAAAATCACTCTTACCAGCTGTTTCAGCCTCCATGTTCAGCCAAACCTCCTCTAGCCTCAGCATTTTTTATAACAGGATAACAACATTGTATAAACTAAAAATTGTTTCTTTTCAGTCTGTCTTATCTTGTTACAGTTTAAAGCCTGGATGCATTACATTTAAGAAAAAGTACTGTCTTACTTTAATATCTTTAGTACATTATATATATATATATATATATATATATATATATATATATATATATATATATATATATATAGTCACTGATATAATTTCCCCACCAAACATTTAAAATACCTTTGATTGCATGCTATACAGAATTGTTTCACAACGTAGCATGCAGTATACATCATATTTTTATACAAATATTAAGAACAAAATCTTTTTTACTTGGTTACTTCCAGTCCTTTCAGTGTGTATATATGGCAGTCACTGATATAATTTCCCCACCAAACATTTAAAATACCTTTGACTGCATACTATACAAAATTGTTTTATAACAGAACAAATGCTTTCTTTCTTAGTTACTTCTTTAGTCCTTTCAATGTCCTTGTAAACATTTATGACAGAAAGTTGGGTTTATGCATTAGAGTCATCCCACCAGTTTAAAGGAGTACAACAGGTTTCTCTAATGTATTCCTCAACTTCACAGCCCTTTTCCTCCCTATTTACATTGTCCTCAGTAAAGCAACAACAATAAAGCATTTACAATTTGTATAATTCCCCTTACTTCTGTAACAGAAGCCTACCTTCTCATACTGTGATAGTTTCACTTACAAAATGATTCTCTCACGTTTGAATAAAGCTTGCTGGAGTCACCCAATTACTGACATCATCGAGGCCAGGCAGTGCAGGTACTTTTTTTTTAATCAGTTCCCTCCCCCAAAGTGACATCACCACAGCCGTCATCTGATTCTAGCTAAAATAATAAGACCCACCCATTCTGTGATGTCATGGCTCCCTTGTCCTTCCCCCAGCCTGAGAGCTGTTCATTTTATTCAGTAGTAGTGTAGTAACACCGATGTTTGGAAACACAGAAATTTGGTATGCATACTTGTACATTCTGCACGGCAAATGATGCTTAGGTGGTGTATCGCTTGCATACTTCTCTGTTGTATTTGCACCAGATACTGCTAGTGTGCAGTGTGGGAATAGAAAGATTAAAACATTACCATGGTAACAGAGGTGGCAGTGCAACATATTCATAGTGGCTTAACATGAGAGTAGCTCTAAGCAAGCACCATGTGAAACCTGAACAAGCACCTAGAATTATTCAGTGCAGCTTCCACACCTTAAGTCTGAAAATGAATTCACATACTCACATGAACAGGAGTAGCTGCATATTGATGGCTAAAGGTGTATGCGCATGTCGGGTGGTTACTACACTGCAAAACTGGTATGTAATGGTGGAGATATTTGGAAGGCATGAGCAAACACACCAGTATATTAAAGCCATAGCACCAATTGAACTGGAGGCTGGCAAATAGATTTAGTAAGGGATTTTGTCCATGCGCAAATATTTCAACAGTGATTCTTTGCAGTGGCATCCATTATCTGATTCAAGGTAAGTTAACCTTGATGTCCTTTATTTAAAAAAAAAAAAATCAATAAAAATTTTACTTTAAGTGACTTCTGGACACAATAAAAAGGAAGGGGAAAATATAGCAATATGGTTTGTATGTACAAATACAAATCCAGGGACACTGCGAAGGGTTTCTTTTGCAAACCAACCAGTGGAGTAAAAACATATGAAGGCAAACACTGCATACCAACACACTTTGCACATGTAAATCTCAATTTTTAACAAGGTGGAACCATGAAGTGATACCTTAACACAAATTAATAAAGATCTAAACTGGTTAATAGTATAAATGTTTTATTCTTTAGCTCCTTGGTGCAAGACCTTACTGGATGTGATTGCAGTCAATTACGGCCATGGCTGTAGTGCAGCAAAAAATGTCCCCCTCTAACAAAGGAAATGCTAGAGCAAAGATTAAATTACATGAGTAAAGCACCCTGCTGAGATCTGCCAAACAATGGAATTACTAGGTCAAATTACCCTCAGGACTTTGACAGCTAGGGAAGCTAAGTGTTATGGGGGAGGGGAGAAGTAAATGGACTGGAATTCATTCTCTCACAAATTAGTGCCATTTAAACTAAATTAGAAAAAAAGGCAGCAGTAAACAGCACTTTGAGTGTGTTCTGTGGCATTTGCACTGTTTCTGTTTTAAGTAGTCATCCAGCAGCAGGGAATGTTACTTACACTGTTCTATTTTATTCAGTACTTTGTACACATGCAACATCTATGAAATGACAGGAACTTTAGGCAAACGGAGGCCTGCATTATGTAACATTTTTGAGCCAAACAATGATTTCTGGGATACTGGATGGCAACCTGATTTATCCGAACCACGTCAATATGCCAGCCTCCAGGTGGTCAGAGTCTGGAATTACATATAAAAATATTTAAAATCCTGTAAATAATCCCAGAGTGCTGTTAAAGTGTAGGAAACATCATGCCATGATGTTTTAAACATGTTTTTTTAGTCTGTGGGTGCGGTACTCCTTTAACACAGTTGATAAACTTCCAGTCTTTTTCAGCTACTTCTTGCAGAACCATAGTTTGCTGCCTAAACTACATTTAATGAGATTTGTGCTTTGTAGTTCTCCCCTTTCACATTCTGTGCTGGTTTTTCTTATCTCAACCTCCCAACACCAGTCCTGGCTGAAGTCCAAGTTAATCCTAATTTTTCCAGTCAACTTCTGGGCTTTTTTCTGTTCAAGCATTTCCCTTTGGAGAACTAGAAAAGGTTTCACTGGTAAAGTCTGTCTTTGGGCTTTGTTATTACCAGAATAATGAGAAGTTTGAGTCTCCTTCAGCTTGCTGACTCCGTCTTTGTTGGCTAAGCTTTATTTCCTACCTAGTCTGTTCTAATTCCAAAAATGTGTTTAATCCTCCAGGAAAATTAATATACTGAAGACTGCTGGGTATAGCAACTTGAATTTTAATCATGGCTTTCGACATTTCCTGATTGCTAAAATAAAATAATTCTCTTCTGCCAAGTGTACAGTGAATAATTATTTTCCAAAAACACTCTGGTGTGTCTAGCTTTTAAGACTTTTTCCTTCTGCAGCAGTTTTGTCAGGAGCAGATATTTCTGCTGGTATGATTTCATCTTTACTAATATAGGCTTGGCTGTTTTCTCATGGCCAGATTTTAAGCATACAAACAATGTGCCATCCTGTTGTAGAACATTATCTCTATTGTTTATTTGTACTTTCATAAAATTAGTGCAATCTCTTCCTTACGTTTTCTCTGCATGCTTTGTCTTCCAACTGTATTAGTTCTAAACACTTATTTTTGAGGTACCTTATGTTTAGCCAGTGTTTCCTTCACTTCAACCTTTGATTTTTACAATTTTGGTAGCTCACCTGATTAGACACTTAAAACACCTTCATTTTTTGCTAGTCTTTTGTCATTTGACTTTACATGTCAATCATTCATTTTAAGCACCTCTAAGTGCATTTTATTTCCTCTAAATTACTGGAAACCAACTCTGTTACTAAACCTGAAACTTTTGCTGGAAGTTTCTTCGTAGCCAGAGTTTTTTCTTATCATTTTTCTGATTGTTTTTCTCTTATTTTATCCATATGTCTTCTTTGCTTGCATTCAGGCAGTGTAATTACTAGTGATTTACTGGGTTTTATCCAAACAGATAATTTTCTCTGGATTTTTTAATTTTTCTGTTTTTAGACTGTAAAAGCTCTAATCAACTTGTGTCTCACTGTGAAGCCATCTTGAAAGTCTCCTCATTCAGTATCTCTAATCTGTTTAGGCCACAGATTAAGGCTACACTTGGAAGATAATGAGTAGGAAAGAAAAAAAAAACTTCACAGATATTGGTATTAAGTGTAAGGGTCCTCATTGGCCCTTCTCAAGGATGCAGAAGAGCCTGGATCAGAAGTGGTTTCCTACAGGCCAACAGTAGCAAATCCTGAAGCCAGGAAAGCATCACTGCAGCCATGGTGGTGGTTTCCATGACGGGCACCTAACAAATAGAAAGTCTCAAACTAATCATGATTTTCACAGTTCCTACTCAGGGTAGTGGCAGGAGCGAAAGTCACACTGAGGTTTTGCCTAGCTGCTTCACACTGGAGGCAGTCAGGAGCCATCTGTCCTTGCGTCTGTCAGCACAGCAGGCTTTCACTCATGAGAGGTGTATGTTTAACATAGTATCTAGAAACTGTATGAACTCCTTCATCTCCCTTGCCCAGCCTCACTAGACATAATATCCATAGGCTGTATGATCCCCTTTCTTTACCCTGTCCAGCTTCAAATTATCCCACTTTCCAGAATGTCACCCTATCAGAAGATGACTAAATTGGTAGAGGTTTTCAGGCTGACCAATAAAGAGCCATCCAGGAAGCCTAACCAGACAAGAACAGGTCAACCCCATCCTGGAATTTCAGCCTAAAGCACTTCTTACCAAAACAAAAGTTCCAGGTAGTCATGATCCACTCATTTCTTTCTTGCTTGCCAAAGGAGATTAGATGTATCCCTTGGATCTCCAAGATACATACTTGCATGTCAGAATGTTGAGGAGATTTCTTCACTTCTAGGAAGAAGGCAGTCATTTCCAGTTTCAAGCTTTTCATTTCATATTGTCTGCTTTCACTGTTTTCAAAAAGAGGCTACAGGGTGTGAAGGTCTACCATACCCAAGTGAATGGTTGCTTACCCCCTGACATTAGGAAAATTGGTGTAGCAGCTCAGGATTCCTTT
This sequence comes from Protopterus annectens, assembly GCF_019279795.1. NCBI lineage: Eukaryota > Metazoa > Chordata > Ceratodontiformes > Protopteridae > Protopterus > Protopterus annectens. Next base: position 558,980,602 of record NC_056729.1, on the reverse strand, counting down.
CTTCAGAAATTGCAGACACTGGGATAACAGTATGTTTATTCATAGGTTCATAGGTGTGTACTAGGCTAATGGCCCTGGAACCTTTACAAGCCTAGCCCAAAACAATTGCTCAGGCACTGTGTCACCTGATGTTAGTTTACAGTGCCCCGATCCAGTAGGGCAACTGGAGTGATCTCTGGGGTGAACTTTCTGTTACCCATCCACTCGTCAAGATTTCTCTTGAAGAGGGCCAGCGAGCTGCTCTGCTTGACATGAATGGGAAGCTTATTCCATAGTATGGGCAGTCTTTGGGAAATGAGCCTGCCCCTCCAGCATGTTCTGTTAATTTTGGTAATGAGGTTGTGATCTCTGGAGCATGTGGCATGGGGGTTATTGGGATTTCTTTAGGTGTAGCATTTCAAGTAGGGCTGGGACGGACATGGCTTTGTAAGTCAAGCAGAGATCACCTGTAAGTAGACGATAAGAGACTGAGAACAGCTGAAGTTTCTTGAGTCTGTCCATGTAGGACATGTGTTTTAAGGCCTAGAATCTTTTTTTTTTTTTTTTTTTTTTGAGGTACTTTTGTGGCCTCTCCAGCTGTTGTAAGTGTCTGGTCAGGTACATGCCAAATGGGGCGTTATATTCGATGATTGGTCTAATGAGGGATGGGTAGAGAGGGATGGTAACCACTTTATTCTTGGATCTGAAATCTTTGGTTATAAGATGTGTCACATAGAAGGACTTTCTGACCACAGTGGCAATGTGGTGGTCGAAGGTTAGGTGGCTGTCGACCTAGGTGCCCAGATATCTTATGGGCCCCTTCAGCGTTCAGTGGGATACCATCAACGTGGTAATTTGTGGGAATTGAGTTTTTTCCAAAGGGGATGATAACACATTTTTTGGTGTTAAACTTCAGGCCATGGTTCCGACACCAGTCATTGATCTCAGAGAAGCCCTTTTGTAGGATGTATGCATCACTTGTGGAGTTGATAATGACTCCTAGCTTGCCGTCATCAGTGAACTTGGTCAGACCAGAGTCCTTCTTTGTTGGCCTGGACTTCTGAGAAGTAGATTCCAAAGAAGAGAGGCCCCAGGACCAAGCCCTGTGGGACTTCACTTGTGACTGGTCGACAGTCTGACTTGGAATCCACAACTTTCACTCTTTGGGTCCTGTCTGTGAGCCAGTTTGCAACCCACCTAGTGATAAGGGCTGATGCCTAGTTTGCTGAGTTTATCAATGATACCTGAGTGGAGAATGGTATCAAAGGCCTTGGCCAGGGCAGGGTAGGCTGTATGCACTGCCTTACACTCATCCACAGCCTTGGTGACTGCCTCAAAGAAGTTCAGCAGGCAGGAGCTCCCCACGACAAAGCGAAAATGTGTGGGGTCAAGAGTTTGGAGATTGCCTATATCTTTGTTAAGCAGGTCCATGATGATGTGCTCCATAGCTTTGCATACCAGACTGTCAGGCTAATGGGGCGATAGTTACCAGGGTCTGTAGTTGCTCCCCCTTTATGGAGCGGGATGACTGTAGCAGTGTGCCATTCATTAGGGACATAGCCTGAGGTAAGGCCGTGATTGAACAAGGCACACAGATGTGGTGCCAGTTCATTTTGTAGCTCATGTAGGATGCAGCCAGGGATATTATCAGGCCCCATGGATGCTGTATTTTTGGCTTTGGACAATGCAGCTTTTACCTGTGCCGCAGAAATGGTGGGTACCAGGCTTTCTTCTGGTATTGTGATAGGCCCGGGGGGGGGGGGTAATGTTGGCACTGAATCTCTCGGCCAGTATGTTAGCTATATCTGTTGGCTCAGTATAGGAGGTGTCATTATGCAGTAACTCAGAGCAAATCTGTCATTGTGCAGTAACTAAGAGCTAATCTGGATATTGCCTTGGAGGTTTTTGATATAGCTATAGATTGCTTTGTGGTTGTTTTTGGTGTCAGCCACAATTCTGCCTTCATAGCTGGCTTTAGAGGATTTGATAAGAGATCTCAGCTTTTTGTTGAGACTGATCATTCTGCGCAAATCTAGTCTTCATGCTGAAGGGGTTCTTCTTATTTTACAAGCAGTCACCACACTTTACCAAGCTAATTCTTGGTCTGCAGCTGTGTGCTTTAATGTTGTGATGTTCATGGCAATCACTGTTTTTATTATTCTCTTTGCAAGGTATCACAATGAGGATCCTTTAGTGGAGTTTAAGTCTGAGTGAAGCCACTGCTCATATCTGGTATCTGATCATATCATAATCTCCAAATTGTGTTGGAGGGAGACAGTGAGCATCCCCTCTAGCATCATCCCCAAGTGACCATCTCCAGGCATACTTCAACCATGGGATGATAGGTTATTATCGAGGCATAAAGTCCAAAGTGTTTTGGTCACAGAACAAGATCAGTCTTCATGTCATTGTCCTAGAGTTAGGTGGTGGTGTTAACCATGCAGGTGTTTCAGAATTTCCTTCCTTGACGTGTAACTGCCATTCACTGTAACAGCATGGTAGTGGCATGATATGTCAACAAGCAGAAATCATTTGTACCCTCTTTTTCAAGAGGCATTCTGGTTATAAAAGCAGACTGGGCAGCATGAGTGGTCCCTTAGCTGAACAGAGGTGAAGTCTCTCTTTCACCAAGGGGGAAGCCTTGTTGTGACCTCTTTTGCTTCCTCAAATGTTTACAAGTGCAGTTATGTCTTTTCCTGACTCTCCATCTAAGATACTGGCCTTAGTAGACTTCAGTTCCCTTTATACCTTTCCCTAAGTTTCCATTATTGTCAAGATTATATAGAGTGCAAAACGTGAGCAGAGCCAATATCATTCTCATCACCCTATTTTGGTCATAGCAAATTTGGTTCTCTTTGCTCTGGCCTCACCAAATGGAGATACATTTCTGGCTGCATTTTTCAACACCTTGCCAACTCACTTGTCAGGCAAGCCTCAGCTGGACATTTATTAAGCTTGTTTATTTTTCATTTCCAGTGATAGCTAGGGATGCCCAGTATAATGCAGATCCTTATTTCTTCCCCAAAGCTCAATCCCAGAAAAATGTACAGAAGCAAATGGATATTTTTAATTTTGAGCCTTGGAGAAGTGACATGGCCTTCTTTATGAATCTGGTACCTGTAGATTAATTGGCACAACATTTCGGCTCTGGTTTGAGCTATGCTTCCTTTAACATCCAAATGGGTGCTATCTCAAATTTCTGCCAGGGATTTCAGAATTCTTCAGTATCTTTTCCAAAATTTTCAAAGGCCTTTTTCAGTGATAACTTTCTTATCAGACTGTTGCTTATGGAGACTGCTCCACAATGTGATCTTCATTTTAAACTAGAGAAGCTTATGCTTTGGAGCCAGCCTCTAAAGCAAGTTTGAAATGTCTGCCTTAGAAAACGTTTTCCTTACTTGTTACTTCTGCAAGAAGTATTTCTGTGCTTTAGGGGTTGCATATTGATTCTGCATTCATGGCCTTCCACAAGGACAGGGTAATCCTACAAAACGTCATCCTTCCTTCCTAAAATAACCAAGATTATCCTTGTTTTTCAGTTTTGGTTACAGGTAGAAGCTAATCTTAATCTGGCTGTTAAATGTCTAATATTTTTCCAACTATGTTCTAACATATGAAAATGTTTAATGCGTTGTATGGATACACATACAAACGATTATGTTTTTATCTAAAGTGGAGAAGATACTATAAAAACATTTGGCGGCTGTTTTAAGCATATAGCAAATTGGGTACACATGTTATCAAATACACTTTGTTTAGATGGCTGACTATTTTAAGTTTTCTTACAATAACCATAGCAAGATGTTACCAGATGAGCTAAGGCTCCTTATATGATGGCTGTAACTACTTTGCAGACCTTTTTTTGAGCATGCCTCCATCGAAGATGTGTGCCCAGAGCAATGCAGGCTTTTCTGACTATTTTGACAGCTCATTTCAAGCTGGATTTGGTTTCCAGGTCCTCTGTCCTCCTTTGGAAAGACAACTATTCAGGTTATCATTTCATGAGGCCACAGTGTAAGGACTTCTGTGGACTCTATCCTAGTGGTTGAGGAGGATAAACCCGATCATGTCAGTTTTGAAAGTTATGTGGGCAGCGCAGTGGTGCTGCACTTTAGGTTGTTGCCTTACATCAAGAGGTTCTCCGGTTCGATTCTCAACTGGGGTACCTTCTGTGCGGAGTCTGCATGTCCTCCCTGCCTTTGAGTGGGTTTCCTCCCACTTTCCAAAGACAAGCTTCTGGAACATTTCTCCCCTGGCCTCCACTGAAAACAGGCTCTGTCCTAGTCGGACTTTCCCGGTCAACAAATGTTAAATAAATAAATGTGCTTATAATGATAGATCTGCATAGTTGTGGTTCAGCTTCCTCAATATCCTTCTCCACCATCCCCAAGTCTGATGGTAGTGTGGTCTTCCTAGCATGGTGGTTGGTGTACCATGACTGTGTGGTGTGTGCTGTTCTTCGAATGCCTTACTCTTGACCTTGAGGAAGATGTTGGCACATAGTAATGTATAGGTAAAGGGGAGGAAGCTGAAGACAGGAAAAGTTTTATCAGTGCCAAGTAGGCTGAAAGCTGGTGTTTCAGTTCTTGTGTGGAGGAAAATAAACAAAAATCCCGAATCCATTTTCTCTATTGTTTTTTTCTACACCTATGCTTACTGTTGCCCACAAGGACAATGTTGTATGGCCACAGTGAAAACACTTTCAGTTTGGGCCAGTGCTGATAGGTTGCAAACACCACAGTGTTCTATCCTGGAATTGTTAGGACAGGTGAACAGGGAACCTACGGTTTGTGTGTCTCTTATTTTGGAACACAGTATATCTAACATTGAGAAATTTGTATGCTGTAGTTATCAATATTGAAGTATGTCAGAACTTGGTCTGTCACAGATGCTATGTCGTGGTTTTGTGTAGGGCGAGTCTAGAATGTAAAATGCAAGTTTTACTTTGTTTTGCACTTCTCCATTTTCTCAGAATTTGTATGAAGTCAGCGATAGCATGAATACAGATTGGGGTGTGGGTTCTTATCTCCTTGCAACAGTAGTTTAGGAGTGCTTGGTGACATTTTTAGTATGTTTATACTTTTGTAATGCAATTTTGTTTGGTTTTATGTGTTTTCATTGTGTAGACATGATTAATGATAGTGGATTTTGTTAATTTATTTTCATTGTCCAGATTACATCTTGCTTATTTTTCCATAAAGGTTAATGTCTGAAAAGATTTGTCATGTAGGTCAGCAGACTTCAATGTCTGCCAAGCCTTCTGTAAGAGCTATTTTCAGTGGATGTTTACAAATGAGGTCACCATATTATTCTCTTTTTCCCAGTTTGAGATACAAACTTTATTAAGAGATAATTTTTCTTCAGATCCTTTGTAATAACTAGAGTAGCTCTTAATTAGCTTTCTTGAAAGATCCTGTTTATATTTCTTGTAGCTCTGACCCAATTAAGAATTTCTGAATTGCAATTTCTTATGTGTAGTCCCATCACACAGTATTTCATTTGGATAGGTATCAGTGAGAAGAAGCCTTCCATTTATTCCCAAAAATGGTCACAGCTTTTCTCCTTAACTGGACAGCACAGCATCCATTATTCTTGCCTCAACAAATAATGAAGAGTAGATATTTACCACCTGAATGTGCATGGATCAGTTTTGCTGAAGTGATTGAAAAAAAAAGACATGGCTATCAGGTCAGATTTCCTATTTCGTTCATGGCATACAAACATCTCCTGTGTCTTTGAAAAATACATTTTCCCATGGCAGCTGGCAATATACATATCATTTTTTAGTCTGCCATGTAACATAAATCTATAACAAGGGCCACTAGAGCTCCCTTACCTGCAGATAACTTGTGAATTTGTGAATAGATTGCTGAGCACTGAAATCAGAAAGTGTTACAAGCTGGGTGCTATTTCCAGAGGCAGTACTGGTTTGGATTGTCAGTCCTTCAGAGTTATACTGTTATAACTGTTTGCCATCTTACTTTTTTTGGGCTATGATGAAACACTACATGCATGTTTTATCTTTTTGTTATTGTAGAGATAAGCTGACAAAAATGTAAATGTTTTTTTCAAAAGGGAAACATGGCAGAAGAGAAGTGAACTAAGGTATAGTAGAGTTGCATTGAATTAACAAAATGTAAAAAAAAAGTATTTAAAAGTTAAAGGAAGTTGCATTGCACTTGCCTTTTTAGCATGTATACGCAATATTTAAAAGATGTTTCATTGTTAAGTTTTATATGAAAAATTGTACATTTATTACTGGGGAAATGTACTGCAGGTTGATTAATTGAAACAAACTATGCTGTGCCTACATTTTCAGTGCTTGAAGCTTAATAGTTCTTGTAGATGGTATTCTAAGGCAAAGGATATTTTACCTTATCTGGGACTACACCCCCTAAAAGTCTGTAACTGTGGAAAAAAAACTATCTGCTAAAATTCAGAGCTGAAGATAGAGGAAGTACTATGGATTCATGTGAGAGAGAGAGAAAGAGAGAGACAGACACTGTTAGCAGGGATAATTAATTGCTGAATTTTCCTACTGTAGCGTATACAGAGAGAGGGAGAGAGATGCCTGTAAAAACTTTCTAAACTCTGTTCTAGTCTTGAAAGCTAGTGATAGGTATGGCACAATGTGTTTAACTAAAATTAGTTATAGTCTAGACTAGCTGATAAAATATGTTGTATATCAGCTTTTTCAGTAATTTAAATGTCTTTTTCCCCCAAATACCTTTATTGAACTGTCCATTGTGACATAGGCCAAACTTACATTTATAGTAAAGTAATCAAAATGTATTAACAAGTTCACATTTACAAACATTGTACATAAGTTTTTTTTTTAACAAGAAACATCTTTATTAAATTATCACTTACAATATGGGCAATCATGCATCTATGTAAATGAAAACAAACTATATTGACATACTTTTAGTTGCAAACATTATATATCACTTATAATGCATCCAGTCACTGTCAAACATTACATAGCTCATTCAGATCATACCTTCTTTTAAACCTCATTCCACATCTGCATGTATTGTTCCCACAATTCTCATTTTTGCTATGTAATTTGCTCCTAATGTTTTCTACAGATCCCATTTCCAATTGTTTTATCTTGGCTACTGTATTCATTACTACTATCAATGTTGGTTTAGACTTGGATTTCCATTTTCTAGGAATTGCTTTTTTGACAGCCACCATAATTATACTCAGCAAAGCCATACTATGTCTAGGCAATTCTGATTCTACTTCATAGCTCAAAAAATCATTTTCTTAGTTATACCAGTTCATTCCACAAATATTTTAGATAGAGTCTGCCGACTCATTACACTTCCAGAAAATAAGTTCCCAATTATTTCTTTCTTCCCCATCACATCTCCAACATTTGATCTCTACCCGAGGAAAAATTCTTTGGAGTCCACTTGAGGTATAAAATAGCTATGTAAACACTTCCAAGCAAAGATCCTAAGTCTTCTAGCTTTTGATGCATGTTTAGGGGACATACATGTATCCCCTATTGTTTCTTTGTGAATTGTTTATCCATTCTCTTTTCCCAATCCTTTCTTACTTCCTCTGATTGATTCTTATAGTTACCATGCAATATTTCATATGCTGTACTAATTATTCCTTTTTAACAGCATCTTCTGTTCTAGATTCTACTAAAAACTCTACCAGTGCTGGTCATTCGCTTAGGATACCCCTATTACTTTCTCTTTGCCTGTACTCTGATATCTAACTCTTGATAGGGAAGGTAATCTCTAGCCTGCAGTCCAAATAAATTCTGGGCCTCTTTCCATTCTGTTACTTTCCATCTCTATTTATTTGCTCCCAATACATTAGTTCTTTTGCCAGTTTTCTCAAATAAATTCCAGCCTATTGTCTGTATCGCTAATTGCAGTTATCCCTATTGGCAGAATCTTCTTTCTCCATTCCTGTGTTGGCCTAGCTCTTAGAATACTTTCTGCTACTTTATGAATATAATATTTTGTATGGTTAGTGTTATTCTCCTTAAGGATCTGCATCCAAAATCCCAGTCTCTCCTTGTTTCTTGAGCATCCCCCCATTTCATCATCTATTTCCACTTTGAACTATAGGTTTCTGCTTGTGCTGCATTTTGGAGCCTTAACTGTGTAGCTCTGAAATGCCCCTTCAAATTGGGCAATCCAAAACCAACTTGCTCTGTTGGAAGAATCGGCGTATCCTACTTGACTCTTGCCATTTTTCCCTACCAGATAAAAATCTGTCAACTCTTTCTTAGTTGCTATCCACAACTTCTCCCCTGGTTGATAAAAATTATGCCTGACCTGTGTATAAAACTAAAGGGACTACAAACATTTTAACTGTTTGTATTTTGCTATTCATATCCATAAAACAGATTCCAATTTCTCAGTTTTTGTTATCTTGTGTTTATTCTCTCCCCACATATCCCTACCTGCCACACTAGAATACAATGAAATGTCCTTTTCTGGTTTTATCAGGTATAAGATAATATGAAATGCAAATAGAGACAACTTTTTGTTACTGCCATACCAATTATATCCTTGAATTTCTGAGTCATTTATTTTCTTTGCCAATAGTTCTAAATATAATGCAAATACAAAGGGGAAAGAAGACACCCCTATCTTGTTCCTCTGCTCAAACAGAAATTATCAGAGAGGAACCTGCCCACTTCAGTTTTTGCCTCCAGTCCCTCATATATCCTCCTAATCAACCTTATAATTTTATCAGGGCATGCAAATGCTTATATTGCATTGCTCATAAACACAAAGCTTACTCTGTCAGACGCTTTCTCTACATCAGGACCCACCAATAACAGTGGTATTTTCTTACATTCTGCTTCCCTCTGGATCATCAGTATTCTGCTAATGTTGTCAAATGTTTGCCTTCCGTCTACAAAATCACATTGATGTATATCTATCAGTTTTGGCATCACCTTTGCAATTCTTGTAGCCATTATAGAATAAACACTTTATAATCATGGTTTAGGATTGAAGTGGGCCTGTGTGAAGCTAGATCTGATAGGTCTTTACCCTCTAGGTATTACAGCCGCCACCACTTTCTTCCTGGATGTTGGTGTTTTTCTGCCTCTTAAAATACTGTTAAACAAAACCTTGCAAATCTTTGTCAGTGTTCCTCCTATCTTCCAAACTTCCATAGGAATACCATCTATTCCTTGGGATTTTCCAGTGCATTGGTTATATATCACCATTTTAATTATTTCATCTCCTCCTATCCTGTTAGTAATTGAGTGTCATCTACCTCTAACCTTGGGATATTTAATTCTTCCATAAACATTTCCATTTCTACCTTTTCTTGATTTCCGTATTTCTCTGCTTTATACAGACTTTCATAAAATTTCAGAAGTATTACTAGTACCTCTATAGGATCCCTTGGTATTTTCCTTGTTATGGGCTCCCTAAGCTTGGCGACAACCCTTTCTACTTTCTGCTGCAAGAGTCATTCTCCTAAAAGATCCGATGTTGTCAATCTTCACGTAATCCTTGACTGTGGTCTCAGTTCCGAGCCTCGGAACTGACTTGGCCATTATTCCAGCTCGTGCCTTCCAAAAACGTCCGAGTTAGGCTCTACCCATAGTGCTCCTCACCAAATTACCCCAGATCTCATTTGTCGCTTCGTAGTGCCAGATGCTCAACCAACCTCTCGAGCCTTGGCTTTTCATCTAGCTGTAAATTAGTTTTTTCGTAATATATACCTATAAATTCTGTTCTTTACTATATTTTTGTGTACCCGCTTCTCTATATTCTATTAGGTGTGTGTGCAAGTGGCTTCCTCTCTTCTACCATTATGTAATCTAACATACCATCATTGGTACTCATCCCCTTTACCTTCGGGTAACCTCCTTTACCATTGTTGGTAATTTCCCCCCTTCCTTTTGTATTACTTAAAAAAAAAAATCTTTCTCTTGTTAATCTGTGACTGCATGTGTTATGTGGCCTTAGCTTCTCTCATGGCTGACAAACCCTTTAAAGGCTCCTCCGGTTTTAGGAGGTGTCAAAAGTACAAAAGGAAAATACCAAATTCAGATGGGCACACCTTTTGTGTTTATTGCCTTGGTGCTGTCCATCTTAAGGAAGATTGTGTCATCTGCCAAGGGTTTTCTGCTGGAACCCTGACAGAGAGCAAAAATAAGCTCATACTTAAAGGACTTCTCAAATCTGAATTTGAAGAGGCTATCTCTGGTCCCAGAACAAAAGCCAGCTCTTCTTCATCTTCATCTTCTGCTTCTAAACCAAAAAAAGCACACTCATTCAGTTTCGACAGCCTCCTCTGAACCATCCTCAAAATTGGCTAAGTCTCCCACATTGCCGACTGTCTTCTCAACATCGGTGGGAAAAGTTATTACTTCCTCGACACTGACCTCTTCAACTCTGGTATTGGTGCAGACAACTCTCCCTTCGGTACCGACAGAACATTTGTTACCAAAGGACTCTCAGATAATAGTTTTTCCGAGGACATCTTATTCACCATTGATCGACCCATTTGTGGACTGTCCTCCAAGTCCATTTTTGGAGAGATGGCCACCAAGGTCTCAGTCCACTAAGAGCCTGTCGGAGTCAGACATTATGAGACTGGTTGACCATCTTCTGATGGCGAGGGGATTACCTCCATCTTTGGTTCCTAGCCTGTTTAGCTCTGGAATCTTGCATTCTTCTACACCACTGCAAATCCCTCTTTCGACTCCAGCTGAGTTTTCAAAGCCCCTGGTACCAACTCTCCTGGCTTCAGCTGTTTCAGTGCCAGTCAGGACTCCTTCTCCAGTACTGATAGCTGCCCTGAGCTCTTCTGGTTTGTCAGAGATGGAGACATCCTGGGGTCGAGGCTTCATTGCCAGTTCCGAGGGGCATGGTTCGACTTCGATTCTTTCAGAGTCCTCCATGCCCCTTGTGGTCTCGGCATATGCAAGTTCAACCCTGGCCTCTGCTTTTGAGGTAGCTTTCTCCGTGCTGGGTGGGACCACGTTTCCGAAGGAGCCTGTTTTGGTTCCGGGCTCCCATCCCTCTACGGGAGGGGGGCTGCCTTCCTGGCTATGGAGAAGGCCTTTGGACAAACAGTCTATACCTTCTCTGTCGGCCATATAACTTGTCTAACCCCTGGACTGGAGCTTTCTCCAGCCTCTTCCCTGGGACAGAGGGCACAAAGGCATCAGGAGCGAACCACACTGGTTATATCATCTTCAGATACCTCTCCTGAGCATCCCACCAAAGAGGTACCTTCGAAGAAAAAGTGCAAGAGGAAGCACTTGGACTCCCCTGAAGAGTCCTTCATGGAGGATACCAGTTTTGATGAAGGGAAAGGTTCCCCAAGTCACCCCCCTGAAGGTGTTTCCTTCGGGGGCATCCTAGAAATCCTGAAACAGAGGGGTGGCTGGACTACCATCCAGCCTTCCACAGAGGAATCTGTATACCTAGAGGCTTTTCACACCCAGCCCTCTACCTCTTGGATCTCTCCACCTGCTTGGCAATTTTATTAAACTGATCGCTCAGCAGGCCTGTAAAATTCCAGACTCTGTGGAGCCGATCTCTAAAAGACCTGATCGGATTCTCTCTACCCCAAAAGATGAGCAACACTGGGCTAAGGGTATTACCGTAAACACCATGGTGGTAGCGGCAGCCACTAAAAAGGAACTAGCCGAAGAAAGTCCAACTGTCCATCCTCTTAACAAGGAGTCTAAGACTATGAATAGGTTTGGAAAGCGTGTATATGCTTCATCGACCATTGCTCTCAGGTCCTTGAATTATATGGCGCATTTTACCAGGCTTCAGAGAGATCTGATTAAAGAGCATTTACTCTTATAGGAGCAGTAGCTGAAGGGGTCCAAGATAAGGTTACTTCTCAGCTTGCCACCCGTGAATCGATTTCCAGTTTGTCCATGAGGCTAATTGCTCATGCAGTATAAGGGACAAGAGCAGCAGGTTCAGGTATAGCCATTAGGAGACACACCCGGATGCACTTATGTGACTTTGCGGAGCCATTTAAGTCTTCGTTCATCATTGCTTCATTTGACGGATCATCCCTGTTTGGCCCCAAGGTTAGAGAGACTGTAGCTAGATGTGAGAAAGATAAGACCCTTTCTGCTGTGGCAGTATGCTTCTCCACTCCTCAACGGCCCTACTCTAGGAATCAGAGAAGTGGGAGGCTATGGTTCAAAAAGACCCAAGGACCTTTCCAAGACTCAGGTGGCAATGACTTCCCCCGGGGCAGAGGGGGAAGTAATAATGAAAGACACAGTCCAAGAGGCAGAAATGGCTCGCAGAACCAGGAGTCCAGAGATTCTTTCTCTGGTAGCTCCTACCAGCTCTCCTGAAAGGAGGCCTGATTGCCTTCCTCTGGAGGCAGTCAGGGGACGATTATCCCTGAACCAATCTGTTTGGCTAGACCTGACGACGGACAGATGGGTGCAGGGGGATCATTTCCAGAGGTTACAACATTCTCCTTTCAATGAAACCAAAAAGACCAAAAAGATTCCCGAATGTTCCACCCAGTCACAGGGAAGCGGCAGTCTTAGGAATTCAAAGACTGCTCGACAAAGAGTCATCCAAGCAGTCCCACCAGACCAGAGAGGATCCAGAACTTACTCGAGGTTCTTTTTAGTGCCAAAGAAAACAGGGGACTGGAGACCGATTCTGGATCTCAGCCAGTTGAACAAATCAGTTCAACAAACCAAATTCTGGATGGTCTCGGTACAGTCAATACTTCCATTCTTGCAAAACGATGACTGGATGTCCTCAGTAGATCTTCAAGATGCATATTACCACATAAAAATGGGCAAGCGCTCCAGAAGATTTTTCGCTTCCTGCTGGGAGCCAGTCATTATCAGTTTAGAACACTGCCCTTTGGTCTCACCACAGACCCCAGGGTGTTTACCAGATGCATGGCAGAGGCAGCAGTGCATCTCAGACTGCTAGGATTCCGAGTATTTCCATATCTAGACAACTGGCTCCTTACTGCTTCCACCAGGCATCAACTCGTAAAGGCATGAGATTATACTCTTCATCAGAAAATCCCACCTGGAACCATCACAACAACTGGAATTCATTGGAGCTGTGCTAGACACAGTCACCGGCTTTGCATCACTTTCCCTAGAAAGACTCCAAATGATCAGGTCACAAGTAAGCCAGATCATTCAAAACAAGAAAGCAGCAGAAAAACTCATCCTACATGCTCTAGGGTCAATGGCAGCCTCTATCACATACAAATTCTTCAATGGCTTCTGTGCGCCCAATGGTCCTTGTTGAATCAGTGTCTCATCTAATTTTGATCACCAATCGTTGCAAATAAAACCTGAGTTGGTGGCTCCACTGCAACAAAATCTTGTTGGGCTGTCCCTTGGCTCCCCCTCAACCCCAAGCCATAGTGACCACGGATGCATCCCAGGGGCATTATCGGGGGAAGACAGTCAAAGGCACTTGATCCCAGCAGGAGGCCAAGTTGCATATCAAAGTTCTAGAGATGAGAGTGGTGCTCTTAGCGTTGCAAGCATTTCAAGACACCCTCCCCTTCGGAATGATTGCAGTTCAAACAGACAACATGTCAGTAGTCTGATATATCAACAAACAAGGGGGAACAAGGTCATACCCTCTTTGTTGAGAAGCTCTCAGAGTATGGCAATGGGCGATTTCCTCCAACCTCTTTCTGATGGCAGCGCACATTCCAAAGCTCCAATGTGATTGCAGACAAGTTGAGTAAAACCATCTTCTTGTCTCACGAGTGGTCTCTCAATCCAGTGGTGGCAGGAAAGAATTCCTGCCGCTGGGATCAACGTTGCTGTGATCTGTTTGCGTTCCCTCTGAACAACAAGTGCAGCAATTACTTTGCTTTAATCCCCCCCACCCTGGGAGAGTCACCCAGAGATGCTGTTCTTCAGAATTGGCCCCCAATTTACTGTATGCATTTCCCCTGACTCCTCTAATATGTCAGTTTCTAAAGACAGCTAACAGGTCGAAGAGCAAAATAATCCTCATTGCCCCATTCTGGCCTTGACAAATCTGTTTTCCCTTCCTTTGGCCTCATCTACTTTGGAAACCCTGGATACTGGACCCAGCTCCAGATCTATTGTCCCACCCAGAGGGAATGTTTCATCTGAATCTTCAGCATTTCAGGCTCACTGCATGACTTGTCCAGTTCCCATGATTGCCAGGCATTCCTCTCTCACTCCGCTGGTTCATTGCATCATTCTGGCCCACCACAAGCCTTCAACTAGAAAGTTGTAGCATAACAATGGATAAAATTCACTAAATATTCACTTGACTGTAATATTGACCCATATGCAACACCTGTAGACAAAGTCTTAGGCTTCTTAGCCTTAGTATGAGTCTGGCTCATCAGCTGCTACCATTTGGGTGCATCTTGCTGTGATATCTAACTTCCATATTGGTTTTAATCATTCATCACGTATGTCACATAAACTTTGCAAAGCCTATTTGAAATGAACCTTAATGCTCAGGCCTCTGTTTAAAGAACCCATCTGCCCCATGTGGTTTGTATTTGGTACTGCAGTCTGTCATTTCTTCTCCATTTGAATCTTTTACAAGTTGTGACTTAAAGTTCTTGCCCTGGAAAACCTTATTTTTGGTAGCTATCACTTCAGCCAGGAGAATATTGGAAATTCAAGCCTAGTCCTGCAAACCTCCCTATTTGATTTTTCATAAGTGCAAAATCTTCCTCAGGACAAATCCTTACTTTTTGCCAAAGGTTGTTTCAGAGTCCAATATCGATCAAACCTTATATATCCTAGTCTTTTTTCTTAATTTTTCCATCAAGGGGGGAGTACTGTCTATACTTACTAGATGTACACAGACAAGTACATTTTTACCTTCACAGAACAAAGGACATCAGAAAATCCGACCAAATGTTTATTGCCTTTTCTACACTCTCTTTAGGTAATCCAGTATCTCAGGTTATTTTGGCAAGATGGCTTAAGGACTGTGTCACATTCATTTACAACAAAAAATGGACTCCACCTACCATGTCTTGTGAAAGCCTATTCAGTGAGAGCTGTAGCAGTTTTTCATGCCAGAGCTTCCTTAGATGATGATTGTGCAACAGCTACATGAGCATCTCCTCATACCTTTATTACTCATTACAAACTGGATTAGGTCTCTACGGGATGTGCATCATTCAGCTCGATGGTGATTAGGAATATTGTCAGTCTTCACTAATCCTTGACATTCCCTCCTTCCTTCTCCCTGCCGTACAACTCTTGGTGGACCAAATATTCTCAAAGACTGGTTTCACAACAGGGAAGGAGATATGGTCTCTTATCTATTACCTCTTGTCTGTCACTATTGTAGGCAAATTCAATCTAAGGTAATTTGGTGAGGAGCATTATGGGTAGAGCCTAGCTTGAGTTTTTGGAAGGCGTGAGCTGGAATAATGGCCGAGTCGATTATGAGGCTCAGAACAGAGTCTACAGTCAAGTGAAGATCAACAATATAGGTGGAACATTATGGTACAGCATAACTTCTTTTTTTTTGTGCTATGGAGTTATCAGAAAACAGTGACTTAACAGCAATTTTTGTAAACTCATGCATATTGTCAGGGTAGTCCCTTATTTTCTGTTTAGCATTCTGCAATTGCTCCTCTTCTTGTTCTGTGAGATTTCACCCTATTCTGCAATACTTTAACCTTTGTCAATCCCTCTAAATTATTCTTGTTACTTCTTAACCGTATGTCTCTTTCATTTAAATCCTATTTTTAAACTCCACTTTCATTTTATACCACTCCTAAGCTGTGTTTTCAGAAGAAATTTCTATCTTCTCTGATAAATCCTAAATAATTTCCACTACCCATTTCTTAAATTTCTCTCCTTTCAGCAGGTAGGTGGAAAAGAGCCAGTGTCTCATTTCTGTTTCATTATCCTGCATTTTTTATTCTAGTTATTATTGGAGTGTTATCTAAAATAGTTATTGGATGCGTATCAAAACTTTCAGTTAAATGCACATGTTCCCGTGAAATATAAATTCTGTCTTGCCTAGCCCAGTTTTTGTATCTCTGAGAATAATATGTAAATTCACTGTGAACTACTAATGAATTCACATCTTCCATGCCAAATATTTTCATTTTTTTTTCAAAAATCTACCCTCCTTTGTTATATTTTCCATTCTGGGCCCTCAATACATCTTCACTATTGCAAATCAATTCCACTCTTCATCTATAAGTAATACTTCCTGCTGAAAGCTGATTGTTTGTTCCAGAATTTTCTTAAGTTCTAATATAGCAATTTTAGGAGGAATATAAATACATGCCAGTGTACTCCACCTCCCTTGCCAGTAGCCCCTTAGTACCACAAATCTACCATTATTATATTTATTGTCTTCCTTTATCAATGTTGGAGCTCCTATTTCAATTAATATAAGTACTCATGTTTTCCTTTGTCTCAAGTTTTCTGCTGAGTAACAGTCCTGAAAACCCTTCTTTATTAAATTCACATGTTCATTTCTTTCCAGATCTGTCTCCTGTAGCATAACTATTTGGACTCTACATTTTTTAATATAGTTCACTATTCTATCTTTTTTATAAACATCTGAGAGACCATTTACATTTAAAGATAATATAGGAAGCATGATTATATTAAGAAGTTATTATTCCCACCTTTTATGTGTAACAACTTTTAAGTGTCTAGTTCCAACTTTGGTGTTATATGCATACACTAATGTTTGGCAAATTAATCTTTTATACAGTTGTTTCTTGTCATATCTGTTTGAGCCTATGTTACATCTTACAAAATTTTTGTTTTATTGAAAGCCCTCTGAAATACACACACACACACACACACAAACACCCCTAAAATGTATTAACTTGATACTAATTTTGTGAACACACAAAAGTGTGTACATCTTCAAGTATTTAAGTTTTACCATCCTAATAGGAACAGTTGTCCCAGACTGACAACCACACACACAGACTTGGATTAACATAAAAGGAAGGTTATTAATGCTAAGACTATTGGTACAGGCTGTGCTTCTACTAAGTTCTGTCTGCTTTTGTCTTATCTTTATTACTCTTCTAAATTGGAAAATGTCTCCTAGCTATTGGAAGAAAGACGTATTCTGCTTTTATTGCTCTTTATCAGATTGTCTCCATGGAGACACAGATACAGAGTTCTTCTACAAACACTTATTTACCAGAGGAAAAGTTTTTATTATATTCAATGTTCTTTTTTATTTATTTATTTTCTGTTAAACATGTTACTAGATGAAACCAAGGGCCTTAATTCACTAATTCCCCTATGCAATAGTAAGAAAAAGCACATCAGGTTTTCCAGATGTTTCTTCTTTGTTTAAATTGCAGTGCCTACATTTCTGAAAATCTGAACAAGTAGAAAGAAAGAAAGAAAAAAAAAAACAGGGGCACCTGTTTACTGTATTATCCCCATTACACTTCAACATAACTGAGAAAAGTTTACTTTATAGCATGCAGATTATATCATGTATTACGGAAATACTACTGTTAAGAATTTTGTTTTACTTGCAGTTTACTCTTAACCGCCTCTTTCCTTCTCATAAATGTTCTTCCAAACATTAATGGCATGAAGATGGGCATATGCTTTAGAGTCCCTTACATGTTTAACAAAGTAAAAAAAATCTAATATTACCATGTTTTCTTGTTCTATCATGTTTCACAAATATAATTCATGCTTTGTAATCCCACATGTATTTCTCAGTTTCCGAATTGCTGGTTTTATTCCTGTTGATCTCCATCTCCCAAATCCAGTCTCTGCTTCATTTCCAACATGATGCCAGTTCTTCTTCTCAACCCTTGTGCTTTTTTTCTGTCTCTGAAGCATCACTAGCACGGTCTCTCTGTGGTCTTTATTATCAAAAGAACAAAAAGTAGAATCTCCTTCTGTTTCATAGTTCACATTTTGTTGGACAGATTTTTGTATTTCCTCCTTAGCATGCTGTGCATCAGAAATTATTTTGTCCCTTCAGGAAAGAATATTCTGATAATAGCTGGTTACAGCAGCTTGAATTTCATGCCTGCTTCTCAACATTCCCAGATTATTGGAATAAATTTACTCCTCTTCTGCATAGTGGACAATGATAATCATTTTCCAGAAACACTCTGTCTCCCACTTTTAGTACTTTGTCCTTCTGCCACAGTTTTGTCAGACTCAATTCCTTCTGCTGGAAGGATTGCATCTTCACTGATAAAGGTCTAGGTTGTTTTCTCATAGCCAGGTTTGGAGCATACACACAGTGTGCACTTTAAATTAACAACCCCTGCTGAGAAATACCAGGCCAGTTGCTTATTTGTGCCTTCATAAAATTAAAACATAATAAACACAGCATACAAACCACGGGTCTATATCAGAACATCGAAGTATTAAAACTTTGAATGTTCTGATATCAAACACTATTCAGCGAATGCTAAGAATAGCAAAGCTGCAGAACAGCGAATTATTTCCTCGGGAAAGAATTTGGTTGGCCGTTTCTGTGGCTTCGCTATTCTTAGTGCTGTGGTGGAAGGTTACGGGTTGGGTTCAGGTAAGTATGCGATTGTTTGTACGTTAGGGTTAGGGGCGGTTTAAGTGAGTTAGGGTTAGGCCGCGGGTTAGGTGTGTGTGCGATAGTGACAGACTTTAGGGTTAGGGGCAGTTTAAGTGAGTTAGGGTTAGGGCGCGGGTTAGGTGAGTGTGCAATAGTGATGGACCTTAGGGTTAGGGTTTTGGTAAGTGGGTAGATAGCAGTGTATGTTTAGTTTAGTGTAGCGTTAGATGTAGGAATTTAAGTGTATGTGTGTAGTTGCTGTTTGTTTGATATGTTTGTGTTGTGTGTGTGTGTGTGTTTCTGAGCAGCAAATTTTTTCCATGGGAAAAAATTCGCTGTTCTGAATGTTCGATATTTTCACGTTTAGATGTTTTGGGGCTGATGAAATAGCGTTCGCTATTTTCATCTTTCGATAACGTGATATAAATGCCAAACCACAACAAAAAGAACCAAGCTGTTCAACTATCTTGATTTAATACAAAGTTCTTCTGGTATCTTGGCCATTCGCTTTCTCAAGATAAAAAACAAAGTGCACAGCAACACATTTTATGTAGGATGAACCCAGTTAAATTAGTCACATAATTAAACAATTACGTAATAAAGTACCCACAAAGTAGAAAAATGCAATACCCCATAACATCCAACATTACCTAATAGTAATTATTACAATCATGTATGATTAACAACATAAATTACTAGAAAATTATAAACTTACAAATAGTAGCTAGTGTGAAACTATTATTAAAAATTCAAGTTAACTTCCAAATTCACACCCCTGGGACTAAGTGTTTTATAGTTAAGAATAATTTTGCTTTCTAATTCATTCAGCTTGCTGACAAAGTCACCCCAAATAAATAAATAAATAAATAAATAAGGCTGTGTCAGAATGCTAAAGAAAAAACTAACAACTAAACCAGAATGGCTCTTAGGAAAATGTTCCGCTACAAGCCTTTTGGATTTACTGTTCCTAATATCCCCTAAACGTTTCAGAATTTGACTTTTCTTTTAGTCTGTCCCACATACCTCTTGACAGAATTACACCCACAACCAGTGATGCATATAACCCCACAAGAGTTATAGTTTAGTCTGTCTTTCGAAACAGACATTCTGCTGTTTATTTTTGTACCTGACAAGTTCCTGATTTTATTACAAACCTTGTAGTGCCAACATGCAAATGACTCAATGTTGTTCCAGGTGTATTCCAGACTCCATTTGATAAGGAGAAAATTTTATTTGTGGATTTACTTAAAGAATGAGAAGCTAAGTTGGCTAATGACAGAGTTGTGAAGTACTTATCTGAAAAACAAATATCTTGAAGAATATCTTACAGCAGTACTGGTATCCTTTCACCTTTCTGTTATTATTTTGACATACCCAAAAAGCTAAGTATAGTTTAAGACCTTTGCATTTGTGTCATGACTTGCACGTAGTGTGAGCAAATTTACCCTTCATATTGGCTTACAAGTCAGTCAGTGGCACTGGGGCAGTATCATGAGAGGGATACAACCTGCCATCCAGGTATATTTTTCCCTTAAAGGAAATGACTGAATGGTAACATAAAAATCATTTAAATTATTGAAAAGTCTTTCCGCCTCTCTGATTTCTGTTGTTACAGTGAGTTCTTTGTATAAATATACTGAGAATTCTGCTTTCACTTACTTCAATTTCTTGATTGTAGTAATTTCTCATAATAACCACATAATTTTCTGCCAGCTAGACTATTGTGCTGCTAGTGCTAGTTGCGCAATATTTTTTTGCTCATGTGGAGTTGGTGAACGCTATTCTTTTTTACAGTAATGCATTTTGCAAACCTACTGTAGATTAGCAGACTCCTGTGGTTCAATACAGTGTTGTGATAACTTATTTTCATTTCATATTAAGAAATGTTAATTTTAGCTTTGAATGATGTTAATCATATATTGATATATTGAGCTTGTGCCTCTTTCAAGGCCTGGTTTACCTAGATTTCTAAATCTGAAGTTTCCTGCATCATTTGATAAATGCTAAACTCAGTGTGAATGTAATCATATAACGCAGTCTTGTTTGATTCAGATGCATCATAAAACACCTGGAAGGGTTGGTAGTTCAGTATGATCTGACAGTTCGTGATAGTGATGGCAGTGTAATGCAGTTCCTGTATGGTGAAGATGGCCTGGATATACCAAAGACCCAGTTCCTGCAGGAAAAGCAGTTTCCTTTTTTCGCAGAAAATTATGAGGTAATTGTTTTTTTCTGTTCTTTTCAGTGAAATTGAATGCTACAGAATATAACAAATGCATTAAAGCCAAAATAACAACAATGGAGGAGTGCAAGTATATTAATAAAATAATATAAAATACATTCTTTAATACAGCTGCTGTTAAGGCAAGTGTTTCACAATTCTGTCATCGTTTCTTAGGGATTACTCCTGGAGTATTCTGTTTGGTTTGAGCTGCAGAACAGTTGTCTATTAATGACTAAGAATAAACTTTCAGAACAGAATTTTGCAGAATCTCTTATTCTGTTTTGAAGCTGATGGTCCCTCTATTTCCAAAATTTAAAGTAATTTTTGGTATATGTAATAAAATAACAGAACTTCACACTTGGATATCCTCCTATATAACCCTGATATTGTAGCAGTCACAGAGACTTGGCTAAAACTCTGTATTAAAGACTCTGAAATATTTCCATCTGGTTATATTATTTTTAGAACAAATCGACCACAGAAAAAAGAAGGCAGAGTTGCTCTCTTGCACTCAGACCAGCTCAAAATCTCCCTTTATACTACTATTATACCTGCATTCCAAAATGCAGAAATCCTAATCACATTCCTGAATCTAAATAGTTGCAAACACCTTATGCATCACAACTCTGTATATCACACCTGGAAATAACATCACCATGGTTAACAATATTTTCTCCTGGCTGTCAAACACCGTACCACAAGAAAAAATAATCTAAGGAAATGCGAATACAGACTGGCCAAATATTTACTTCTAATTTCCCAACTTCCTCCATAAATTTGTATAGTTTCTATCAACTTATGCCTAGTCATCATAGTATTAAAAACAACAGCACCATATGGTTTATGACCCTGACAAATATAGTTCCTTAGGAACCCTTAGTGACCACCACCCATCCTTTAGCAACAACTACTTTACATCAAGTCAAATAACATGCTTACAGATCGGCTCACAAACTACCAAGGTTTAACCCAGACACCTTCATAAATAACTTAAAAGCTGTTAACTGGGCCTTCTTAAAGTCTTCCCCTAGATGAAGCCATTCAGGAATTCAATACGGTTTTCATGAACACACTAAATGATAATGCACGCCAGCGACATAAGAGTGAGCTTTAGCTATGCTCCCTGGCTTACCACAAACAGTAGAATCTTTATGCAACAAAGAGACAGGGCATGAAAACGCAGCAAAAACAAAAATCTTCCAAAAGAAAAAAATGCTTCAAAGAACTTGGAAACCTCACCAAAAACAAATCTCTCTTGATAAGAAACTTTACTACCATGTCTTCCGAAATAAACTGCATTACAACCCTAAGAAATTCTGGTCTTTAGTATAAGAAATACTGCCCCCTTAATCCAAAAAAATTCCCCAGCCCATCACAAAATAACTCATCTCTTCAAACAGCTCACTAACTGCTCCAAAATAACAATAACCCCGCCTGCCTTTTACCAACACTTCTCTGTGATGTACCCGTCCTCACAATTTTCCAGATCTCCCTGAAAATCTACAGTAGTGCTTCAACAAAGTCACAAGGATTGCAGCTAATGACAAATACCATACTCCTCACTGTTATGCATTCAAAGCATTAAACTGGCTTGAGTTACCTCATCATATAACTCGCATCCAGCTAGTCGAATCATAAAATTATAAAACATTGTAAATAAGCCTGCTGCACACCCTGCTTTTTATATATAAATATATATATATATATATATATATATATATATATATACACACACACACACACACACACACACACACACACACACACACACACACACACATATACATACAGTGAATATAAAAAGTGGCCCTGTTAAAATGCCAGTTTTTTGTGATATAAAAAATGAGACCACAATAAATCATTTCAAAACTTTTCCCACCTTTAATGTGACCTATAACCTGTACAATTCAATTGAAAAACAAAGAAATCTGTTAGGGGAAAAAATATAAAAAATGAACGTACAATATGCTGGTTGCATAAGTGTGCACACCTTTAAACTAATACTTTGTTGAAGCACCTTTTGATATAAAAAAGAATATATACAAATGTAGGATGGTGGTATTGTCACTGTGGAATGAGGAATAAACCTTTACTGTGATCCAAATGACCCTGGTTCATCTAGCATCCCAGGTGCTGGAGTAGCTGATAAGAGGTAAGAGAAATAATGAAGTTGCCTGCTTATTTCTCGTGGGTAGAGGGGAGAGAAGGCATGCTGGGGTTGATGGGGCATGCCTTGACTAGCCACCGGAGGAGATTGGGAGCAAGCAATGTAGGAGGGAGAGGCATAAGAAAGGCATCACTGCAGAGGTAATAACCACATCCTTGTAACACCCCATTGCACCCCTACACTTAAGTCATCCAGCACATGTATAGGAAAGTTGGAGAAGTTTACCTTCAAGCTTACCAGCCAGATGCATTATCAGAACCCTTGCGTATCTGCTCCTTTTCCATTTTGAGGGTATCTAAAGCTTTATAGCGGAGAGGTCTTCTCACCTGGAAAGTAAAAATTCTTCCACTGATTACTACCTCACAGGTATGTCTTAACTGCAGTTTGAAGAAATGTTATGTACAGAGGATCTAAAGTGAGTGTAGGCTGACTCCTGCCAAACCAGCCTGGAAAATATTTAAAAACAAATTACATGATGGCCTCCTACTCGTTCTTTTATTTATTTTATTATACTTTATCTCCTTCATTGTCACAGGAGAACTAAGGCCTCTTCTAGAGCTTTACGGTATAGCAGAGAAATTCTGTTTGATGAGACACCAGTCTATCATGGCATTCATGTAGCTGCATATACACCTGGCTAAGGACAGTTTGGAGGGTCACCAGTTTTTCAGCATTTACATCTTTGGGATGTGTGTTTGTGAGGGTGGTAGAGCATTTATCCATCTCTCTTTCAGCCACAGAGAGGACATGTATGTTCCGCACAAAAGATATTCCATTTGAGAAATAAATCGGGGAACCAGATGTTTGAGTAGCCTTATCTAATTTACCACTGTGGCCTTCTTTTAGTAACAGAAAAATCTACTCCTTCTGTCTAGAACAAACTCTGTTACTGTTGTGTCACATATTGGAATATGTGGATCTAGATAAGCATCTACACACCCCTTGCAATCACTCTTTTACAACAGTGAAGTGATGCCAAAGACATGTCAGATTTTTTTATGGTTGCAAAAAAAGTTTGGAAAAGAGCATTGAAATTTTGCTTTTTTGCCTATCCTGACATTGTTCATAGTGCACTTTTACCCTGTCTGCCTACCAACTATGATGTCCCCCTCTACTGGGCACCCATTCATTTCCCAGTGGTAGTAAATCCACAGGTAACACTGGGGCAGGAGACATCTGGGGTGGGGTCTGTCATAAAGGCAAGTGTATGGTTGTCCCTTTGGATGGCAATTACACCTGTACTGTACTGGGGCAATTTCTTATTAATGGGGAACCACTGGGTAGAGTCTAATTTATGGGAAGTTTGATGGCCAGGAGCCATGGATATAAAAGGCACCTGGGGAAAAAAATCGAATAAATACACAAATACTGTGTATTTTAAAGTTGTTTCCAGTTGTCTTTTCTTATTGCAAACCCAAAGCATTCAGTGGGAGTGGACATAAAAACATGCTACTATTTATACATTTCCATTAATTTCCAGTTATGATTTTTAGTTGTAGATTTCTATTCGAAACATGGTTTTGGATTTGATCTTTGGATCCAGTTCGGCCACTTTTACTAGCTCATGGATCACTGAAAACACTCAAGCCCCTCCATTTCCCATAATGCCTTAGTCCCTAACATACCTCAGATCTCATTTGCCACCTTAGAGTACAGACGTGGTCACTGTTTCTGCTCTCAAGTTCGTAGCATTTTTGGTAGTGCGAGTCTGTTTTTTCCTTTAGTTTATCTCTGTAAAAAACTTCCAACTTTCTTGGAATGCTCTCCAAGACACCATCAATTCTAGACCTTCAGACCTTCATCAGTAGCATCCTCGACCTGCTCTTCCAAAAGCTTTACTGAAGCAGACATCAACAGGATGATGAGGAAGTTTCTGTTGATGCAGATGCAAATGGGAGTTCTTCCTGATCCGACCCTTTCGGGTCCAGAGACCCTTATTAGTACAACCCCCCCTCCCCACTCACTTTTTCTGCAATCCAAAATCTGGTATGGGAGTTGACTGATCCGAAGGTTCTAGAGTCATTCACATCAGATCCAAAGATACTGGTATCTTCAACTCTGGTGGCATTTCTGAGTGGATCTGTTCCAAGTGCCTTGGAGCTGGACTGCTCTTGGAGTAGAAGCATTGGTGGCAGATTCAAGTTGTTGGAGTTGACTCCAAAGATGTCTGGAGCCGTCTCTTCTCCTAGGAGCCTCTGCGTTAGACAGCTTGGCTCTTACTCCCCGTTTGAGTGCACTGCTTTGGGGAGGACGGAGCTTATGGCCCGTAAGAATGCTTTTGCAAGAGCTGTCAGTTTCCCTCTCTCCAGGGTATTCAAAGTAGTGGAGAGAGCTTTCTCTATCCCTAGAGCTTGACCTTTTCCACCTTCTTCAGCTCCGACCACCCTAGCCCATTCGTCTGTGCATTGTGAGTCTAAATTATCCAACAGGGTATGATGATTTCTTCTGACACTTCTCTGGAACATTCCACCAAAGAGGTTCCCAGGAAGAAAAAGTACAAAAGGAGGCACATGGACTCTCCTCAAGAGTCCATCACATAAGGTACTGACTTCGATGAGGAGGAAGGGTCCCCAAATCACCACCCAACAATGTATCATTTGGAGACATTCTGGAACTCCTGAAGAAAAGGGGTGGTTGGCCTCCTGCCAGCCCTTCCCAAGAGGAGTCTGGATTCCTGGAGGCTTTTGCTGCTAGCCCGTATACGTCCTGGGTAACTCCACAAACTGATGAGCTCATTAATTTGGTCTCTCGGCGGGTGTGGAAGGAGCCTGATGCCATTGAATCAGTCCCCAAGAGACCAGACAGAGTCCTGTCACCACATAAAAACAGAACTTTTTGGAGCAAGATAGTACTGGTTGATGCCATGGTTGTAGCAGCAGCCATAAAGAAGGAACTAGCACAACAAAGTTCCTCTGTCCACTCCCCTAACAGGGAGTCTAGGGTGATGGACATATTTAGGAATCATCTTTATGCTTCAGTGACCTTTGTCCTTCGGTAACTGAACTATCTGGCACACCTCACAAGACTCCTGAAGGATTTGATTAAGAAACTTTCCAGATCTCTCTCTGGGACCACTGAAGCAGAGGGCACTATTGCATTGCAGTTGGCTACCTTTCAGTCCATTTCCAGTTCATCCATGAGGCTCATCTCACACACAGCAGAAGGTACCTCACTGGTGGCAGGTTCAGGTATTTCCATCAGAAGGCATGGCTGGATGCACTTGTGTGATTTTGCTGAACCCTTCAAAGATTCCTTTGTCAGTGCTTCCTTGACGGAAGTTCCTTATTTGGCCCCAAGGTAAAAGACTCACTCTCTTGGTGTGAGCTAAAAGATAAAACCTTGTCAGCTGTGGGCATAAGTTTTTTGACCCCCCTCAATGAACTTTTTCCAGGAATCAACATCATGGTCAAAAGATGTTCAAGAAATCCAGGGTCCCTTCCAAGATCCATGTGGAGACACTTCCCCCAGGGGCAGAGGGGGAAACGCTAACGGAAGATGACACCCTCATGGCAGAGGTGATCTGCAGAACCAGGGATTTAGAGATGCTATCTCTGACAGATCATACCACCTCTTCTGAATGGAGGCCCGACTGTCCATCTCTGGAGGCAGTTGGTAGTCTTCTATCTCTGCACTAGAGAGTCTGGTTGAAAATTACAAAAGATTCATGGGTGCAGAGGATAACATCCAGAGGTTATATTGTACCATTTTCCTGTCCACCCCTGTTAGTTTAAAAAAATCCCCAATGTTCCACCCAGTCATAGAGAGGCAGCAGTACTAGAAATAAACAAGCTGCTAGAAAGTCATCCAGCAGCTCCCTCCAGACCAGAAAGAGTCCGGAACTTTCTCAAGATTCTTTTTACTGCCAAAGAAAACAGGGGACCTGAGACCAATTTTGGATCTCAGCAACCTAAATCAGTCAGTTGATTACACAAAGTTCTAGATGGTCATGGATCAGTACATTCTGCCTTTTCTGCACAAGGATGAGATATGCTTGATAGATCTGCAGGATGTGCACTATCATATTAAAATAAGCAGCTGATCCAGGAGATAGCTACACTTCCGGCTGTGAGCCAGTCATTACCAATTCAGTCCTCTACCCTTGGTCTCACTACACTCCCCAGAGTGTTTACTAAGTGTATGGCAGTAGTGGCAGCTCACTTGAGGCTGCAGGGATTCTGGGTGTTTCCATCTCTAGATGACTGGCTCATCACCGTTTTGACCAGACATCAACTGATCCAAGCTAGAGATTATGTACACCACTTATGCCCCCATCTGGGCATGTCAGTCAGTTACAACAAACCTCACCTGGAACCAGCACAGACATTAAAATTCATTGGTTCCTCATTCAATACAATCACACAAACAGCAGCTCTTGTCTTGTCAAGAGTTCAGACTATTCAGTTCCAGATCAGAAAGCTCATCCAAAACTTTTCTGTCTCAGCTCGATTTCAAGCTTTGGGGTTTCTGTTAGCAGCAGTCATCCTAGTACCGTTGTCAAGGTACCATATGAAAATATTGCAGTGGACATTAGCAACTCAGTGGTCCATTCTTTATTATCCCCTGTCCAGTCAGATAAAAATAACTCTGGCTTGCAAAAACAATCACCTGTGGTGGATACACTCCAGGCAAGTGCAAGAATGATGTACCTTTGTTCTCCTGCAACCCAAGGCCATAGTGACCATGGATGCCTCTCAGATTTTGTGGGGGGTCACTTCCTGGGAAGGACAGTCTAAGGCACGTGGTCTCCCAAAGAGGCCAACACATGCATATCAATGTCCTAGAAACGGGAGTTGTTCTCCTAGCTTTTTAGGCCTTCCAATACAGTGTCCCCATGGGATTCAGACAGACAATATTTCAGTAGTCTGGTACATCAACAAACAAGGGGGAACCAAATCTTATTCCTTGTGTCGAGAAGCTTTGAGTGTGTGGCAATGGGTGACGTCATCCAGTCGATTTCCGATAGCAGTACACTTTTGGGGAAGTCGAGCGTGATTGCATACAGGTTAAGCTGGTTTATTCTGATGCCTCCTCACAAGTTGTCTCACAACATGAGCAGAGAAAATATTCCTTCTATGGTACAGCTGTGCTGTGCCCTTTTTGCATCCCCTCAACAAGTGCAGCAGGTTCTTTGCCCTCATCCCCCCACCAGGGGAGTCATTGAAAGATGCTCTACTTCATGATTGACCCTCCTGTTCTCCTTTATGCCTACCCCTAGTTACCCACTAATCCCCAAATTTCTTCAGAAAGCATCTTGATTGAAGAGCACAATAATCCTCATTGTCCCTTACTGGCCTCGTCAAATTTGTTTTCACTTTCTTTTACCTCATTTTCTTTGTCCCCCATGGTCTTTGGATCCAACTCCAGACCTGCTGTCTGACTTGATAGGCTTTATTCACCCAGGATATCCAGGCCTAAACTTCACAGCATAGTTTCTGCAGTTCCATTGATTGCTAGACAGCCTAGGCTGTCCTCCCCGGTCTGTCACATTCTTTTATCATCCTACAAAGCTTCCACAAGGAAACTTTACAAAAGCAAATGGAAAAGATTTTAATTTGGGCACAACAAAAACAATTCCTGTATCTAAAGGTCTGGAATTTTTCGCTTCAGTTTTCAGTGAAGGGGCTAGCTCTTCTATTGTTAAAGTACAGTCAGCTGCCATCTCCAGGTTTCATATAGGAGTAAATAATTCTTCACTATTGTTCTCCAAACTTTGTAGAGCTTTTCTAAGAGGAACTTTTCTCCTTAGACCCCCCCCCCCCCAGTTAAAGACCCTACTCCTCCTTGAGAATTAAATGTAGTCTTGCAAGGTCCAACTTAGTCTCCTCTTGAACCTTCAGCTAAAATGGAACTAAATTTTCTAACCTGGAAAACTGCCTTTTTAGTAGCTATTACCTCTGCCAGAAGAGTTTTAGAATTGCAGGCCTTGTCTTCTAAGTCCTGTTATTTAATTTTTCATAAAGATGGAGTACCCTTTAGAATCAATCCCTCCTTTCTTCCTAAGGTGGTGTCAGAATCTAGTGTCAGTAAAATCAATCTGCCAGTCTTCTTTCCAAATTTTTCTAACAAGGAGAGAGTCTATGTTACACTTATTGGATGTTCACAGGCAATTACGGTTTTCTTACGTAGAACAAAAAAGTTTAGAAAAACAGAACAACTGTTTGTGGCCCTTTTAGATTAAAAATTGGGCAAATCAATTTTTAAGGTGACATTAGCTAAATGGTTGGTTGATTGTATTACCTTTGTTTAAAATAAATTGGACATGTCTTTACCCAAAACACCAAGAGCACATTCCATTAGATCTGTGGCTACTTCTTCAGCCTTGTTTTCTTTATCTTCTCTAGATGATGTTTGTGCAGCTGTGACTTGGGCTAATCCTCATACTTTCATTGCTTATTACAAATTGGGTCTGGTTTCTAAGGGCAGAGCAGCATTTGGCTCAGGGGTTCTCAGAAATATCCTTCCTTAGAGTTCTCCCATGGTTTAGGTAGTTGAGAACTCTGTCCCAATAGTTGAGGAATGAATGAAAATGAACATCAGATAAGGAAGTTAAGTACTCACCATAACATTCCATCTGTGTTGTCCATTTTCATTCTTCTGAACTACCCTCCCACCAACCCCCTCCTTGTTAACTTTTGGAAGAATCAGAGATGCTGAAGGAACATATTTTGCTAGTTATCTTACAATTTTATTCCTTCACAGTGCTCTACAGATGTAAGGGACAGCAAACATGCTCTGAGATATGTTAGGGACAAGGGCTTTATGGGAAAGAGAGGAGCCTGAGAGATTTCAGTGATCCATGAGTTAGCTGAAGCGGCCCAGTCGGATCTGAAGATCGGGTCTGAACACAAAAGTTGAGGAAGAATGTAAATGGACAACACAAATGGAACGTTATGGTGAGTACAGAGCTTCTTTTTTTTGTATCAGCCATACAAGAAAACAGTTTTACATCCATGGTTGTTCAAATCTGCACCCATATTAGTTACTGTTTATCTTTTTAACTTGTAAGTCTAGTTTTATCCATAAGGATCTTTTACAGTTTTAGCCTCGACTACAGCAACAAGATCCATGGCTCAGAGATTGAATATGTAGTCTTCATGTACACACACAAAGTAGAAGACAGCCATTTTGGCAGTATGGTGTTTACTTGGTTTCTTCAGAAAGCAAGACTGAAAGTTTACTCTAAAAACTCTCCTGGCAGGCAGAGAGAAAAATGTGTAAGGCATAAATGCTGTTGAGTTTTGTGTGGGCAGATGTGTGTAAATAAACTGTATAAGTGAGGTGTAATGAGTTAAGCAGTAGCAGCTGATTATGGAATAAAAAAATTGAGAAGGATGTGGTAACCCTCTGCAATACAAGGGAAAAAGTATCCAAAATTTTAGGATCCTTAAAGACAAGGGCAATTTTGTAGGAGGTAGTCTTGTGCCTGTGGAGAAACATTTCTGCATCGGTTGCTGTCGCTTTAGGACTGCCATCAGGTCGTCAGTAGTATAAAGTAAGGCAGCCGACGCCATTACATCAGTCTGTCTTGCCGTGGAGCCCGAAGCAGAACCATTTCGCACGAGTGCTGGTTGGCTGCTTCCTGAGTTTCGTCTACTGAATTGAAGCTGAAGTCATCTAAAGCTAAGTACCCCGGTGGGGATCTTTTTTCTTGCAGTAACCAATGTCAGAAAAAGTTAACAATTGTCTCATCTGTGGAAAGCAAATACCACACAGAGACTTTCATTCTTACTGTGTCACTTGTTTAGGCCCAGACCACGACGTCCCCCGCTGTCGCTTCTGTGCTTTGTTCAGTGCCAGAACTATCAGTCGTTGGGCCCTTATTGTAGCTAGATATTTTCGCTTACAGTCCTCATACTCTAATATGGCTTCGGTAAGTTATCCAACAGCAGATCTTCAGACAAAACGTATAGACAGAGACAGACCGCACAGGTCCAAACCTACCAACAACGCTCATGTTAAGCTAGTCGTCAGTTCTCCGGTCCTCAGTGAGGCGCTTTCACAGCCCCTGATACCCGCTTCTGTGGATTCGCAGGCAGCTACCGAGACCCTTTCATAGTCTGCAAAGCTCTTCTTTGACTAAGGATCCTGCAGTCATCTCTACCTTGGATGGGTCCGGAGCTGCTGAGCAGGCACCAGCTTCCGAGGAAGTACTTTGCACTACTGATTCTCGACACAAATCGGCGTCTTCTTTCGCGGCTACTGTTCTTTCGAAAACGACTGAGTTTCTTAGGCCCAGGATACAAACCACACCCAAGAAACAGACGACCCAGTCTCAGGCACCTGCTTCCTTGCCTCAGTCTTGAGCGCTTAAAATAGCGGAAGACCTTATCATGCTGATCAGGGGAAGCTAAGCTACTCCCTCCAAAAGGAAAAGAGATCTGTCCCCTGTAGTTTTGTCTGAACAAGAGTCTGATGACTCTGATGCATCTGAATATGAAGACTTGCAACCCCTCTCTACTTATGAGGATTCTGATGCAGAGGATTCCATCCCTTCAGCCTCTCCCCCAGAGGATTTTTCCTTTGGGGAAACCCTTCATACCTGAAGGGAGCATTTCCATTGGGAGAGTCAGGACTACCCTCAGTCTAAAAAGAGACTCAGGGAATTCTTAGATCTTCCACAGCACAGACCTTTGGCCATCCCCCCAGTCTTTGATGTTGTGGAGAATGTTTTCCTGGAATCCATCTCGACTCCTGACACCCTTAATCCTGCACCCAGAAAACCAGACAGGTACTACAGAGTCCCTGACTCACACAACTTTCTTTTTAAAAATCCTACTGCTCACTCTGAGGTTATTTCTCAAGGACCTAAAGGTATTAAAGCAACCTCTGCTAAGAATCCCACCCCCTCAGATAGGGATTCCCGAGCACTAGACAGATGGGGTAGAAAGTATACAACTCAGCTACTCTTGCTATCAGGACACTAAATTGTCAGTTCCATATGCTAAAATTTCAGCAACATACCATGGATCTCCTCAAACAAAAAATGTCTTCCTTTTCTGCTTGTGCAGAATCTAAAGCGTTACAAGAGTTAATGCATTCTGCAACTCAAGTAACTAAACACACCTTGCACTGTGGTTTTGATGCCCTAGAAGTTTCTTGCAAGGCAGCAGTCACCGGATCTGTCATTAGAGGGCATGCATGGCTTAAGGAACACCCCTTGCCAGACCATGTCAAATCTAAATTGTTGGATGCCCCCTTGCACAAAGACAACTTATTTGGCACCAAGGCAGAAGAGGTCTTAAAAAAGATGGAAGAAAAAGCAAAATGTATGCAGACAGTTAAGGACTTTTTACAGGTCCAGCCACCCTGGTTCAGCAGACATTGTCCCACCAAGCACTGGTCCTTTCCTGCTCCCTCTAAGCCAGCTCATCCCAGACCCTGGGGAAGCAGACCCCCCCTAGACAGCAGCCACAGGGAATGCAGAGATCTAAGCAGTGGGCTACCTCCACTTCAAAACCAGGGAGTTCTAAGCCACCCACTTATGGTAAGAACTCTCAATGACTCACCTCCACCCCCTCCCTCTGCCCACCTTCACTTACCCATAGGAGGAAAACTCTCCTTTCACGCAAGCACCTGGGTCACCATTACCAATGACCGCTGGGTTCTCAACATACTGTCCCAGGGATACAGATTTTTTTTCCACACCCTTACAACCCCAAAAGGGTTCCCAGATCTACCTCCAAACCAGTGGGCAGAGGTGCAAAAACAAGCCCTTTCCCTGCTCTCTATGAGGGCAGTAGAGCACATTCCTGCAGAACAGAAAGGCAAAGATTTCTAATACAGACTTTTTCTGGTACCCAGGAAAAAGGGCACCTGGCTCCCCATCCTCGATTTATCCATTCTAAACACCTTCCTGGTGATCCCAAAATTCAAAATGCTCACCCTCCAACAGCTGCTACCCATGCTGTCCAAGGATGCTTGGCTAGCCACTCTGGATCTAAAATAGGCCGACCTCCACATTCCTATCAGGGAATCATGTGGGAAATATCTCCATTTCAGAGCAGGATCTCAGCACTTTCAGTTCTCTGCATTTCCCTTTGACTTATCTACTGCTCCCAGAGTTTTCACAAAATGTCCGGCTCCAGCCATTGCCTTTTGCAGACAAAGGAGTATCCAGATTTACCCATACTTAGACGACTGCCTAATTCAGGCAGACAGCCAGGAAAGGTTGCTCAAGCACCCGGCCTTTGTAAAGTCCCTACTAACCTTTCTAGGGTACACTATCAATGAAAATAAATCCTAACAGGTGCCTACTCAAACGATTATATTCCTGGGAGCAAGCCTGGACACAGCATCCCTGATGGCATTCCTTACACCAGAAAAGCACATTTTCCTGACAGCCTAGTTCTCTCAACTAGTCACCAGACCCCACCTATCTACAGGGAAGATCATGCAAGCTCTTGGGTTCATGGCATCTTGCATACTACTCATTCCATATGCCAGACTACATATGAAACTTCAATGGTACCCAAAAAGCCTTTGGTGTCAACACTGTCAAGACTGGGAGACTGTTATGCCTATAATTCCTTGCCTCAAAAAAGATTTTCTTTGGTGAGCAACAGCATGCTCCCACAAGGGATTACCTTTCTCACCACCACCCCTGCCACCCAGACCCTCACCACAGATGCATCAGACTATGCCTGGGGTGCTCACCTGGATGTCAGGTGCATACAGGGCCAATGGAGCACACAGCAAATCCATCTGCACATCAGCCAAAAAGAGATGATGGCTGTCCAGCATGCCTTGATAGCTTTCAAGCCCCTTCTCTCTCCAGGGGCTCTCCTGATCAAAACAGGCAACACCGTTGTGATGTGGTATATCAACAAGCAGGGAGGGACTCACTCCTACCCACTATGCAGGTTGGCCATGACCCTTTGGCACACAGCCTCTACCATGCAACTCCACCTGCTAGCACAATTCCTACCAGGTTCTCTCAACTCTCTGGCAGGCCAGTTAAGCAGAAATCTTCTGGACCCACACGAGTGGCAGCTCAAAAGAAAACCCTTCACTCTAATAACTCAGACATGGGACACCCCAAAGGTCGACCTCTTTGCCTCCCACACCAACCATCAGCTCAGCAAATTCTGCACCAGGGAGCATCACTGCATAGCTTGGAAAGTGGATGCCCTGTCCTTCCACTGGGTTAGTCCATCTGTCTATGCTTTTCCTCCACTACCTCTCATCCCCAGGGTGCTGCTCAAGATAAAGGAGGAAAAACCAAGGGCAATCCTTATAGCTCAAGATTGGCCTCACCCGCACTGGTACCCCTTGCTGCACAGCCTGTCCCCACTGCCACCTTGGCATCTTCCTCAAATTCCAAACCTCCTGACTCAGAGGGAAGGGGAATTCATGCATCCCCAATTGCAGACACTCATTGTAGCAGTTTGGCTTATTCCCTAACCCTCGATCATTCTGTCAACCTCAGTAAACAGGTTCTAGATGTCATACGTGAGGCCAGACACCCTAGCACTAGGAAGTCTTATGCTGACAAATGGAAAAGGTTCAGCACCTGGATTCAGGCCAAGGGAGCCAGCACCACAATGGCCTCTCTTTTTCCTCTATTAAAATTCATGTCTCTGCTCATTTTCCCACTGAGCAGCCCCTTTTCTCACACCCTTTGATCAAACAGTTCCTAAGAGGGGCTAACAACTTGAGACCACCCAGAAGAGCACCAACCCCAGCTTGGGACCTTAACTTTGTGTTGGAGAAGCTCACCCTGCCCCCCTTCGAGCCAGCTTCTTCTGCAGAGCTAAAATTTCTCTCCCAGAAGACAGCCTTCCTTCTGGCCATCACTTTAGCCAGAAGAGTCTCCAAGCTGCAAGCACTCATGGCTGTGGAACCCTTCATCATCTTCCATGCTGACAGGGTATCCCTCAGGACTAACCCAAGGTAGTGTCCAGTGTGGCTCTCAACCAATCCATTCATTTGCCCACCTTTTTTTCCTAATCCCCAGCACAAGGAGGAAAGGATCCTGCACTCTGTAGATGTGCACAGACAGCTCAGATTCTATCTAGACAGGACTAAATCCTTCAGAAAGTCTGATCAATTGCTGGTTAGCTTTGCTACTGGAGCAGAAGGCAAAGCCATCTACAAACATACCATTTCAAAATGGATAGCACACTCCATCCATTTCTGCTACAATCAACACAGAAAGCCTCCCCCAAAGGGGGTCAGAACTCATTCCACCAGGGCAGCCTCCACCTCTGCAGCTTTCCTCAGAGGAGTCCCCACCAGGGACATCCTGGAGGCTGCCACCTGGACATCTGTTTACACTTTTACCAACATTACCACCTGCCTCTCTTCTCCAAATCCATGGCAGGGTTTGCCTCTGCAGTCTTGCAGGGCATCCTAGCCAGCCATAGTTTCCTTGACTGCCTCCACCCATTTCCTCAGCTTTGGGAATCAACCCATGTGATGACTGCAACAGTGAAA
Organism: Protopterus annectens; assembly: GCF_019279795.1. Taxonomy (NCBI): domain Eukaryota; kingdom Metazoa; phylum Chordata; order Ceratodontiformes; family Protopteridae; genus Protopterus; species Protopterus annectens. Next base: position 558,945,294 of record NC_056729.1, on the reverse strand, counting down.
CACAAAGAACATAGTACAGTTGTGTACACTTACTATAAATGTAGATGTTTGAGTGTATTCTAGTATCCTAGTTTCCCTCCCTTTATCCCCCTTTTTGTTTTTTCTTCTCTTTCCTTACAAGAGACATATTGTTTTTTTTTATTTCTACTGGTGCGGTTCTTCCACCAGGACCTGGCATCAGCTTGGGGGCTCCTGACAGCTTAGGGCAAGAAAAACTGATGTAATGGCGTCGGCTGCCTTACTTTATACTACTGATGATCTGACGTCAGTCCTGAAGCGACAGCAGCCAATGCAAAAATACTAAGCCTCTGGTATTCTGGCCGGCCGAGGGCTACCCTGGCAGAGATAATCCAAATGTGATGACTGCATCAGTGAATACACTCGAACATCTGCATTTATGGTTAAGTGTACACAACTGTACTTTTTTGGGACAGCTGAGAAGAGCATAATGTGGGGTTGTAGCAGTAATACACACACACACACACACACACACACACACACACACACACACACACACACACACACATATATGTGTGTGTGTGTGTGTGTGTATGTATATGAACAGCAGAGGCGCCAATAAAGGATACCCCAACAAAGTATATACAATTGTCATTTAATAACAAATGTAACACAAATTTACCCCTTGCATTTCCTGTCCTGGAAACTTCATCAGAATCAAAGTCATTAATAGCATATTTAAGTACTTGTTACCACACAATCATTGGTCCAAAATCCAGCATTTAGCTAATCACCATGTAGCCTCCAAAACAATACATTGATATAATTACTTTAAAACCACACTGCACAAATATGTAATACAAACATTCTTAATAAATTAAAATTTATTTGAATAGTAAATATTGCATTATTAAAGTATAACCCCCTAATACTTGGATGCCCTCAACTTTAAAGCGAGAGCTAGGGAATAATGATCATTTAGTCTGGTATATACGCAGGCATCCAAACACATTTGCCATACAAGTTCCCAGAATTCCAATCTGGTCTCCCAGTCACCACCCCTTTCCTGGGGTCTAACTATCTCCAAAACCCAATACCTAAAATTTACATTTTTACACTTGACAGAATCTCTAAACATAGTGTTGGTCTCTTTTTTCTGTTGAATTCATACATATGCTCATAAATTCTTTGTTTCAAAGTATGTTCAGTCTTCCCTACGTAAAATGCAAAACAAAATATACAATAAGCTTGGTAAATGACACCTTTAGAAAAACAATTGAAATATCCTTTAGCACAAAATTTTATTTTTTGATTAATGAGCACTTCAGATACAGATGTTAGTAGTGATATTCATCGGGAGGGAGGGCGAATTTGGAACCTGGAGAAGTGGGTGCCACGATACCTTATTTGGTGGTTAAATATAATCAGGACTTGCAATGTTCAGAATATTATTACAACATATTGGAAACTTTTTGCTAGTTTGCCAAACAAGTTAAATGTATTCACCAGGCCACTAAAGTTCAGTTTCAAAAGAAATCTTAATTTGAAGAATATTTTTGAAATTGGGTCATCAAGCCCCTACTTTTCCCTCCAGGATAGGACCGGAAAAGGGACTTTTACATGTGGGATGTGCCCCCAATGCCCATTTATAGCTAATATTACAGAAATTAGTTTACCTAATCCAAAAATTAAATTTTGTGCAACAGGATATTTAAGTTGTTAAAGATCCTACATCCAGCTCTTTTATCTCCTTTACAATATTATGTACTTAAGTTGTATTTGATTTAGATTTAGATTTATGTTTTCTACTAATTGCTTATTTGGCATCTAAACTCAATATGTCTTGGCAACTCAGATTATGTATTCCAGCTCAAAAGAATCCTCTCCTAAGATCATGCTTCCCCAACATTTCTGACAGAGTACCCTGATAGCAATTATTTAAATTTGCCAAATCTTTACATTCCCAAAAATGTTTACAGCTACCTCTCACTTTTCCATCACACCTCTAGCATTTGCTGAGGAAAAATTCTATGAAAATGCATACACAAAAACTTCAAAGCAAAAATCCTAAACCTTCTGGATTATGTTGTATACTTGAGAACCATACAGATGTCCTCCCATTGTTTCTTTGTAAATTGCCTTTCTAGTCTCTCTTCCTAGTCTAAAATCTTCTCTGATTGATTTTTGTGCTTCCAATACTTAGTCGTACGGAATGCTATTTTATGTAGAAATAGGTCTCTTTTCAAATGGAAGTTCTACAGGACATTTTAGCCCTGATCAAAAGGATAGCAAGGATCCTTGTAAATTTCTTGATAAAAATGGTCCTTAACTGCCTGTTGGTTTGTCTTGGTTATATATGTATTTGTTGCTAAAATCCATTGTAAAGTAAGATGTAACAGATGTTTAGGGTACTTATAATTTATCTTTGAGACAGGACATTGAAACACTTGTTTATTTCCTTTTCTCCTTGCCCACGTTTATGCTCTAATTTTATGCTTTTATGAATTTGAACAATTCAGCGAAGTGTTGGATGGTTTGTAAGGGATGCCATTTTTGAATACTCAGAGAGGTAAAGTACGGTTAAGGGATATTTGTCAGGATGCAACAGTACAAAACTGGAAGGACAGAAGACTAATGATATAGTGGTATGTCTTTAGGGCCATGCTAGTGTGATTATAAATTGGGATGCTGCATTTCATTTGGTTGCAGATGTAAGATTGACAGTCAGGAGCGTGCTGCATCAGTAAATGGCAAGACTGTACTGTCTTGGGGATGGGAAATGTACTTTTCCCTGATGTTATGCAATTCTCTGAGTTAGTGTATATAATGAAGTGATGGGTGAAGGTAAAAGTCTGGCACATGGGGTTGCTTTCCAGATTACCCATCCTGAAAAAAGTATATTAGGTTTTAACAGGTCACGTCTTCCCAACTACTGACTTTGTCTGTGAGCATATGAACTATGACCTTCCAGTTTGAGGTCCAGAGCCAAACCCATACTTTTGTTATTAGTTTGTGCTACATGTTCCATTCTGTGATTTACTTTTATAGTGGCTCTATCATTGTTTCCATGCCCCATAGTCATGGTGTTCTTGGTTGGATACATTGTTGAGCTTTCATGTGAGAATCAGAAGTGAGGCTAATAGCTTGTATATGCAGCTTTAAAGCCATGCTTAAGAACAATAAATCCTGAATTTGTCATGTATGTTTATCTGTTTTTAGGTGCTTAGAAAGTCTATGCATTTGGATGAAGTCCTATCGAGAATGGATCCTGAGGTTGCCAAGAAGTATTTTAAAGCCATTAAGAAATGGAAGTCCAAGCATGTAACCCCTTTATGTCGCGAAGGTCCATTTCTGCTGTATTCACAGAAAAAAATATCTGCAGTCAAGGAACAGACTTTGACAGAAGACATAAAAAATGGGCGTGATTCAGCAACGCAGCAGGTAACTGGTGCAAAACATGCCTTTACTTTGGACGTTTAGTTGAAAGCAAAAGGGTGTATTTTCGAACTGTAATGAAAAATGACATGTCTCCTTTAGCTTCAAGTTGTGAGTCAGGCAGAATGCATTTAGAATGCTAAATTTCTGCATTGTTTTCAGCAGTAATTTATTTCCATTTGTCTGCCGGGAAGGTATGAACAGACAAACAAGCCTCTTTTCAGAGGAGGCCCAGGGAGAAATGCTCCATGAGGAATAATAACAGTAGTACATGTACAAACATGCAGGATACTTGTGTAACATTTAGCAGCATTACATACAAAGCTCCAGAAGAACCATTTACAGTAGTACTTGTATAACACAAAGAATGTTCAGGTAAAGCTAATAGCTTTACATACAAAGTGGGGATGAATAAAGCAGATAATTGTGAAATAATTATATTTTACAGCAACATAATCAGCATTGGGTGCAGTTAAGTAGTAGTTCATTAGGTCAGATTAATTATGTACATTTTGTCATACAGAGAGTAGAAGACAGAAAAATAAGACAGAAGCTAAAGTCACTGACATGTACATCTGCATAGAGGTAGTTTAGAAATACTTTAGCCTGGAAAATAGCAGGGCATAGCCAAAAGTCAAGCATGAGCAGTTTTAATTTATGTTTGAAGATACTTACATTGTTAAGGAGTCTGATTGGAGGGGGAATTGAGCTCCAGGATTTTGTTTTTTTTTTTTAAATCTTTATTGAATTATCACTTAAGATGCAGGTAAGCATACATTTATATCATAGAAAATAAACCATCTTCACAGTTACAAACATTGTACATCACATTAATTCTTTTACACATTTATCATCAATCCAGCATTACCTAAATAGTAAATTCCTGCCTTCCCTTAAACCTCACTCCTCCTCCAAAACATTCTGCATACATTGTTCTCACAATTTCCATTTTTAATGTAATTTGTTCCTGTTCTCTTCTAAAGATCCCACTTCCAGTTCTTTTATCTCTGTTACAATATTCACTTCTTCAAACATGGTTTATTTAGACACTGATTTCCATTTTGTAATAATTGGGTTTTTTTTGGCAGTCACCAGAATTAAACTTAACAAGGCCTTTCTATGTCTAGGCAATTTGGATCATGTATCCCAGCTCAAAAAATAATTTCCTTAGTTACACCCTTTTGCTCACCCAATATTTCTGACAGAGTACTCTGTAGGGATGGGATTTTTTTTTAAGTCTACCAAATCATTACAGTCCCACAGCATATGTTCCAAGTTACGGCTTTCTTCTTCATCACGCTTTCTGCTTGAGTTATGTGTATGAGCCTTAACTCTGTGGTGCTAAAATATCCCATCAAGTTGGGCAATCCAAATCTGCCTCCTTCTATTGGAAGGATTAGCTTGTCCCACATGACTCTTGCTGTCTTCCCCTCCCAGATATAATCCTTCAGCTCTTTAGTAATTGCTATGCACAATTACTCCTCTAGTTGATAAAAATGTACCTGACCTGTGTACAAGACTAAAGGGACTGAAAACATTTTAACCACTTTTATCTTGCTATCCATATCCATATGTTTAGTCTCTTTCCACATATCCTTAGCTGCTACACCTGCATCATTTTATTCCATAACAGTGTTTCTAAATATAATTCAAATAAACAGGAAAGATGACACCCCTGCCTTGTTACTCTGCTCAAGCAGAATTATCAGAGAGGACCTCGTCCACCTTTATTTTCATCTCTGATCTCTAATATATCCTCCAAATCAACTTTATACTTTTATCAGGGAATGCAAATGCTTCCATTGTCCTGCTCATAAAGTCCCAGTGTACTTTGTCAAATGCTTTCTTTTTTTTTTCGATAATCATTTTTATTGTTTTTCAAAACCATAATACAATTCACACACTATTTACATTATGTACAAAATTGCTTCCAGTAGTTAGCACCACATCAAGTATCAACATCATGCATTAACATTTGATACGGCACTAATCAGGGAAAAAGAAAAGAAAAAACAAAAGAGACAAATAGTAACAAACCAAAGCCAACAATCTGAATTATTTCTCCGTTCTCTATCTAATCTAAGATTGAGTTTGTTCTCTTCCTATATATCCTGCAAGTAAGTGAATAGGAACCTCTAGGCCAACATAATGCTAAAGATTTGCTCCCATATTTTTATGCTGTTTATACTTTTCTTGTTGTTACTAATTAATAACTTATGCGCTAAAATATGTCTTATCGCTAACAACCTGAAATTTTCCCACAATGTCTGGGCTGGGTTCAACCAGTTTGTGGCTATGTATAATTTCATTAATAAGCTGATATTCATAATTACAATCCTCCTTGATTTATCTAAATTCTCCGGGAGGATATGGAGAATCAAAAATTCCCAAGAGAGTGTTGAGCTTTGGTAACCCATTTTTTGTAATTGCAATTTTAATGAGTTCCACAATCTATAAATGCACTTGCAACTCCAGAACATGTGTAGCAGGTCCGCTGTCTGATCTGAACACTGTGGACATTTGGGTGAGTTCTTCGAATCAAATTTATGAAGAGTGAGACGAGTATAATACGCATTATTAAATATCATCAGTTGAGTAAAGACCAGTTTTTGAAGGGATACGGACTTCAATGTTAAGTTAAACGCCTCTAATATCTTACTATCATCTAGCGATACCAATTTCTCTTTCCAGTATTTCGATAAAAGAATGTAATTATTGTATTTCCTTTCTTTTATCACTTTATACGCTGAGGTTGTATATTTTCTGTCTTGTAGCAAGGCTTCCCACAGATTGCGATAAACAACTAAGTCCTCTGCTTTGATTTCAGAGCTATTAAAATAATTTATGGCCAAATCTTTTAGCTGCCTCATAATAATTAAATAAGAAGTAGAAAGATTCATCTCTTTTAAGATATCATGTACTGCTACTCCTAAGAAGGGGTATAAATCCAGCACAGTTAAATCCTTAATAAGGGGGAATTTCTTTAAATCTATCAATTGATTACCAATAGTCATGTTTGGATTCCCATGAAACGGTTGAAAAGCCATCATATAGTTTAGTAATTTTAAAGAGGCAAACAGAGTTTGAATTGCCATTACATACGTCTTAATGTGCTCCATTAAATCATATTTGCTCAGTGTTTGAATATTTAAAAATGGTACCGCTTTAATGTTAATTCCCATTCCTCTTATGTATTTACAAGTTAGAAGTACCCATTTGGGAATCCATTTTGTACTATTACTGTCCAAGTAAGAAACCCTTAAAATCCTATTAGCCTGAATCACTAAATAGTACATTTCAAAATCTGGTAGATCCAACCCCCCCCCCCCTATTTTTTGGAGCCATCAATTTCTCATATGATATTCTCGTTTTCCTGGGTTCCCAAAGAAATCTCCCCAATTCTATCTGAAACTGTTTAAAAAATGTTTTCGTGATTTTGAGTTGTGCAGCTCTAAAATATATAGCATTCTGGGAAGAACATTCATTTTATAATCGCTGCTCTTGCCATCATCGGTAACTTCAATTTGCTCCATCTTTTTAAATCCAATGTTATTTGGTCTCCAGTTGTCTTAATATTATTCATAAAGAAATCTCTGTTTTCAGTTGAGAATGCAATCCCCAGATATTTTATCCTTTCTTCCGTCATTACTTGTCCTATCAATGGTAGCAATGAAAAGGTGTGGGTGTCTTTAAAGGGAATATTTTAGTTTTTGAAATTTAGTTTATAATTAGAAATTCTCTCAAAGTTTTGTATTGCTGTTAATATTTTTCAGTATCAGAAACCGTGTAGTACAGTATATGCTTAAGTCATCTGCAAAGGCAGCCATCCTAACCTTTATCCCAAAAAGTACTGGAGAGTTGTAAAAGACATTTTGTTTAATGTGTAGGAATAAGGGCTCCAAATATAGATTAAATAGAATGGGAGATAATGGGCATCCCTGACGAGTACCATTTTTGATTTGTATCCTTTTAGAGCATTCGTGATTTATAGATAAATTAGTATATGCGTTATTGTATAATTTCTTTAATGTTAAAATAAACTCCTGAGGTATATTAAAATATGATAATATATCAAATAAATATACCAGATTAACTCTGTCGAATGCTTTCTGAGCGTCAATTATTAGTGCATATATGTTCATATTTTTATACTTCGCATAAGAAATTAGTGTATGAAGGGTTAATGTATTGTCCGTGGTCTGTCTCCCATCTATAAATCCCGCCTGTTCCTCTGATATTATTAAATTTATTACTTTTTTCAGTCTACTAGCCAGAATGGATGTCATGATTTTCATGTCAATATTCAGTAGTGATATGGGCCTATAATTATCTGAATTTTTGGAATCGCTATTCTCCTTCAATATCAGGATTGTCCTTGAGGCATTAAAGTGAGGATCATTACTTCCATTCAGAATGATATAATTAAAAGTCTGTGAAAGTACACTGCTTAGAATCTCACTAAAAGATTTGTAAAATTCAGAGGTCATACCATCTGGCCCTGGGGCTTTATGGGGCTTCAACTTCTTGATTGCCTCTAAAACCTCCTCAGCTGTAATTGGTTTAATTAATTCTCCATGAGAGTCCTTGTCAATATTAGGGAAAATGATTTTCTGTAGAAAATCTTTCCTATCTTTATCTTGCCAGTGTGCTTGCTGCTCCCCATAAATCTGATTAAAAATTAATTCAAAAGTCTTCATGATATCTGCCTTGTCAGTATATATAGTATTGTTATGATTTATTTCAGTAATTAATCGTGCTGATTTCGTCTGATTAATAATTCGGGCTAAAGCTTTCGAGGGAGTTTGAATATGATTTGCATATTTTACTAAACTTCTTTGTTCATAAAGTGTAAATTTTCTATTATGCAGTAGAAACAGCTCTTTCTGACATCTTAATAATTCAGTTTCTGTCTGTTCATTGTAGTTCCTCATCAACTCCTGGTCCAATAATTGTATTTTGGTTTCCAAATCCAGTTGTTCCTTATTTTGTAATTTTTTATAATATGTAGCTTTCTGTATAAATAATCCTCTTAACATCGTTTTGGTTGTAGCCCATTCTTTATCTATTGGGTGTCTATTTCGGGGAATATTGTATAATAACTGTTTAAGTGTCTCCTTAACTTCTTGTAATATATCCTCTTTGGTCAATAAGTATGGGTTTAAGGACCAATTATATCCACTATGGCTTCTGGTGTTCATATTATTGGTATTCAGAGTTAAAGTTATCTTAGAATGGTCTGAGAGCTGCCTAGCTTGATTAGAAACCCTGGGGTCGAGTGAAATCAATACTTCTGAAATTAAAAAAAAGTCAATTCTCGACCACATTTTATGGCAGCTAGAGTAAAAAGTAAAGTTCTCTGCCTTTGCTTGTAGGTGTATATGTTTAAAGCGGTCATACAGTTTGAAATCAGTTCTCAGCTCTTTCAACGCTACCATTGCCTGCTTATTAAAAACCGCAGAAGCCCCCAAAGTTTAGGATCTTGGTATGAGTTCCAGTCACCTCCCATCACTATATAGCAGTTATTATATGACTGTAAAATGGAATAAATTGACGTTATAAAATGATGTTGGTTCACATTAGGGGCACATACACACATAAGCACTATAGGTTTATTATAACAGTTAGATTTCAGAACCACCAAACACCATCTACCTTCTTTATCTATTTTAACATCCAGAATTTCTCCTTGAAAGTGATGTACTTTGTCAAATGCTTTCACTGGATCAAGACCCACCAACAACGGGGGTATTTTCTTACATTTTACTTCTCTCTGGATCATCAATGTTCTGTTTTCAAATGTTTGTCTGCCCTCCACAAAACCAAATTGATTCATATCTATCAATTGTGACAGCACTTTTGCCATTCATTTAGCCATTATAGACATAAACACTTTATAATCGTGGTTTAGTAATGAAATGGGCCTTTATGAAGCTGGATCTGATGGATCTTTACACTGTTTAGGTATTACAGCTACCACCACTTTTTTCCAGGATTAAAATCCATATCATCCTCCCTCCCTACCACCTATCAACCCCCTCTTGCCCACAAGAGCAAAAAAAACTCTCACCTGCTTCCCCACTTATATGCAATTAACAATCGTAACTCTATTTGTGTATTTAGCAAAATTTGTGTACTACTATTTTTGCATTCTTCTATTGTGTATTGTGTAAATAGCAGAATTTTTTGTATTATTGTACTGTATACTGGAGCTTTTCTCCCCGGGCCTCCTCTGAAAAAGGGCGCTGTCCCAGTCAGACTATCCTGGTCAACAAATGTCAAATAAAATAAAATAAAATACTGTTATACAAAACCCTTCCATATCTTTATCAGTTTTCCCTCCTAGCTTCTGAACTTCCACAAGAATACCATCTATTCCTGGGGACTTTCCTGTATATTAGTTATACATCACCATTTTTTTCTCATCTCCTCCTATACTAACTGTTGATAATTGACCTTGGCACATTTAATTCTCCTATAAACATTTCCATTTGTACCTTTTCTCTTATTTCTCTGTTTTATACGGACTTTTATTGAATTTCTGAAATGTTTCTAATACTTCTACAGGTTCCTTATTATCTTCCTTGTCATAGGCTCCCTAAGCTTGTCGAAAGCCCTTTCTACTTTCTGTTGCTTGAGTCATTGTGCTAAATGTTTTTGTGCTCTAAAGTTATTATCAGAAAACAGTTGCTTAACAGCAGTCTTTCTAAACTCATGCATATATTATTAAAGTAATCCCTTATTTTTTTTTTTTACATTCTGCAGTTACTCCTCTTCTTGTTTTGTGGGATTTCCCCTATTTTGCAATACTTCAACATTTGTCAGTCCCGCTAAATAATTATTGTACTTATTAACCATATCTGCCTTTCTTTTATTTCCACCCTATTTTGAAACTCCACTTTAATTTTATCCCACATCCCTCATTAGCTATGTTTTCAGAAGAAATTTCTATATTCCATAATAGCTCCTGCATAGTTTCCACTACCCATTCCTTAAGTTCCTCTCTTTTCAACTGGTAAGTGGGAAAGCGCCAGTGTCTCATTTTTATTTCGTTACCCAGTGTTTTTATTGTAGTTATTATTGGCACATGATCTGAAGTAATTTTTGGTTGCGTATCAAGACCTTCAATTAAATGCACCTGTTCCTGCGAAATGTAAATTTTGTATAGCCTAGCCCACTTTTTGTATCTTGGGGAATAATGTGTAAATACATTACAAACTCGTAGTATTGAATTCACATCTTCCATGCCAAATATTTTCATAAATTTCTTTGCAAATCTACCCCCTTTGTAATATTTTCCCTTCTGGGCCCCTCAGACACATCATCAATGTTGAAAATCAAATTCCAGTCCCCATCTGTAAGGAATATTCCTTGCTGAACAATGATTATATCTCCCACAGTTTTCTTAAGCTCCATTATAGCAGTTGTAGGTGGAATATAAATGCATGCCATTGTAATCCTCCTCAATGAAGGTAGCCCTTTAGTTGTACTAATCTACCATTGTTATATTTTTTATCCTCTTCAATCACTATTGGAACTCCTCTTGCAATTAATATAAATACTCCTGTTTTCCTTTGTCCCAGGTATTCTACTGAATAAACATCCTGAAAAGCTTTCTTTATCAAATTCACATGTTTATTTCTTTCCAAATGTGTTTCCTGTAGCATAGCAATTTGCAGTGTACATTTTTATTATAGTTCTCTACTCTTTTTTTTTTTGTATTTATCTGTGAGACCATTGACATTTAAAAGCATTACAGAAACCATCATTGTCTTAAAAAATTATTATTCCCACCTTTTATATACAACAGTTTTTTTGTTAAATGTTTAGTTCCAGCTTTTGTGTTACATGCATGCACTGTTTGGCAGATTGATCTTTTTATGCAGTTGTTTCTTGTCATATCCATTTGAGCGTATGTCACATCTTACAAAACTTTTTTTTTTATTGAAAGCCCTTAAACAAAAAACAACACACCTCAATACCCCCTAAAACATATTAATTTAATAGTGACAGACAAAATTATGTACATCTTAAAATATTGAAGTTTTGCCCTCCTAATAGGAAATCATGTTCCAAACCGACAGCCACACTTATACACTTGAGTTCACCTTTAAGAAAGGTTTTCCATGTTAAGACACATGATGCAGCCTGTGCTTCTGCTGAGTGCTGTCTGGTTTTCTCATCTTTATAGCTGTATCAGGTGAGAAAACACGTGAATGCTTTCAGAGAACATTATCTTTCTTTTTATCAGATTGTCTACTAGAGACATGAGAACCAGTTAGAGAATTGGTAAGCATACATTTATTTACTAAATAAAAGCCTTATAATATTCAGTATTCTTTTTTCATTTAATTGCTTTCTCTTAAAACCTGTTACTAGGTCATGCTAAGGGCCTTAATCCAGTTATTTTCCCTATGCAAGAATGAGAAAAGGCACACTAATATTTCTATTGTCATGCTGTTTTAACCAGATTTTCTTTTGTACATTGCAGTGCCTACATTTCTTAAAACTGAAGGGAGAAAAATAACTGGGAAAAATATACTTTATAGCATGTAAAGAAAATCATGCACTATTAAAATAGGACCATTAAGAAAAAAAATGTTTTACTTAGTTAACTTTCTCCCTCCTCTTCCCCTCTCGTGAGTATTTTTCTGAACATTAATGACATGAAGTAGGGCATATGCTTTAGAGTTTTCTACAAGTTTAACAAAGTCCAAAACAGTCAGATATTTCCAGATTTGCTTATTCTGTCATGTTTCGCAAATATAATTATTACTTTATAATCCCACATTTATCAGTTTCCAAGTTGCTGGTTTTATTCTTGTTCATCACCATCTCCCAGATCCTCTCTCTGCTTCATTTCCAGTGTACTCTCGATTCTTCTAGTTGACTGTTGTGTTTTTTCCCTTCTCTTGAGCATTTTCCATTGAAACACTGGAAAACGTTTTACTGCCACAGTCTCCTGTATTCTTTATTACCAGAAGAACAAGAGGCAGAATCTCCTTCTGTTTAACAGACACTTTTTGTTGGACAAACTTTTGTATTTCCTCCTTAGCATGCACTTAATCAAAAAATGATTTTGCCCCTCCAGGGAAAAAATATTTTGAAGATAGCTGGATACAACAGCTTTAATCTCATGCCTGCTTCGTAACATTCCATGAATAATGTAATAAATGTACTCCTCTTCTGTCTGATGTACAGTGAGTAGTCATTGTCCACAAACATTCTGATGTCTCCCACTTCTAGTACTTTATTCTTCTGCCACAGTTTTGTCAGAATCAACTTTTTCTGCTGGTAAGTTTGCATCTTTACTATTAAAGGTTTAGGTTTGGGGCATGCACGCAATGTGCCCTTGCAGTTAACAATTCCGGTTGTGGAATACCAGTCCAGTTGTTTATTTGTGCTTTTATAAAGTTAATACAGTCTGTTCCTTCCAGCTTGTCTGGTACAGCAGAAAATCTTAGGTTTTCCTTATTTGCTCTGTACTCTGATTCTCTTATGTTTTGAAACATCTCTTCTTGTGCAGTCTCATATTCCGCCAGCCTTTTCTATATTTCGACCACTGAATTTTGTAGTTTTATCACCTCATCTGAATATCTGTTTAAAGTTTATTCCATTTTTTGAGCCATTTGCTGTTTAAGTTGATACACTCCATCAGTGTTTTGTTTATTTTCATTAGGTCTTTGTGCATTTGTCTTGTACTTTCCTCTAGGTTACTGGAAGTCATGTCTGAAGCTTGTAACTGCTTTTTGCTGAACAGCTGCAGTACTTTTCCATTCAGTGTTTTTTCTTCAACTTTTGTAGCTGATTTTCCCTCAAGTCCCCTGTATTTATTTTTTCTTGGCATCCAGACAGTGCACTTACTAGCTAGTTACTGAAATGTACCCTTGCAGTATAGGCCCTCTGGCTTTCTCTGCTAAGTTTCTGTTTTCACACTGGAGAGCTAGAATTACACTATTACTCATTGTGCAGCCATCTTGGAAGTACTCCGAGGATGAAATATTCTTAAGACAATGTGATAGGTTAAAGGTTATGTGCATTGAAAGGGGGTATTCTGGTGACTTAGTTAATAACATTATGAATAGGGTAATAAATGAAAGGAATATATGATGTACACCTATTTAGAAAGATATCTCAGGTATGCTACCAGTAACAAAAACTGTAGGGGAGTGGTTTGGTAAGGCTGTCATTTTGGCATACACTAGTCAAACTAAGCAGATTAAACAACTTATTATTAAATAATGGAACTTCATTAAAGACCATTTAGGTGGTGAAACTATGACATTTTTCTATTCTGAAGTTTGTATACAAAAGGAATATGAATATAAAAGAATACAGTTTAAAGACCGTACTGGGTTTATAAACCTTACAGTATGCACACATGTGGCACTTGCTTACAGTGCAGATATATCTACGACATTTTTAACATTACTGTGATAACATATCCTAGGAGCATTAGAAATAATTGTAAATGTAATTGTAAGACTTCAGGACTATTTTATATTGCTGTGTGTAGTTCTTGTGGTAGCTTTTATGTGGGCAAAACTGAGAGGCAACTTAAAACCAGGATTTATGAGCATTATTATGCAATTAAGAAAAAAACATCTGTGTAATGCATTATATGAACACACTATTAGTTGTATGAATTTTAAACAATTTTTGTTTTATGTTCTTGAAAAGGTTTTGAAGCCTATTCCGGATGGTTGTTGGGGTGCAACCATTGAAACCAAAGAGTTACATTGGCAGATTAAATTCAGTGTGATCTATCCCCAGGATTAAATAAGATACCATTGAATGGTTTACTGCAACTGAAGTCCTTGAATTTTTAAAACTTAATATTAGTAGGTGGTGTTAGTTTTTTATGTTGGTTGTTTTTAAACTATATATTGATTAATACACATATCTGATGTTGTCTTCTTCATTCCTCCTCATGATAGGGTCCTGGATCCAATCCTCAGATCCTACTCTGCCACATTCTCCAGATTGGATCCAACTCATGAGCTCCTCCCTCTTACCCATAATGCACTGCACACACATTAGCACCTCTGATCTCGTTAGCCGTTTCAGCATCCAGGAGCAGCTCTCTACACGGTCAAGCTTTGCTTGTTTTTTCTTGTAAATTCAGACTCGTGATAATCTAAATATTATTGGTTCTGTAAATGAACCTCCCTCTTCACAGTTATTCCTTAAAACTTTGTGTGTATGTGCATGTGAGCGTTTTTCTGTCTTCCTTTTCCTGTTTAAAAAGAATAAAGTTAAACTTCTTGCAGTTAAATCTGTTATAGTTTAAAGTTAGAGTTAAAGCTAAGTTAGAACTTAAGTTTTAAAGTGTAAGGTTAAATACCTTTTTCAGCTATTTCATTTTTCAGCATAAGTGTCTGTTGGTTTTGAAGGGCTTTGGGTTGTATTATGCCTGACAAACCCTCCCCCGGCTTTAAGCATTGCATTTCTTGGGAGCATAAAATCTCCAATCAGGATGCCCACAAGGAGTACGTGTATTGCTTAACTCATTCCCTCCAGTAGAGCTCTTTTGTGTGTGTACCTTTAATTCCCAGTGGGCGTGGCTTCAGCATTTAAAAAATGAAGTTATCACCTTACATTTTTAACGAATATCCATTGACAGAGGTCATATATCAGTACAATTGTGTTTACCATCATGTATGCTTCAAGATAAATTTTTCTGATACCTTGTATGTAACATGGTTTTGCAGTTATTAATGAAAATATGAACAGGCAATATTTGACGTCTAGAGGCGCAGTAGGAGGTAACTGCAGAAATGCCTGGAGACGTCACTTGGCTGTAATGAGTTAAGTGCAGATCATCTAAAAGCAGTGTGTGTGGCTTGTGCGTCCTTCAGTCCGTGGGCCCTAGCAGACAAGCGTAATAAGTTGATATTGAGGGTCTGCTTCCATCTTCTGCTCCTGAGGCTCAGACCCATTCCTTGGCTTCAACTTCTTCTGTGAAAGAAGCAAAAAAAAATCTCTCCCTGCTTCCCCATGAGATCCTCTGGAACTGAAGGCCAAGTTCATGAAAACTTTGGATCCAACCCTCTCTGATCCAAAGAAAAGTGTCTACCCCCTCAGGTCCACTAGCATCCTCAGATCCAGGGGAAATTATATCCTTGTTGCCTCCTCCATTGTCTGTTCTGGTGTCTGATCCATTGTCTTGGGATCCAAGAGCTTTGAGCAAGTCTCCTCACTCAGTCAAGTCCAAGCAGTCCCAACCTCCCTCATCGGTTTCTTCCAGGTCCTCTACAAGCTGGTCCAAGGTGGACATGCACAGGATGATTAGGAGATTCCTCAAAGCCCAGATCCAGATGGGGGTAGTCTCAGCATCCCCTATCGGATCTGTGAGCTTATCTGGGCCATACCTTAAGGACTCCTTCTCCAATCCGGCCTTCGGCTTCGGAGTTGCAGGTTTCGGGACTCCTGTGTGTGTCAGGTTCGGCGCAGGGGAAACTCCTTTCCTCGATGCTGATGATACTCTTGATCAGCCCTGTTCCTATTCCTTCAGAGCAGAGTGGATGTCAGAGCCAAGATGTTGGTGCTGGGTCTCTTCCCTTAGGCGCCTTGGCCCTTGACAGTTCAGGTCTGACCCCTTGTAGAGGCCACAGATCTGTTGCGAGTCCTAGCTGCTTACCTCTGGTCGTTTCAGCTTCAGTGGAGATGGAAAAGACCGCTCCCAGTCCATCGGCCTTTCAGGTAGTGGAGAAGGTTTTCTCCCAAGTTGGAGATCCATCACCACACGTCCTGCAATCCGCTGTATCTCCATCATGTCAGGGCGTTGAGCCCATTTATCCTGTCCTGAGTCAACCTGTCCGAAGCAGACTCCAAGATCTCCCTGCCCAGGAGGGATCTCCTTCTTCCGATACTTCCCTAGAGTACCCAACTGAGGAAGTACCCTGGAAGAAGATGTGCAAAAGGAGGCACATTGACTCCCTGATACCGAAACCACTGACTTTGATGAGGGGGAAGGATTTCCCATGATCCCCACCTGAGCCACCTGAGAAAATCTTCTTTGTAGACTTTCTGGAAATCTTGAAGCAGAAATATGGGTGGTCTGCCCAACCTCCTCCTCCTGAGGAGTCAGTGCTCTTAGACGCATGTAGGGCGGGCCCATCTGCATCCTGTGTGACCCCCAGAAGTCGACCTCATTGATGTGGTTTTTGACTGGGCATGGAAGAAACCAGACATCGCTGAGCCCATTCCCAAGTGTTCTTATAGGTTCCTGGTTCCACTAGCAGATAACATTTGTGTAAGGTCTTGTAGTTGATGCCATCGTGGTGGCGGCAGCCACTAAAAATGAACTGGCAGAAGTTACTGTCAATGTCCATCTGCCTAACAAAGAGTCTAGATGGTTGGACAGGATTAGGAAGTGCATTTACGTCTCTGCCATCTTTGCACCTAGTTCATTAAATTACCTAGTTCACTTTACTCAGCTGCAGAGAGGTCTGATCAAGGAGCTTTCATTTTCTGTCTCTGAGTCCATGCCTACGGAGGAATTTAAGAAAGTTTCTTCCAAGCTGATCCCTCTATTGTCCATCGCCAATTCCTCATTGAGGTTAATCATGAGCTGCCAGTTCAGGACTTTCCCTAAGGAGGCATGCCTGGATGGGGCTATGTGATTTTTGAGGAGCCCTTTCAGGTGCCCTTTGAGTATGCCCCCTATGATGGCTGTTCACTGTTTGGGCCATTGGTAAGAGATACTCTCACCTGCAGCGAAAAGGATGTGATGACCCTTTCTGCTGTAGGAATCAAATTTTCTATGCCTCAAAGATCCTTCTCCAGGAAACAACTCGGAAGCAAGAAAAAGTGGTTTTGTAAGTCCCAAGGGCCTTTCCAGGACTCGCACAGGGAACCCTCCTCCAGAGGCAGAGGAGGAAGGTTTGTGGTAGGTGCCACCCTAGAGACAGAGGGGGTCCGCAAAACCAGGGCTTCAGAGACAAGTCTTGTCAGCGCTCTTGAAGTGCTGTCCAACTGTCCATCTCTGGAGGCAGTTGGTTCGACTCACTTTGCACTCAGAAGCCTGGACCCAGTTGACTCAAAATTCTTGGGTGCTAAGCATAATATTCAGAGGCTACTACATTCCCTTTATCCTGTCCCCTCCAAACACCAACAAGAACCTCACTAATGTGTCGCCCAGTCAGAAGGAGCAAGCAGCACAGGAGATTCTGCAACTGCTGCAAAAAAGAGGCATCCAAGAGATCCCAACTGAACAAAGAGGATTCGGAACCTATCCCTGCTTCTTTCTGGTGCCGAAAAAGACAGGGGACCTAAGATCCATTCTGGATCTAAGCAAGTTAAGTAAAGAAGTTGAGGTTATGAAAGGTTACAGTTCAGTCCATTCTGCCATTGCACAAGGATGATTGGATGTGCTGGATAGATCTCGAGGATGGATACTATCACATCGAAATAGACAGGCACTCCAGGAGATACCTATGTTTTTGGCTGGGAGCCCGTCATTTTCAGTTCAGAGCACTGCCCTTTGGGCTCACCACAGTCCCCCAGGTGTTCACCAAATGCATGGTGTTCATAGCAGCTGACATGAGAATCAAAAGATTTGAGGTGCTGCCATACTTAGCTGATTGGCTCCTTACCACCCCCACGAGGCATCAGCTTATCCAAGCCAGAGATTACTTGATCAGACTTTCAGACTCCCTGGGCATCACTGTAAAATTAAACAAATCCATTCTGACTCCTGTGTAGAACCTGGAATTCATGCTGAGCATGAGAGATCAAGTAGCTTCCCTCCGCTTGCCCTGCATAATAACATTGAGGAATCAAGTCCGGGAATTGTTATCCCCCCCCCCCACACACACACACACACACGCCTGGTCTTACAAATCCTAGGACCCATGTCAGCAGCAATTCTGTTAGTCCCTCTAGGGAAGGTCTTCATGTGGATTCTTCAGTGGACATTGGCAGTGCAATGGTCCATTCTCTATCCACCTCTATCCAGTCCTATCAGCTTGACTCCAGTTTGCAAATGGCAGATCAGGTGGTGGATTCAGTCGGACAATCTCCTCCTAGGCAGACCATTCTCAACTCCCCCACCAATAGCCACAGTGACCACGGATGCCTCCCAGTTTGGGGGGGGGGGCATTACAATGGGAAGATGGTCCAAGGCACATGTTCCCCCATCAAGACCAGGTTACATATCATTGTCGTAGAGAAGAGAGCAGTTCTCTTAATGTTGCAAGCCTTTCAGGACAATACCCCCTTGGGGACTACTGCAGTTCATACCAACATGTCTATAGTCTGATACATCAACAAGCAAGGAGGAACCCATTCGTACCCCTTGTGTGGGAATGGGTGATCTCTTTGGACTACCTTCTGGTTGCAACGCACATTCCTGGGAAAGCCAACAACTTGGACAGATTCAGCAGATCAGTCCTGATTTTGCATGAGTGGTCCCTCAATCAGTCAGTGGTGAACATGATAGTCAGTTGCTGGGGTCAACCTTGCTGCGACCTTTTTGCCTCTCCTTCAACAAAAATGCAGCAAGTTCTTCCCTCTCTGATTCCCCCCTCCAGAGTAGTCCCCTAGGGATGCACTGGTCCATGACTGGTCCCCGGATCTCTTGTATGCTTATGCTTATCCCTTTGTTCCTTATACACAGCTATAGATCAAAATGAAAGAATAGAGTTCATGAGGCTATATTTAAACAAAGTGGAATGCAACGAAGATATTTTTGTACTTTGTCAGCTTATGGAATTGGTATTACACAATAATTTTTTTATGTTTGGAAAGGAAATTTACCAACAGTTGAGTGGGGTAGTGATGGGAGCACATGTTGCTCCCGTCTTTGCCAATCTGGTTATGTGTTGGTGGGAAGTCCCTTTTTTGGAGAAGATGGATTTATTTAAATATGTCAAATATTACAGACATTACATAGATGATTTGTTTTTGTATGGGCTGGTAACAATGAACAGCTTGGTGAGTTTTTCCAAAACATTAGTCAGACAGTGGCTTGGTTGCAATTCACTATAGGTGGCAGAGGTACAAAGGTTAAATGTTTGGATGTGGAAATTGAGATGGATGTTGTTAATAGAACATTTAGAAGTAATATTTTTAGAAAGAAAACTTTACTAATAATTATTTACATTATGATAGTTTTCATTCTAAGCACATGAAAGTCAATGTTTTTAAGGGACAAGCTATTAGACTGAGTAGAATGGTCAGTGACGACCATCAATTCAAGGTAGAGTTAGATGTCCTCAAACAGTTATTTATTAACAGAGGATATTCTAGTGATATTCTAGAAGAGGCATTACAATATATTATACAACACAGGAATGGTAAATACTCTCCTATACTGAAAACAGGGTTCCAACAAAATAAATTCAGTGAGGCTGTAAAGAAGAATGATGAGCTGAGGCATGCATTTCCAATACCTATGTGTATTGATGAGCCTGCAATTAGAAAGGTTATACAAGAGAACTGGAAAGTTATCTTGGGTAATGATGAATTAAGCAAGATTATTGGGATGCAACCAAACTTTATTAATAACTTATTAATAAAAAACCTAGAAATTTAAAAGAAATTTTGGAAAATGGACTTAGAGATGAGAGCCATAATAGAGTTGTCACACGTTTAGGGACATTTCCCTGTACAAATTGTAGACAATGTAGATTTATGATTGGTGCACAAAGTAATTATTTTAAACATATAAAATACACTGTGATAGCCAAGGGATAGATATGATTGCCAAAGTGAAGGATTAGTTTATTTAGCAGTATGTTCTAACTGTTAACATTTCTATATTGGAAAAACCATTAGAAAGTTAAGACACAGGGTTAGGGAACATTTATTGGCCATTAGGAAGAAAGAATTAAGTAATGCTCTAGACAAATATTGAGTGACCTATGAAAATTTTAAAAAGTTCACCTTTTTTGTAATAGAGAAGGTGAAAACAGATGAGTTTGTTTTTGGAAAACATTGAATTGAAATGGCAAATCTTTTTAAGAGCTGATGTAACGCCTGGTATTAATGATAAAGTTTTGGTCAAAAGTTATTTAAATGATGTTAATTTTTAAATTTTTCTTGTTACAAAATTTAGTGTTTGTATGTATTGCAAATATAGTTATATTAAGAACATTATTACAAGTTTACATTATACACACAGTTTTTTATTAGTAGATATTGTGTTAAGGAAGAGACAGTACTGTCTGGTTGAGTGAATTTTACATTGACATGTCCTTTTAAGGATTAAAACTAATAGGAAATGATGTTGAGATAATTGTGGTATAAAAGGATGTGACGTAAATGGTGGATTTTGTAATTCTGAAGAAGTTTTGTAATAAATGGGACAAAAACAGAGTCATTAAGGCCAGGGGGAAATTTTGCTGCCAGTCTTAACTGCCATTGTAATTCTTTTTTATATAAAAGATTTTTCCAATATCGTCCTCTTAATTCAATTTTTATAATCTCTAAAATACCAAACCTACAACGCACAAAACTGTTACAACTTGTGGAATGTCTATAAAGGGCATTAGTTTCTTTTTTATTTTTAATATCGTTGTATTAGTAAATTCTGTTTTTTAACGCTCTTTCTGTTTTGCCCACATAGAATCCACTACATGTTTCACAGATGGCAAGATAGACTACCTTTTCAGTAAAACAGTTCCCTTTTGTGAAACTGATTTTCATCTTATTTATTTATTATTGTTGTTTCTCCTTTTACAACCTATTACTACACTTTTTGTGTGTGTATATATATATATATATATATATATATATATATATATATATGTGTGTATATATATGTATATATAGCTATGCACTATTCCAATGAGTACATTGTTTTTCTTATCCATTGTAACCATAAGATTGTTTTGTTATGTAATGTTGTTAATTTGTCTCTATTCGTATGTTTGTTTGGGGTTTTCCCCTCGGGTCTCCACTGAAAAAGGGTACATTTTTACCCAGCTGGACCATCCCAGTTAACAAATGCGAAATAAATAAATAAATATTGCACAATATTACAGTGCTCCGTTTTATAATATATGAACACTGAGAACATCTTCAGCAAGATTTAGTTCCCTCACCAGAATGTTTGTTGTTATCCATTTTTTTCTCTTAACAAAGCTTTCATATTCCTACCTACCTTATTGATGAAAACTAGCTTTTCACCCTCTATATACTTTACTTCTTTGTTTACTCTAAATATGCTCCAATTTTTTGACAGATTGGACTGTGTTGTATAATACATATTTTTTCAAAGTTTTGGATGAGTTGTTTCTGTCGTTGTTATTACTGTCATAAAGACCTATCCCTGACAGTGGTTTATATTTTTCCCTATTCTCTGCTTACACCTTCTAACATATCTTCCACCATATTTTTAAGCTATTCTCTTTCTCAAGACATATCCCATAACTTCATCAATTCTACCCTCACATCACTAAACTGGGAAGTCACACTGGGTAATTTGAATAGTATTATATTGAGTGATTTATTATTTCCTGAACACAAGGAATTATATGTGAAAGTCACTTGTAGAGTGAAAAGAAGATGTAATGCTTTGTTTCAAAAAAAAAGAAAAGGAAACTAGATAGGGACATTAAACAATACCAAACGTAGGCAGTATATCGTACCAATTGATTAGGCACAAAGAAGTAGGACACCTTTCATGAAGGACAGAATAAAAACAATTATAATAAGAGAGGACAGAATAAGAGACTAAATATATCCTACCAATCGATTAGGCACAGAGAAGCAAGACACCTTTCATGAAGGGCACAATAAAAACAATTTTGATGAGAGAAGACAGAATAGGAGACAAAATAATATATGAAGAATACAACAATAGGCAAGAGGAAGGGTTCCAACATCAGGATTTTCCACCACTTCATTGCTTGGAAAGGTTAGCCAACAGGAACATGGAGATGAACTATGTAGCTTCCAATTATACAGCCGAAGTACAGAAAGGATACTCGAACAGGGGGAGGGACAGGAACAAATTTTAAATAGTGACAATTTAAAATTAAACAAAAATGATTGGCAAATTTTGAACAGTTATCAAGGTTTCAAGATTTACAATTATACGGACAGGGCCATTACCAAGGAATAAGTTTCACTGTTTTCCAAATGTTTCAAATATGTCTCTACAAAACCCCCAGATTTAGCTGACAGTTTGACCTTCAAATGTATACAATGAAGGTAAATTTAAGTATTTTCTTTTCCCAACAAGATGATGGCATTAATTTAGAGGGTCAACAGGATGAAAAAGCTTTAAGAAAAAGAAGCATTTTTAACCCCCCTTTGTGTTTGAAAAAGCAGTCATGGAAGATATATATAAATTGTGGACACAGGAAAGAAAGTTTCGCAGGAACACCGGCAAAGAAGAACACACCCTTATGTGTAACCTGAGAGAAAATGTCAATATACGAATTATGACACCTGACAAGGGAGGGGGGGGTATAGTCATTTTCAATTCAGAAGATTACTTTAATATCATGCAGGGAATTTTATTCAATGAAGAGAGTAATACTCAGATTTCTAAAAACCAAATTAAGGCATATAGACGTATAGATTATTATTTAGAAGAATACATTCTTGACCAATGTATCAATCAAGATATTTACTAATTTCTAACTAACCAACATCTAGTTGTCCCAGTTATACTTGGTATTCCCAAAATGCATAAAAACTTTATTGAACCACTTTTCCGTCCTATACTTGTGGCCAGAGGATCAAAAACCCAAGGTATGGCCATTTATATAGACAAGTTGGTCAAACAGGTGGTAGAACACCACATTTAGTGAAAGACTCTGGGAATTTTTGGGACAACTAAAACAAGACATTTGGACTAAGGATCTAGTATTTTTAACCATTGATGTGAAAGATTTACTTTCCTCTATTCCAAAACAGGAATGTTTAGATTTTTTTGAGGAAGCACTATTTGCCTGTTCAGGCTTGTATCGTTATCAGATCTGCATATATGAATTGATGACATTAATCCTAGAAAACAATTTTATTTACTTTGAAGGTCAATATTTTCAGTAGTTAAGAGGCGTAGCTATGGGCACAGATTGTGCTCCAGTATATGCCAATATTGTACTACTGGGCTGGAAAAGGAAACATGTTTTTCAAAGTATTTTTTTACAACAACATCAAATTATATATAAGGTTTTTGAATGACATTTTTATCTTATTGAAAGGTAACATAGAAACGATACAAATTTTATTGAATATTTGAATAAGGCTACATTTTTGCCATTTACTTATGAATGCAACACTCAAAGTATTCATTATTTAGACACTATTTCACATACATTAACAGATTTTAAATCCACCATTTATAGGAAAAATACTTTCTGTAATTCATACCTTCACTTTTCTAGTAGCCATCCATTCACACAAAAAAAGAGCTTGGTAAAAGGGCAAGCTATAAGGATAGCCCATATGACTTTCCAGTTTACTGATGTGAGGGTAGAATTGATGAAGTTACATAATATGTTTTTAGAGAGAGAATATCCTAAAAATATGATGGACGATATATTAGGTGTAATCAGACAATGTGGAAAAAATATAAACCACTGTTAGGTATAGGTCTTTATGACAGCAATAACAGTGATAGAAACAAAGCATGTATTATACAACACAGTTCAATCTCCAGAGAACTAAGAGAGATTTTGTCAAAAATTTGGAGCATACTTAGAATAAACAAAGAAGTAAAGAATACAATGAGTGAAAAAACAGCTTTCATCAATAAGATGGGCAGGAACATGAAAGCTTTATTAGAGAAAAAAATGGATAACAACAAACATTCCAGTGGGGAAACTAAATATTGCAGGAGATGTTCCAGTGTTCATATATTATAAAATGTAGCAGTGTAATATTGTGTAATAAGATGAAAACAAAAATCAGTTTCATAAAAGGGAATTGTTTTACTGAAAAGGTAATCTATCTTGCCATCTGTGAAACATATAGTGGATTCTATGTGGGCAAAACAGAAAGAGCATTAAAAAACAGAATTTACTAACACAACAATTATATTAAAAATAAAAAAGAAACTAGTGCCCTTTATAGGCATTTCATGAGTTGTAACGGTTTTGTGTGTTTTAGATTTAGTATTTTAGAGATTATAAACATTGAATTAAGAGGAGGGTATTGGAAGAATCTTTTATGTAAAAAAAAGAATTACAATGGCAGTTAAGATTGGCAGCACAATTTCCCCCTGGTCTTAATGACTCTGTTTCCTTAAAACCAGCATTAAGGGAGAAAGCAGAAAGGTTATAAGTGCCACAGACAGAACATATTGCTGGTTTCATTTCTGACATATATGCATGGATAAAAATAATGGATTCTTTTCTGAAAATTCATCTAGGGTACAAACAGAACAGATGCTAATTTTATTTTACATGGTGATAGTTACCATTCCCCTTATATTATAAAATCTATACCTTATACTGAATTTGTTAGAATTAAAAGGTTATGTAATGATTCAGTTACTAGACAAATGGAATTATATGAGAGTTATAATAAATTTTGTTTGAGAGGTTATTCTGAGGTAGATTTGAGACATAGTTTAAATAAAGCATTAAATAACAGTAGAACTGAATATTATAAGGGTAAAAATAAAAACAAGGATAGGGAATGTATGTATTTTACTTCCACTTATTCTGTTTTGTCTGATAAAGTTGTGCAACAAGTTAAATATAGTTGGAGAATAGTCAAAAGGGAAGATGATTTATTTGAAGGTAAAACATTATGTTTCTCCTTTAGAAGAGGAAGAAGCATAAATGATTTTATAGTTCACAGCAAATTTAAGATGCCAAATATAACTCTTACAAAATTAATTGATGAACAAGGCACATTTGCTAGTGGAAAATGTAGTATATGTAAATATATTAGTAGAGAATTTACTAATATTAATGGTATTAATTTTCAGACTAAAGGTATTTTTAATTGTAGGACGGAGAAGGTTATATACGGACTAAAGTGCCCATGTAGTAAATTTTATGTAGGAGAAACTAAAAGACAGTTTTCTTGTAGAGTAAAGGAACATGTTAGGGATATTAAAAATAATAAGCAGAATAGTCCCATAGCAATACATTTTAATGAGTATCATAATGGGAATCCTGAGGGGCTACAAGTGACAGTGTTAGATAATATTAAAAGTAATATATTTATGAGTGAACAACAAATAAAATATATATTAAGAAAAAACTAGGCTTTTATTATTTTAAAATTTAATACAATGAGCCCTATAGGACTGAATCAAGAATGTGTATGGAAAAGTTTTGTTCAGTAAAGTATTTTAGGCTTTTATTGTGAAATGTTGTATTTAATTTATTTAATTGATTAATTAGATAAATGTGTAGTAATATATAAGTAAGTCATTTTGATTAATTATGGTTTACTCTGTTAAAGGCAATTGTTGTCGAGGCGCTAGAGAGAATATTTTGGTGTGCACTAGTTTTTGCGTTTTTAATAAATTCTACTATAATACTTTGGAATTGGCCTTCCATTCTTGGTACTATTGTGGACTTATTTCATTCAGCTGTTGTTTATCTAATTTTGATGGCCAGCAATTCCTTTTTTGGACTACCTTGAGTGTTCCGTGATACTCCTATGGACACTACACAAAGATCTATGGATAATTTTTTGCTGA
Organism: Protopterus annectens; assembly: GCF_019279795.1. Taxonomy (NCBI): domain Eukaryota; kingdom Metazoa; phylum Chordata; order Ceratodontiformes; family Protopteridae; genus Protopterus; species Protopterus annectens. The sequence goes on along the minus strand of NC_056729.1, from coordinate 558,919,289 downwards.
CTACAAATGGAGCGAATGGCTCGTCTACTGCATCGGCAGTAGTGGGAAGAGATGAAAGTCAGAATTCGATAGAAGGTATTACTGCTGTTCTCAGTAAATGGGAACAGGAGAGAAAAATATGGCAGCAGAATCCTTTATCTAAAACTGGTAAAAAGACTGAAACCGCGGTTATACCAGAAGTAAGAGATATGTATGTTAATTTGGAAAAACTGCTGTTTAAAGAGACTTCAGTGTTTCTTAATGTACAAAGTTTACAGAGATATGAAGAATTAGAAATCACGCCACGGGGATTGAGAACTGTGAAAAATCCTTCAGCCCCATTTGATTTATCTATAGCGGAAGATAAGTTATTCTATGAGAGGTGGATTGTCGCGGCTCATAGATGCAGCTTAGAATGGGTGCATATTTTGGTTGAAAGAGACATGTTTAAAAAACAAAAACTTAGAGAGGAAATTAAGGGAATATGTAAGGATATCACCAATAAAGTATCCCATGATGAGCTACAACAATTTCTTGTTAAAACAAGTGAACAATTACTGGGGTTTGAGAAAGAACTTATTGATAGAAAAAAGACTAAATTGTTCCGTGACATACGTGATTACGAAAACAAGTGGGCCTTTTTAGTAGCAACCAATCCCAAGGCAAAACGACAACAGGTCCAATTTGAACAGAGGAAGCAGAATTCGAATAAGGGAGGTCGTATTTTTACATCAGGAGAAAGCGGTACTTCAGTTACAGAAGGTGAGACAGATGATGAAGACTTTCCAGGTCTACCTAAAGCGAGTAACAGTAATTATTTGAATACTTTTCGAGGGACCCAGGCGGGTCGAAAACTCAGTTGGAATGGACAGGGATATTATAAAGAACATAATATGTACCAACGGACATTTAAGCGGGGTAAATGGGACTGAACTGTGTAATGTTAGTTCTACGAACTGTAAGTATGTGGTTAACCTATCAGGATATGAACTATCGGACTGTGATTTGACTCTTCTTGAGAGGGGTTTAAAGTTTGTACCGACTGTCCTGCCTAGATTGTATTAGTTAAAAAGGGATGTGTTTTGTTTTACTTGCAAGTTACATTTGTTAGATTATTTCAGAACAAACACTAATGAAGTTGTATATGAAATGGATTTGCACGATGATTCTATTAGTACTGATGATAGTTTTTATTCATGTTGTTCCAATGAAATGGTAAATGCTTATTGTAAATTAAATACTGAGGGCATTCAAGTAAAAAGTAATTATATGCCCCCACAGAAATATGAAGGCATTAGACATTTCAATACATTACTTGGATATAACATGGAAAAGGAATTTTTTGAATTTATAAAATATAAAAAGAATGTTAAATATAATATAAACAAGAAGGAATGGGAATGCCTGAATAAATTAAGTCGAGGCTGAACTAATATTTAAACCAGCCGATAAGGGCGGTAAATTATTTTAAATTATATACAGTATTTAAAGATGTGTTATACACATTTAGATAATGAAAATGTATATAAAAAATTAATATAATAGAATATGAGAGAGAGCACAAAAAGAATATAATGACTTAATAGATAAAGGGCATAGATTACATTATTTTTCACAAAAGGATGTACAGGAAAAGTTTGTTGTTCAGAATTTTAGAATGCCATGTTTTTATTGCTTGCCAAGGATTCATAAAAGTATGATAGATCCACCTGGACGTCCTATAGTTTCAGCAAGTGGCAGTTTTATGCATAATTTAGCATATTTTCTCCATGAATTTTTGTTACCTACGATAAAAAAATTGCCATCTTATATAAAGAACGTATTTGAATTGTTGGATAAAATTGGCAATATAAAATGGGAAAAAGATATGTATTTTCTTGTGATAGATGTGGTTAGTCTTTATACCATTATTAGGCATACTGATGGAATACAGGCTATTAAATATTTTTTAGGTGAAAATCCATTAACAGAATATATAATTGATTTAATTATGGTTTGTTTAAAGACTAATATATTTGAATTTAATGGAAATCTGTATAGGCAGATTTAAGGAACAGCTATGGGGGCACCTTTTGCCCCTAGTTATGCTAATATATTTATGGGCCATTTTGAGAATGCATATATATATATATATATATATATATATATATATATATATATATATATATATATATATATATTCTAATCAGTTTTTCATTAAATATGTTTATAAATATTTTCGTTACATTGATGATTTGATTTTTATTTGTAAGGGAGGACAAGAATATATTAATGAATTTATGGATGTAATACAACATAATAATGTAGGTGTAAAATTTGATGGTTTACAATGGGGGACAGAGGTACATTATTTGGATGTAGTTTTAAAGGGACAAGTTGGTAGTTGTATTAATACTAGCATACATAGAAAATTTAAAGCTGCAAATTTTATTTTACATGGTGATAGTTACCATTCCCCTTATATTTAAAATCTATACCTTATACTGAATTTGTTAGAATTAAAAGGTTATGTAATGATTCAGTTACTAGACAAATGGAATTATATGAGAGTTATAATTTTTATTTGAGAGGTTAGTCTGAGGTAGATTTGAGACATAGTTTAAATAAAGCATTAAATAACAGTAGAACTGGATATTATAAGGGTAAAAATAAAAACAAGGATAGGGAATGTATGTATTTTACTTCCACTTATTCTGTTTTGTCTGATAAAGTTGTGCAACAAGTTAAATATAATTGTAGAATAGTCAAAAGGGAAATTGATTTCTTGGAAGGTAAAAAATTATGTTTCTCCTTTAGAAGAGGAAGAAGCATAAAGGATTTTATAGTTCACAGCAAATTTAAGATGCCAAATATAACTCTTACAAAATTAATTGACGAACAAGGCACATTTGTCTGTGGAAAATGTAGTATATGTAAATATATTAGTAGAGAATTTACTAATATTAATGGTATTAATTTTCAGACTAAAGGTATTTTTAATTGTAGGACGGAGAAGGTTATATATGGACTAAAGTGTCCATGTAGTAAATTTTATGTAGGAGAAACTAAGGCAGTTTTCTTGTAGAGTAAAGGAACATGTTAGGGATATTAAAAATAATAAGCAGACTAGTCCCATAGCAATACATTTTAATGAGTATCATAATGGGAATCCTGAGGGGCTACAAGTGACAGTGTTAGATAATATTAAAAGTAATATAGTTATAAGTGAACAACAAATAAAATATATATTAAGAAAAAAGGATGCCTTTATTATTTTAAAATCTAATACAATGAGCCCTATAGGACTTAATCAAGAATGTGTATGGAAAAGTTTTGTTCAGTAAAGTATTTTAGGCTTTTATTGTGAAATGTTGTATTTAATTTATTTAATTGATTAATTAGATAAATGTGTGGTAATATATAAGTAAGTCATTTTGATTAATTATGGTTTACTCTGTTAAAGACTAGTGTTGCCGAGGCGCTAGAGAGAATATTTTGGTGTGCACTAGTTTTTTCTTTTTTAATAAATTCTATTATAATACTTTGGAATTGGCCTTCCATTCGTGGTACTATTGCGGACTTATTTCATTCAGCTGTTGTTTATCTACAAACAGAACAAATGTTACATAACAAGGTTGTTCATTTTTGTATATACTTTATTTTTTAATGACAACATGGTGGATTTAACAGGTGATATTTAAAAAAAAAATCTTACTGGATGTATTATTAACCAATAACGTTGATTTTTTAGATTATTTAAATGTATTAAAAGAACTGTTTTTTATTCTGATGAAGTCTCCTGTGTGAGAGATGAAAGCGCTCAATATTGTGTGTTTTATTAGAAAGGAAGAGTCTTTATACAGCCTTTTGGGTGCGTTTTTCTTTTAGTGTTTTAGTTTCATCACACACTCCACCCTTGTTTCTGCATGTCTGACCAACTGTCTGTAACCTTCACGGCTAAAAAAGTAGGCTAAACAGTTGCAAGATCACTTTAGCAAAATGGATAACTGGTTGTATCTCTCTTATTTACTCGCAAAAGGGCCTAGAATTACCTCGGCCTCCTAGGGCACATTCCACCAGGGCTATGGCTACTTCTTCCATCTTGTCATCTAGAACCTAAATTGATGATATTTGTGTAGCAGCGACTTGGTCTAACAGTCACACCTTTGTGGCACTCTACAAGTTAGATATCTTCTCTAGTTGGATTGCTTCCTTTGGCTCAATGGTCCTCCGGCATATCCTTCCATGAGGGCCACTCAGGAATCATGTATCTGGCAACTCTACTATTGTGAGGAGGAATGAAGAAGACAACATCAGATTAAAAAGTTAAGTTGTACCATAATTTGGCATCTGTGTTGTCTATCTTCATTCCTCCTTACTTTCCCACCCAACCACCCCCTTGCCTCATTCTTCTAGAAGATCGTGGTACATGACGGGACTCTTAGGTACCATGTCTGAGCCTCTTCTGCCTTTCCTTTCTTGCTATCCAGGTTATGGATGTATGGAATCAGCAAACTTGATCTGAGGTGCTTGGGTGGGTGCAGTGCATTATGAATAAGAGGGAGGAGCTCGAGAGTCGAATCCAAGTCTGGAGAATGTGGCCTAGTTGGATCCGAGACCGTATCATGAGGAGGAATGAAGACAGACAACACAGATGCCAAGTTATGGTAAGACGTAACGTTTTAATATTAATGCTGTTTTTCCATATTAATAATGTGTTTATATAAGTATTGATTATTTTGTTGTTTAATTGATTTGTGTCATTGTGTGGATATTTATTACATAGCTTTTTGTAATGTATTTAATGGGCTGCATATATTTTTGACCATCTGAAGAAGTCCTGGAATTTCAGGACGAAAGTGCTTATTATTAAAATATTTTTTCAATCTTTTCGGGGTTTTGGGCATAGTTTTCCTTGATTATTAGTCTATTTTTACCCTTTATGTGTTGTTGCAAGTAAATGAACTAGACCACAAGGTACTTGGATAAAAAATAAGCATAATACACTGCAGTGAACAGTGATATATTTTAATGTTTGTTTGACATATTTTCATGTTTGTGTTTGCTTATATACATGCATACTTTTATATACATACAGACACATGTGAATGTGTACTTGGTTAGTTTGAGATATCTTTCTTCAAGGTACTGTCTATGGAGAAGTAGTTTCCAGGCGCTAGTACCAGATGGAAATATAAGAAGGGGTTGCCTCAAGCAGTTTTTAATACTGAGCGAGACTAGCTCTTCCATTCCCCTTTATAGTAGTTGTCCTGTTGTTACGAGTCACTCATCAAATTGTAAGAAGAATTGCTGGTCCAGTAGCTAGTTTTTTCTTAGTTCAACAGCCCATTCTGCTAGCATGATTTACTGGGTTATTTGTTTTGATACATACTGTTTAAACTTAACTTTAGTTGCAGATGTGTTGAAGAGGCTTTTTGCTTGTGGTCCATCCAACATGTCTTTTGCATTTTCCCATATTGCATTGTACATGGCTTGCTGTTCTTTTAAAGGTTTTTACCAATGAATGTGTCATCAAAAACAATTATGAAATGTGTAGTCAAGGACTTCCAAGATGGCTGCACATGGAGTGACAGCTTATTTCTAGCTCTTCCAGTGTGAAAACAGAAATTCAGCATAGAAGGCCAGTAGACTAGGGCTACCACCTGTCCCTCTTTGGGCAGTTTTGTTCTGAGAAAAAATCTAAAAAATGGCAAATGTCCTGCGATTTTAAGGCAAAAAATATTTACTGAGTTTTCTTTAATAGTTTTATAAAACAGTTATTTTGTATCTGAAACACCTAAGTATTATATAAAATAACATAAGCCACTCATATGCAACAAGAATAAGCTTTTATTTGGACAAAAACAGTGAAGTTCTGTCCTTTGCACTCCCCGTGGGTATGTCCGTCCTGCAAAATTGCACATTTCTACAAAAAATGTCCCACTTTGGGTATTTGAAAAGGTGGCAACCCTACAGTAGACTTGTGTTTATGGGTAAATTTCAGTAACTGGCTAGTACGTGCACTGCCTGGATGCTAGGAATAAAGAAATACAGAAGACCTGGAAAAAATTAGCTACAAAACGTGAGGAAGAAACACTGACTGGGGAGAGTTTTGCAGTTGTTCAGCAAAAAGCAATGGAACCTTCAGACATGACTTCCAGTAACCTACAGGAAGATATAAGACAATTGCATGTAGACCTGGTTAAAATAAACAAAACACTGATGGAGTATATCAATGCAAACAACAAAAGGCTGGAAAATGGGTTTAAACAGATATTCAGATGAGATAATAAAGCTGCAAAAATCAGAGATTGAAATAAAGAAAAGACTGTCTGAATGAGACTGCTCAGGAAGAGATGTTTTAAAAATATAATGGTATTAGAAGACAGAGCACATGGGGAAGACCTTCTATTTTTAGCTGTACCAGAGAAGCTGGAAGAATACACTGCATTAATTTTATGAAAGCACAAATAAGCAACTGGACTGGTATTCCACAGCAGGAGTTGTTAGTTGAAAGGACACATTGTCTGTATGCTCCAAACCTGGCTTATAAGAAAGCAACCTAGACCTTTAATAGTAAAGATGCAATCCTACCAGCAGAAGGAGTTGATTCTGACAAAATTGTGGCAGAAAGACAAAAGTAGAAGGCAGAAGAGTGTTTGTAAAGAATTATGGAGATTCTGCTTCTTGTTCTTCTGGTAATAAAGACCACAGAGGGACTGAACCTGTGAAACCTTTTTAAAATTTTCAATGGAAAATGTTGGCGAGAAGGAAGTGGGGGCATGAGAGCTGACTAGAGTTGACTAGAAGAATCAAGAGTACATTGGAAATAAAGCAGAGACAGGATTTCGGAGATGAATAGTAATAAAACCAGTAACTTAATGTAAGATTACAGTGCAATAATTATATTTGTGAAATGACAAAACAGAAAATCTGGAAATATTGGACTTTTTCAGAGTTTGTTGGACTTGTAGAGGACTCTAAAGCATATGCCCTACTTCATATCATTAATATTTGGAAAAGTGCTTTGGGGAGGGCAAGAGGAGGGAGAAAGTTAACTGTAAGTAAAGATTTATTTCTTAAATAGTACTAATTTTTCTGGCATGTGATTTTCTTTACATGCTATAAAGTAATACTTTTTCAGTTATTTTTGTGTAATGAGGATTGTGGACATGTGCTGCTGTTCTTTTTTTCCTTTTCTTTCTCCCTTCTGTCTCTCTTCTTGATCAGTTTTAAGAAATGTAGACACTGCAATGTATAAAAAACCCTGGTTAAAAAACATGATAAAGCTTAATGTGCTTTTTCTCATTCTTGCATGGGGAAATGACTAGATTGAGGACCTTAGATTGATTTATTAAGAAGTTTTAAGAGACAGCCCATAAAAAGAATATTGAATATTATGAGGCTATTTTCTAGCAAATACATGTAAGCTCAGTAGCAATTCTGCAGCTGGTCTTCATGTTTCCATGGAAACAGTCTATTAAAGAAAAACTGGCTGCCTGGTTCTCATGTCTCCATGGAGACAATCTGAGAAAGAGAAATTGGCTACAGTCTGGCGAAGGGTGATTGGCTGAGGGAAAAAAGAGAAATAGGCTAAGATATTATGTTCTATGAAAGCATTCAGGGGTTTTCCCAAAATAGATAATCTTCTCTGAAAGCATTCAGGGGTTTTCCCAGCTGGGAGAGCTATAAAGATGAGACAAAACCAATCAGCACTTAGTAGAGGCACAGGCTGCACCATGTGTCTTAGCATGGATGAGCTTTCATTTAGGTTAATTCAAGTTTGTGAGTGTAGTTGTCAGTTTGGGACTTTTGTTCCTATTAGGAGGGTAACAATTTAATATTTGAAGGTGTATATAGTTTTGTGTGTTAGTATTAGGTTAATAGATTTTAGGGGGTATTGGGGGCATTTTGTTTTTGAGGGCTTTCATTAAAACAAAACATTTTGTAAGATGTGACATAGGCTCAAATGTATATGACAAGTAACAACTGTATAAAAGTATGCATGTAACACAAAAGCTAGAACAAGACATTTAACAAAAAAGTGTTGTACATAAATGTGGGAATAACTTTTTAATACAATGATGCTTTCTTTAATGTCTTTAAATGTAAATGGCCTCACAGATGAATACAAACAAGAAACAGTAGTGAACTATATTAAAAAATGTAGAGTGCAAATAGCTATGTTACAGGAGAGACACTTAGAACTGAACATGTGAATTTGATAAAGAAAGGTTTTTAGGATGGTTATTAAGTGGAATACCTGTGACAAAAGAAATAGGGGTACTTATATTAATTACAAGAGGAGCACCAATAATGATAGAAGAAGGTAAAAAAAGATAATAATGGCAGATTTGTAGTACTAAGGGGCTACTGGCAAAGGATGAGGATTACACTGACATGTATTTACATTCCCCCTAAAACTGCTGTAATGGAGCTTAATCAAATTCTGGGAGAAATTATCAGTTTTCAGCAAGGAATATTACTTATAGGTGGGGACTAGAACTTGATTTGCAGCAGAGAATGTGTGTTCGTGGGGCCCAGAAGGGAAAATATAACAAAGGAGATTAGATTTTTGAAGAAATTTATGAAGATATTTGGCATGGAAGATGTGAATTCAGTAATAGGAGTTTGGAGTGAATTTACATATTGTTCCCCAAGATATAAGTACTGGGCTAGGCTAGACAGAATTTACATTACACAGGAACATGTGCATTTAATTGAAGGTCTTGATACTGACCCAATACCCATTTCAGATCATGCGCCAATAATAGCTAAAATAAAAACACAATGTAATGAGATAAAAATGAGACATTGGCGTTTTCCCACGTCTGTTGAAAAGAGAGGAATTTAAGGAGTGGGTAGTGGAGATTATTCAGGAGCTGTTAGAGAGGATAGAAATTTCTTCTGAAAATATAGCTAAGGAGTGGGATAAAGTTAAGGCGCAGTTTAAAAATAGGGTGGAAATAAAAGTAAGTGAGCTATGGTTAAGAACCAACAAGAATTATTTAGAGGGACTGACAAATGTAAAAGTTTGCAGAATAGGGGGAATCTCCCAGAAGAAGAAGAGGATCAACTGCAGAATGCTAGGCAGAAAATAAGGCATGAGCAATTTTAGAAAGATTAATTATTTTTTGATAACACTAGAGCACGAAAACTGTTAGTACAATGACTTAGGCAACAGAAAGTAGAAAGGGCTGTCGCCAGACTTTGGGAGCCTATAACAAAGAAGGTAACTTAATCCTGTAGAGGTATTAGAAATATTTCGGAAAATCTGTGAGAGTCTCTATAAAGCAGAGAAATGTGAAAATCAAGAAAAGGTACAAATGGAAATGTTTATGGAAGAAATAAATATGCCAAGGTTAGAGGTAAATGAGGCTCAATTACTAACAATTAGGATAGGAGGAATGAGATAAAAATGGTGATGTATAATCAATCTACAGGAAAGTTGCCAGGAAAAGAGGGTATTCCTGTGGAAGTTTGGAAGATAGGAGGAAAAGACTGATAAAGATCTGGAAGGTTTTTTTTTAACAATATCTTAAAAGAAGTACCACCATCCTGGAAGAAAGCAGTTGTAGCTGTAATACCTAAAGAGGGTAAGTATCCATCAAATCCAGCTTCATACAAGTCTGCTTCAGTACAAAACCACGATTATAAGGTGTTTGTGTCTATGATAGTGAAAACAATGGCAAAAGTAATGCCAAAACTGATAGATATGGATCAATGTGGTTTTGTGGAGGGGAGACAAACATTTGGCAACATTAACAGAACATTGATCCACAGGGACGAAGACTGTAAGAAATTAGCATTGTTCTTGTTTGGTCTGGATGCAGGGAAAGCATTTGACAGAATACCTTATGAGCAGGGCAATGGATGCATTTACATTTCCTGAAAAAAATATAAGGTTGATTAGGTGAATATATGAGGGATTGGAGGCAAAAACTGAAGAGGTGAGGATGCTCTCTGATGATTTCTGCTTGAGCAGAGGAACCAGGCAGGCATTCCTCTTTCCCCTTTATTATTTGCATTATATTTAGAACCATTGGCAAAGAAAATAAGGAACACAGAAATTCAAGGATATAATTGGTACGGTAGTCGAGAAAAACTGGCTTTTTTGCAGATATTATTTTGTACCTGACAAAACCAGGAAAAAGACATTACAATGTTTTGGAACATTCTGAGACAGTTTCGGATCTTTTCGGAATTCAAAACTAATGAAGTTAAAACAAAGGCAATAGCGGTAAATTATGTACCCACACAGGAACTTGTTCAGGAATATCCATATTTATGGGGACGTGATAAAATTAAACATTTAGGGGTATTGATTAAAAATGTTTCTAGTGTAGGAGCTAAGGATATGTGGGAGGAGACTAAACAAAAAATGCAAAAACTGAGAAAATGGAAGCTTTGCTACATGGATATATATATTAAGATACAAACACTTAAAATGTTTTTAGTTCCTTTAGTCTTAAATGCAGTTCAGGCATATTTTTATCAACCAGAGAAGTTGTTGTGGGTAGCAATTAATAAAGAGCTGAATGACTTTATCTGCGAGGGGAAGACGGCAAGAGTCAAGTGGGATAACCTGATTCTTCCTGTAGAACAGGGGGAATAGAATTACCCAATTTGAAGGGGTATTTCAGAGCTGCACAGTTAAGACTTATATACATAGCAGAAAACTATAATTCAAAGTGGAAAGGGATGATGATGAAACATGAGGAAAGCTCAAGAAACAAGGAGAGACTGGGATTGAATGAAAAGCCAGCACTGGTAGAGTTTTTAATAGAAACTAGAACAGAACCTGCTGTTAAAAAAGGAATAATTAGTAGAGCATATAAAATATTGCACAATAACTATAAGAATCAATCAGAGGAGGTTAGAAAGGATTGGGAAGAGAAATTGGATAAGCAATTCACAAAGAAACAATGGGAGGATATATGTATGTCTCCCAAATATGCAACAAAATCTAGAAGATTTAGGATTTTTGCCTGGAACTGTTTACATAGATATTTTTATACCCCAAGTAGACTCGGGTATTCACTAAATGTTGGAGGTGTGAATGGGGAAGAAAGAGGTAATTGGGAACATATCTTCTGGGTGTGCAGTGAGTTGACAGATTTTAAGGATTCCCTGCAGGATACACAGTCAGAGATGATGGGTGGACAGATGAGGGAGATGATTTTTCTGAGTTATGATACAGAATCGGAATTGCCTAGACATGGTAAGGCCTTGCTGTGTCTAATAATGGTGGCTGCCAAAAAACAATTACTTGAAAATGGAAATCAAAATCTAAACCAACTATAGTGGAAGTAGTGAATATAGTAACAAAGATAAAACATTTGGACTTGATAGCTTTAGAAAAGGATAGGAGCAAACTACATAGGAAAAGTGGGAACAATATATACAAAGGAGGAATGAGGCCTAAAAGGCAGCAGGACTTAAATGAGCTATGTAATGTTGGAGTAAGAAAGATTGGGTCGATTATACATGATGTTTAATGTTTGCAACTGAGAGTGTCTCAGTATGGTTTGTGATGTAAAATGCTTGCAACAAGGATTGTGTCAATGTGGTTTGTATTCATTTATAATGATTGCTTATGTAGTAAGTGATGGTTTAACAAAGATGTTGCTTCTTTAAAAAAAAGCAGGAATTGAATAATTTATGTAATATTCTTGGGTTATATGATATATAACAATATATGTGAAGGATAATGTTTTATATTAATATAGTTTGATTACTTTCATAGGAGTATAAATTTGCTTATGTCACAAGTGATAATTCAATAAAGGTGTTTGAAAAAAAATGAAATGTATAGTCAAAATACTTCATCTGTACCAGTTCTGCCTTGGTATTAATCCAGGTTTGTTGAGCTTTGGTTCTGAAATATTAAGGGAGAAAATTTGTGCAACCCAGAGTACTATGTGAAGGACTGAGGAAATTAACAGACCTTCTGTGTATGTTACATTTTCTTTGATCATGTGTATCCACATATATTCAGATGGTCACTCTGCCGCTCACATTACCAAGTTCCCTAGCCAGTGAATCCAAATTTAAACAGGAGGCTATAAGTACTGTTAACCAAAGTAGTAGTTATAGTTTGTAATGAGTGTCAGGAGGAGTTGATGCCAATATTTATTACTGCCTGGCTAGGTTTGATCATGATTAAATACTGAGGTCAGAAGATAGAGTAAATATTTATTCAGCAAAGATTTCAAGACAAACTCTTTATCAATGATTTAAACAACTACAGCAAACTCAGTTGCTGCTTACATATCACAGACAACATTGTTACACCAATCAAAATGCAACCTAAATAATCCAATAAAACAATTAAACAATTAACTAATACAGTCATTAAATAAGTAAAGATCTTTTATTTAAAACTGGATCTAATGTTTGTCCACTTCATTCCATTAACCTGTGGGATACGGTTCAGAGGGTTGGAACTGATCAACCACCTTCTTCCAGTCCCACTCCCCCACATTACCTCTGATCTCATTTGCCTCTCTTAGAGTTCGCATTGAGTTCTTCGCTCTTGAGCTTCTCTGAGTGATTTGCAAGTTTTCTGCTGGTTCTTTCCCTACCTGTTGCTCTTCTATCTAATTCTCTAGTTTCTTTATCTAGCTTTTATGTTTATACCCATCAGATCTTTTTTAGAAAAAGGTTCTCTCCTTTCTCTCTGCATGTTCCTTTCTGTCTCTCTTTCCTTATGACTGATCAAAAGCCATTAGGTTTTAAAAAGTGCATTTTCTGTGGGCAGAAGATCCCCTCTATCCGAGTCCCATGGGGAGTGCGTGTACTGTTTGTCGCCTTAGCATTTGGATGTCCATTGTGATGTTTGTATTGCTTTTCATACTCTGGCTCTGGTGGATAGTTTCTGGCACCGGGGTCAACTTTGCCTTCTTTTGCAAGGAGATCTCCGTTTCATTCCCTGTGGAGATCCTCCAGTTCCCCTTTTACTACTACTTTTGGGTCTTCCCGAAGTCTGACCTCCAAGGATGTTAGTAGGCTTATGAGGCAGTTTCTCGAGAGACAGATCCAGATGTGGCTTGTGTCCACTCCATCCGCATCTGGATCCGTGAAGGTTTCCCTATTGCAACCAGTAGCTCCTTCTTCAGTTCATCCTCCGGTTTCGGAGTTGTCGGTTCCTTTGGTTCCCATGCTAGGGTTTTGGAGCCGATGGAGATCTCCCCTTTGCCTCCGACTTTCTCCCTGACTTGCTTGGCTCTGGCCGCTTCGGTAGCCGTAGTGTCGAGGTCAGTTCTGGGGGGTGGGTTGACTTCGACTTTGAAGCTTTTGGAGCCATCTCTTCCTCTCGGTGCCTCGGCCTTTGAAGGCTTGCTTGCAACTCCCTCTTCAGAGTGGGAGGCCTGTACTCTCCAGGAGGTGTCTGCCTGGTGGGACACCTCCAGGTGGTTTGGAGCCCTTCCGCGTTCGAGGATGTGGCGAGGGTCCCTCTCCACTCCTAGAAGATCCTCTGCACTTATCTCTACGGAACTTTCGTTTCTACATCCTGTACCTGTGCCTGAGGCCTCTGAGCTGCTGTGTGGACAGCCGGTCCCAGAAAGCCTCCAGACCCTTCCCTCAGTGGATCCCTAGGATTCTTCCGACACCTCCCTGGAGTGCCCACCGCAAGGGGAGGTTCCTTGGAAGAGATTATGTAAGAGGAGGCATGTGGATTCCCTTACTGATTCTCCCACTACAGATACTGATTTCGAAGAAGGTGAAGGGTCTCCCAAATCACCACCCAATGAGGTCTCCTTCAGAGACCTTCTTGAAATCCTTTGCCAAAGGGGTGGTTGGTCTACCCAAAACCCTTCCCTAGAGGAACTGGAACTGTGGGAGGCTTTCAGGTCTAGCCCATCTATTAACTAGGTGTCCCCCCAGCTGACCCGCTCATCCAGCTGGTGTCTTTGAGGGCTTGGAAGGAGACAGATGCAGTGGAACCAATCCCCAAATGTGCCAACAAGATTTTGAGTGACCCAGTTGGTAAATCTTTCTGGACAAAAGGAATCCCCGTAGATGCCATGATTGTGGTGACAGCCACCAAAAAGGAGTTAGTTCAGGAAAGTTCCTGTTTCCACCCTCCTGAATAGAGAATCCCGAGCATTGGACAGATTTGGAAAAAGTCTACGCCTCCTCTACCTTTGTGCTTAGGGCATTGAACTATTTGTCACATTTTATCCAGCTAAAAAGAGACTTAGTTAAGCAACTTGCTAGCTTAGTCTCGGGGTCCATGCCTACCAAGGAACAAGAGTCCTTTTCCTCTAGGTTGGTTACCCTACACTCCTTAGCCAATGCATCCATGAGGCTTATTTCTCATGCTGTGGAGGGTACCTCAAGGGCAGCCAGTTCTGGCATTGCCGTACGACGCCATGCCTGGATGAGGCTGTGTGATTTTTGCAGAACCTTTCAAACAGTAATTTATTAATGCCCTCCTTGATGGCTCCACCTTGTTTGTACCCACAGTACGTGGGCTCCACCTTGTTGAGTCCCACGGTATGTGGCACTTTATCCCAGAGTGAGAAATACTGTAAGACCCTGTCTACCATCGGAGACCATTTTTTTACTCTACATGGACCTTCTTCGGGAGCCAGCATGGGAGTAAGAAGATGTGGTTTCAGAAGTCGCAGCATCCTTTCCAAGACACTCAAGGAGACTCCCCCCCCCCCCGAGGAAGAGGGGGATATAGTCAAATGGGAGATGCCACCTGCGTGGTCAAGGTGGTCTGCAAAATCAGGGGTCATGGGAAACCACCCAGGACAAGCCATTCCAGAGATCCTGAACTGTTACCCAACTGGTGTCCTCTGGAAGCAGTTGGGGGACGTTTCTCCTTGCACCCGGAATCCTGGGAGACCATCACAGATGACAGATGGGTGTTAATGATCGTATGCAGTGGATACTTCATTCCCTTTTCTGAAACTCCCAAACAAAAACTTTGCTTCCTGGATGTTCCACCCAATCAGTGGGAGGACGCGGACCAGGAAATAAAAGTTATTGCAAAAAAGAGTCATCCAAGAGGTCCCCCGTGTCAAGTTAGATCGGGCATTTACTCCAGATTCTTTTTCGCACCCAAGAAAACAGGGGACTTGTGACCTATCCTGGATCTAACCCCTCTGAAGAAGTCGGTGAAACACATAAAGTTCAAGATGGTCACTATTCAGTCCATCTTACCTCTGCTAAAGATGGGCAATTGGGTGTGCTCTGTAGACTTCAAGGATGCATGCTACCATATTAAAATGGACAGGCGTTCCAGGCATTTCTGCGTTTCAGGCTGGGAGCCAGTCACTACCAGTTCAGGGCACTTCTGTTTGGTCTCGCCACAGTCCCCAGGGTGTTCATTAAATATCTTGCAGCAGTTGCAGCTCATCTCCGACTGCAAGGTTATCAGATATTTCCATATCAGGATGACTGGCTACTGACCGCTCCAACCAGATATCTACTTCAGGCTATGGACTACTTTCTCAAGTGGGCTCCAACCTTGGGGATAACCGCCAACACATAGAAATCAAAGTTGAAACTGGTACAAGCCGTATATTTCATAGGGGGCCTGCCTAGACACAAGGACATCCTATGCTTATCTTACAATGGACAGGGTAACAAATTTGAAATTTCACCTCAGCCAGATTTTGACTATTCCAAAAAAACCCAGCCTCTCTAGTTCTCAGGGCATTAGGGTCCATGGCGGCAACCATAACCCAGTCCAAATAAATTCTGTTGCAACAGCATTTAACTGTTAGCAATATAAACAGTTAGATTTTCAGTCAGTTGTCCACATTTTATTTCATTTTTTCCTCTGTTTATGCCTCACATACAATTGCACAAGCAGATACATTCATAGCACAGTAATGGTATTTAACTGTCAACAATCTGTAGTATTTATTATGTGTTCTGTGTTCTGTGTCCTTTACCTTCTGTTCTGTCTTACACAAACTTGCACAAGAAGATGGCAGTGTGAAGTGTACAAATAGCACTATGTAACTGTTAAGAGATGCATTAACACATTGTCCTGGATGTGCTAAAATCTGGTGCAGTTTAACAAACTTTGGCAAAAGTGCTAATGTAATGTTTTTGTTACACACACACACGTACATAAGTATCAAAAATTGCTTACAAATTTAAACCAGTGGGGCTACACCTGAAGATGCAGAAATGCCAGTGGGAATGCAAAATGCCACGGCCATAAAAACTGTATTGCAAGACCATGCATAGTGTCGTGTCTTAATGACCTTAATGTCTATACTCATGTATGATTACAGGGATGTTCTTCAGTCTCTCGTAAAGTTTCAAGATGTAGCTACTGTGTGAGTTAAAATGTGCTGCATGGTGTGCCAGATGAAATATTAATGTAAAAACTGTAGTTAGGTCAGTCTGGTTTAGTTTTGGGTCCGTGGGATCAGCAGTTGAGATTGCTGTGGTATATTAACCACAGCTTGTATGCTTTTTTAAATTTTTTATTTAGCTGTATGTCCATAGGTTGAGACTAAAATTGGTTGTTGTGACTGGTGTTTTTCCCCAATTAACCAATTCAAATAAATATCTAAGGCCAGGTCTAGATTTGCATGTGGCATCATGTAGGGTATTTTCCAGTCCTAATCTGGCCACTTGGTCAATTGCCTAACTCAAATTGGTAAGCATTTAAATTCTTTCCTGTAAGTCATGACTGCAACATTGACCCATGAAAAGATGGTACAATTGTGTGGGCAGCTTACCATAATTATAGCTATTTGAGTAAGATCACTGTTGCAGTAGTGTTTTCCTCAATCCACTCAGTTCCAGTGGGACTGATGTGGATCATGGTGGGTATTCATATATCCCTTCCCCTCTTCACTCCTGTACCTTGTTCCCCTTCTCTTCTTGTCCAAGTTTCTTAAGGAGGGCTATTTTTAGGCTGCACACCTGTAGTAAGCTTAATCTGCAGATCCTAACATAGGCATCATGTGGCCCAGTAGACCCAAACGTATTCATGGCTCTGCCTAGCCTCGGTACCAGGAATAACCTAAGATGTTGTGGGCACACTCTGCCTGTATACCACTTGTGTTTAGATGGTTAAGATAAGGTAACATCCATCTAGCCATGGGGAGTGGGCTCTCAGCTCTTAAAAGTCAAGCTGGATACTGAAGTCAGCCTGAAACTGACATCTCTATAATTTGACTATATCCAGAGCCAGTTTGTGTTCAGATGGGGTCCTAGGCAGGTAGTGGACCACGGTCTCCCAGCAACCATTTCAAGGTCCCATTACTTGGCTGTCTCTCCCCTCAGTTGCCATAAACACTGTTCAGACCTTTCAGCATGCATACTATTTTCTTCTTTACATTTATATTGATTGCAGAGATTTGATTTAAAACCTTTATTTCAAATTTTATAGCAGAAACACCGACTGACATTAGATAAACAAAACAGTTTTGCATTGAAAGCATATTTAGCATAAGTATCAGTAAACTTCTCTTCACTTGAAACTCACATTCATTGAAAATGCATTGAAATTCACATCCACTGAAATGCATCTGGCCAGCGGTGGATTATATGTACATTATTTCCACATACATCCAGCAATTAAAGTTACATTCTTGACTGCATCCTTTTCTCAAAAAAATATTAACAATAATAAAAAACAAAGTTGCATATTTCAAATTTTTTTTCACACAAACACACAGTAGTCAAAGTATTCCAACTTAATACACACATACACATACACACACACACACACACACACACACACACACACACACACACACACACACATATATATCACTCCTGCAAAGCCAGATTAACTAGTATTTAAAAATGACTAGACTTTGACACTTTGACTTTGGGAGTATAAAGTACCCCCAGAGCCCCCCCCCCAACAAAAGCAGTTATAGCCACTTTGTTGACTATGCATACCCATGATTGTTATGAAGAAATAAATTACATGTACTGTACTGGTAGCTTTGGATGAACTATATGAAACTTGACTGTATGATGATCACTAGCATCACACAGTAAGATCCAGCCATGCGTAACGCAGTTTAAACAGAAGAGTACTTATGAGAGTATAAGAAATATTAACGATCTGATAACATATGCTAAGTCATTAAGCACATTCTCTTCAGAAGTAAAAGTCATCTGAATAATTCTACAGAGTTCTTACTAATGCATAGGTTGCTGCTTGCAAACTTTACATTTCGGTATTTCATCTACAAATTCGATGTCTACTGCCCTTGAATAAATTGTCTATATTATATTAAAAAATTGGTGTGCTGGTGATACTGCCATAACATTTCAAGAGCTAGATGAGCTATGCAGTAGAGATTGGCTGGCAAGCAACAACAGTTTCATAGTTACTAAATATGCTATGCTGGAGACCATTAAGGGGTCTAGCCCAAATTCCCAGTTTCTCCATAGCACTGTCTAGCTAAGAAACTTGCTCAGTTTCACACAGTAGGTAAATGAAGGTGGAAAGATTCAAACATTGCACTCTTACCACAGGAAGCAGTTGATAAACAAGTCGGAGCTTTAGCCATCTGTGCTAACTGCCCGAGTGACAAGTTTCAACTAAATGCTGAAATCCTTTACAATTGGATATTGCAGAGGGATTGTGACATACATGCCTCTTAACGTGTTTGCTCAAGAAATCTGAACAAAGTCTAAAATAATGGGGGACAAAGGCCTAAATATAGGGACAGATTTTAAATATTGTTCTTATAAACTTAAAAATTGCTTGAATAACTGATTTTGTGTTAGCATGCGTTTTCTGAAGGATATGAAATCTGAAACTCAAATGTGTGTCATTATTTAGTGATGCCAGTTCTCAGTGATTTGTCAGAAAAACACAAATTTTATTTAGAACAGACCAAAAATGTAAGGGAAAAATCTGGACTGTTGAGAGGTACGGCATCACAGATGGACTGTTGAGTGGTACTGCGTCACGGATGGACTGTTGAGAGGTATCACATCACATTAGGTTCATAGCTGTATACTAGGATAACGATCACGAGGACCAATATAAGCCTAGCCATGCAACCCAACCCAGTTGCATCCTATTGTAACATGTACATCTTAATTGGAGGGGGATTTTAGTTAGGATGGGTATGTTAGGAGATTGCTAAAAAGTTATGTGAGGGGATATGTTAGTTAGGGAATGTTTACTGCCATCTTCTGTCTGTAAGAGACATGGGGTCCAGCCTGGGTATGAATTTATGATTTCCCATCCACTAGTTGGTGTTGCATTTGAATACGCTTGGAGATGGACTGTACTTCACAAGGATGTGTAGCCTGTTTCAGAGCATGGGGATCCCTTGAGACACATATCTGCCTTGCCAGAATGTTCTGTTTATGCTGCAAGCAAAGTTCAAATCCTTGGACTTTGTTTTGTGGTACTCAGTTTGCAGATTTGCAAAAGTTCCATCAGGATTGGATCTAAGGATATCTTATATGCCAAGCACAGATTACCTCTCAACAACATGTAAGAGACATGAGTATATACAGACAGGGCTCTGAGGCGATCTGTATAGGACAGCGTGTTAATACCCTGAATTCCCTTGGCAAGGAGCCTCTGTGGACATTCTAACTCTTGCATATGCCAAGTCATATACATGCCAAAAGGGGCATTGTACTTAATGATGGGTTTGATAAGGGCCGAGTAAAGTGTACTATAGCTTCCTTGGACCTGGATGTCATACTCTTACTTATAAGTTGGGTGACATATAATGACTTTCTTACCACTTTGGCTACATGTTAGCAAATGACAAGATTACTGTCTACATATGTTCCCAGATCTACGACTACCTGGTCAACTCTTAGGGATGTCTTAATGGAGTAATGTGCCTGAGTGGACATTTCCCAAAAAGTACTGTAATGCACTTCCTTGCATTCAGTTTTATTCCATGGCTGATTAGAACCTCATGCAGGACATCATTATCATGGGTGGATTTTATGATAACTCCCAATTTGTCTGTGAACTTAGTGAGCCAGTGGCCCTTGACATTAGTCTTGACCTTTGAAAAGTATATGCCAAACAGGAGTGAGCCCAGCACGGACACCAGTGATATTCAGCTGGTGGCCTGCCTATTGGTTCAGGTGGTCTCACCAGTCCTGACTTCTTGGTTCCCATCTATGAGCCAGCTGGCAGTCCAGCGAGTTACGTAAGGATTAATGCCAAGTTTCAGGGATTTTGTCCACAATACCTGAATATGCCTAGTTTAAGAAGTTTGTCCACATTACCTGAAAGGGATATTGTATTGAACACATATCCAGGTCTAGGTAGGTGGTATGCACCATTTTACCTTCATCCATTACTTTGGTTATCTTCTCAAAGAAGTCTTCCAGGTTTAGTAGGCATGGTCTTCCTTTGATAAAACCAAACTGAGGTGGGTCCAGTGTCTTGTAGGTTGCCAGTGTGTTCGTTGATCTACCTTTGAGGTTTTGGAAGTAGCTGTTTAGCCTGAAAAGCTATCTCGACCTTATAATTGACCGTGTTGGATTTAATTAATACTCTTAGTTTCCTGTTTAGTGTAATTAGTGAGGTGTTGTCATTATGAGAATTCCTGCTTGTGACTTTGGCCATAACGTATTTTCCTTTTGTTATATACCTTGTTAAGATTTTTACACTTTGAGCCCCTCTGGAGTGCTTCCCAGCTCAGATAGACTGGGCAAACACCTTCTGCCACAAGATGGATGACTAGCCATCTTAATGTAGAAGCACAGGAAAAACGGATCCTCATTTGCAATGCACAACAAACAACTTATTCCCTAGCTAAATTGCCCCTCTATAATGCAGTTACAAGACAAAACAGTTCAAGTACCAAACAGTAGGTGAGTTGTAGCAAAAATACACTTTAAATGCACAGAAAGTTGCAAAATACAGGGAGTGATCACATAAACAGTGAAGAAGTACAGTATTTCAGTTTAAGAACTTATCTTTGCTTGTGTGGCACTGGATTTAGTAGAAACACTTCTTGAAACACATTCAGGGTGCCAAGGTTTGATGTGCTCTTTGGAAAAGAGGTTATTGTTTTCTTCTGTGTTTTTCAGCTGAGATAGACCAGACCACCACCTACTGCTACTAGGTAGAATATCCCAGTCCTCTTAATAAAAAAAGCACAAAAATATTGCTTGAGAGAGTGTATGCTACCATAAAGCAGCTTTAACAAACTAGCTAGACAAGGTGATTTCAAGTCAACCAGACCAGTAGTAAGACGGTTTGAGCAAGTGCAGAATTTCAACCTTAAATGCAAAATAAAAATGCACAAATAAAACACAAAATCATTAGTCCATCGCTTAAATAGCCTCTGGAAGTGCAAAAAATATATTATTAAAATGCAATATGGGAAGGGTTTGTGTAATGGTTAAAATCTTTGCCACACAGACCCAAGCTATAGAGTTTGATTCTAACCTGTGGTTGCTGGGTAAGCTTGTAATAGTTTATAGACTGATTGCCTAGTATTTATCTGTGAACCTATGTTAAGACTTCTATAATGCAACATGTTTGGACTGTGTTACATAATCCAGGCCTATTACTAAATTAAATCATTCTTTAATTCAATGAATAAAGCAAAATAAAGACAGTATAAATGGTGCAGCAGCTTTTGTTCAACAACCCTCAAGTCATACAAAAATCAAATGCTACTGTGTAAAACATATGGGGGTCTTGCCTGCTTGTAGGACACCTACATCTCATTTTGTCCTTCCTGTGTCTTCTATGTCATCAAGAATAGCTGTCCCATCTGATATCACAGGTCTGACTATTTGAAAAATGGCTAACAATGCTGTATTGTTGCAGCATATTCCTCCAAAGTCAACACAGCCAGATCGTGGACGGTCCTCTACAGGGTAATGAATCAGGTCCCTGCTAGTCATATCAACATTCCATTATTTGGCTGTCTCTCCTTAATTATCATAAACATTGTTCAAACCTGTCAGTGCATATACTGTTCTCCTCTTTACTTTTACAGTTATCACAGAGATTTGGATTTCATTTAAAACTTTTATTTCAAATTTTACAGAAAAAAAACACTGACAGACATTTTCTAAATAAAACAAAACATTCTAATATTGAAAACACACTTAGCATGAGAAACCATAAACTCCCCTTCTCTTAAAAACTCATATTTAGAGAAACTGCATATGGCAACCCACTAAACTACAAGAGACATGCTGAGATTCATACTTCAATAGCATATAGTGATGTACTAGCTAGTGTGTATATGAAGAGTACAGGAATTTAAAAAACAAATGAGTAATGCATTTACTAATAACCTGGGACAGCCCTCTGGACACAAGTGTCCCTTTTTAGGAGCAGCCCAGGAATACACTCTGCTAAAGTAACTTGGCAGAGCAACATAGAAGACAAATGAAGTTTGATAGAATCAAACCATGTACCACAATAAAAAGGTCTTTAACACCTCATAGCCTTCTCAAATGCACTAAGTGTTAGACAAATTGTTAAAGCACAAACACAGTCCATTCACATGTCTACCTGCAAAACATAAGCTAAATAAAATGTGTTCTTAGTTAAAATATCATTAAACTCAGACTTTATTCTATCCAGTTTATTCACAACTAAATAATAAACACACTGTCAGCATTTAACAGAACAAGAACACCAAGGATCACATCCAAGCAGCATGAGTAATATGATGATGCTCCAGTTTACTGTAATTTCTTTCCTTCCTTCCATTACACTTTAATTATTCTGGTTCATGAGTAGTTACTATACTATGCTTGCAGTTCAGGGGACCATTGAGTAGCCTATCCCAAATTACCAATTGTTCCAGAGCACTGTCTGCTTAAGTGACTTGTTCAAGGACAGGGCAGGGCATAAATATGAGGCAAAATCACTGTGTTCTGCAAAACTGGAAACCGATAAGAGCATATTACTTTAAATCCCTTTAAAATGTTTTGCATTTACATGTATTTTCAGCATCGTCATCAGCCCCCTTTTTCCCATTCTCTACATGTTATTGGGTGTCTTTTGAACTGTCGCCATCTCTCTCGATTTAGTGACACACTCCTGCCTGACTGTCACAGATCTTCTCTCATACAATCCATCCATCTCTTTGCTGGATGCCCTCATTTCCTCTTACCTTCTTCCTCTCTCTTGCAAATCTTCTTCACCAGATTGTCTTTTGCTTGAACCATGACAATCTGTTGTCTGTGATCTTTTCTGTAACAGGAGCTACTTTGGCTTCTGCTTTTATGTGCTCATTGTTTCATCTGTCCCGCAGTGTGCATCCTGTCAGCCTTCTCAGCACTTTATTTCCGTCATTATTTTCATCACATCTAGCTTCCTCAACTGCTCTGCATTTATTACCCAGGTTTCTGTACCATACAATAGCACTGGTTGCACCACTATTTTGAACACCATACTTTTCAGCTTCTTTGGCATTCTTCTGTCATACACAACACCTGACACTCTATGCTAGTTGGCTGCAGCCCCTCTGATTCTAGCTTTGACCTCCTCGTTCAGACTTTCCTTCTCCTCAACCACCCCTCCCAGATACTTGAAGCTGTTAACCTATTCTGTTATCTTCTCTTTTATCTCAGTTCTCAGCTTCTTCTGACTTCCCAATTTGCTGTCATTACCACTGTCTTATCTGTACTTGGTTTCATCCCATATGCCTTCAGTTTTGCATTCCATTTTCCTATCCTTTGCTAAAGTTCTTGCTCAGAGTCTCCCTGTAATTGCCACATTGCATACAGCAACTTTGTTGACCTGTCCTCTCTGATCTGGATGCTAATGTAGTTCATCACCAGTATGAACAGCAGTGGGCTCAGAGATGAATCCTGGTACACACCCACTCACACTGAGAACCCTCCTGTGAAACCAAGCAATGTTCATACTTGAGTCATTGAGTCCTTGTATGTAGCCTGCACTAATTCTACCAGTGTTTCTTGTACTTTAAACCATCGCAGTGCTACCCAAATTAGCTTTCTTGGGACCTTGCCATATGATTTCTCTAAGTCTAGGAATGCCCGATTGGACTGTTTCCTCCTCTCTAGCTTCTTCTCAGCTATCTATCTTACTACAAACATCAGGTCATTTGTGCTGCTTGCTAAATTAAGATTCATATCTCACATTCGTATGGTACAAGTTTTGATGCTGTGTTACCGTGACTTAGCTAAACAGTGCCCCTAACCTGGGGCATTACACATACATGCTTACTGAGAAAGGAGACTATGCAACACTGTAGTAAAGAAATTCCTCCTCTTCCAGCCACCTAACATTCAGGAAAGAAATTCAAACTATCTAATTGCAGCCATCTGATTTTCAAATCACACACATCACACCTCATTACATGCATCTCCATGGTTTGCATGAGTTTCTGGGAACTGGAAGATAAAAAATATTTATTTTTTTAACATTGTACCTTCTTTAAAATAGCAACAGCCTTTTTTAATGTTTTTACAGTCTTGGGGAGTAATCTGCGGTGGTGGTGCTGCGGTAGCGTTGTCGCCTTATAGTAAGACGCTGTCCGGTTCGATTCTCAGCTAGAGCGTCTTCTGCGTGGAGTCATGCATGAATGGGCATACCTTCGTTGAAGGTTGTGCGTCAGGGCTGGTAACTCGGCACGTAAAAATCAACTACCAATCATTAGTGGACCGGAGTTCTGCTGTGGCAACCCCTAACCAGGAAAAGCTGAAAGACACAAACAAATAGACAGGTCTTAGGGACTTTTTTAATGTTTTTATAGACAGGCCGTAAGTAGCTGCTTAAGTTGCCTTGTGCTGGATCTGATTCTGCATGCAGCAGTGACTATGCTTGTACGATTTTGGCAAGTTGCTTATCCACCTCTGCTATGTGTAATATATTATGTAAAACAAATCATATATGAGTGGATGTATGTATATACTGTACATGCACGTACACATGAACAAACACACAGATTTTGTATGTGTATATCTATGTATATGTCACTTCATCCATAACCTATTTTTGCACTTGCAGTTGGGGTGTCACATTAACAGCAATGCTAGCTCTGCCCCTGTTGTTTTCCCATACCATACACACACCTATGGCCAATTTATGCACCCAGTCCACCTACTACATGTCTTAGGAATGTGGGAAGAAACCGAAGCACCTGGAGAAAACAGGGAGAACAAGAGGATTCCACACAGAAGGTTCCCCAGCCAAGAATCGAACTGGAGAACCTCTTGCTACCCAGTACACCGTTGTGCCATATATATATATATATATATATATATATATATATATATATATATATATATATATATATATATGGTTCTAGGATGGAAGATCGACAAGGAAAAGACCGACACCGACTTCACCGACGCGAAAACACCGACACAGAAATAATCGACACTATAAACCACAGGTAAGGGGTTTAAAATTCGTAATCAAGCCTACCATGTTCAGGTAAGGGGTTTAAATTTAACACATGCATAACACTGCCACCTTACCTGAACATGGTAGGCTTGATTAGCGAATTTTAAACCCCTTACCTGTGGTTTGTAGTGTCGATTATTTCCGTGTCGGTGAAGTCGGTGTCGGTCTTTTCCTTGTCGATCTTCCGTCCTAGAACCATATATATATATATATATGTGTGTGTGTGTGTGGTTCTACCTGAGATGGTTGACAGGCCATATGATCGACACTCATTTGGTCGACAATTAATTTGGTCGACAGGCAGATTTGCCCCCCTCCCCAATGTTGTGCGACCCTGGATTTGATATATATAGTTAGGGGGGTGTGGGGGGCACAGCCCCATTAGTGTGGGGCTTACCACATAACATGCCTGTCGATCAAATGAATTGTCGACCAAATGAGTGTCGATCATATGGCCTGTCGACCATCTCAGGTAGACCCGTGTGTGTATATCTTGTATATCTTGCAAGAATGGAAATCTCAATGAACAGCTTGCAACTTGCATGGCAAAAGCAAGGGTTTGAGAAGATGAGATGGTGGAAGACATTGTTCCCTATGTGGATATTATTGTGTTATTGCAGAAAGAGAATTGGCACTTAAAGGGCAAATATACATCAGTGGTTACAGAGATGGTGGAACTAAAGTTAAAGCAAGTGGATTTTGAAGATCTGGGCAGCTGCTGAAATGTTTGTATCATTGAGGTACTCAATGCTTTTTTGCAGGAAAATTTGAAAGTTTGAACCAGTTTACATACTGTGCAAATTAATCTGAGAAAACACATAGAAACATAAGATTTTTGTTCCAGGTGGTGAGGATATGATTAGTGTGATGAAACAACTGTGGCATATTTTGTTGAGATTTGAAAAATACTAGGTGAAGGATAAATTCAATGATAGATGAATGGAATTTAAGAATAGCTGCATTTCTACTACTTAGCTACAAAGAGCACAGTTTGTGATATGTAGCTTAACAGAATTGTATGTTTGGTTGTTTTACCTGGCAGTGTTTCAGATGTACTTCCCAAATGGATTTAACACTTTATTTGATTTGCAGGGTACAGTACAGGCTCTGCATGAGTAAGACCCTAAAGGAAGTTGAGCTCAATGAAGTTGAAGTGTTTGACTGATCTGACATAAACTTTCTGTTCTGAATAAATTACGTATTCTTAGAAGACCTTTCCAGAAGGAAGAGTTGAACTTTTTTACATCTGTGATGCAGATGGCCGCACATACTTCAGTAAAGCAAGTTGTATGATGTGAAGAGGGATAAGAAGTAACTGTGTCTAATTGATTATTAATGAACATATATGCTGTGCTGTTTAATGGCTGTTTCCATTCTGTTGAAGCAAGGTAATAGCTTAATAATTGAACAAAAGTCAGAAATTGCTGGATAGATTCACCTGTTTTGAGTGGGGGACCTTCTCCTTGTAGCACTGGGTGAGCAACAAGATCTATGATAAACTATAAATGTTACTGTGAATGAATGAAGATTGCTGAGAATGAACGTAAATAATTAAATGTATAGAAGCCTTCTCTGGAATGAAGACTTCTGGACTGCTAGACTGTATACAATGTTGACCCAGAAGACTCTGTATATTGAAGCAGATTGACCAAAGAAAAAAGAAGATGGACATTGAGTCCGTGTTCATAACTTTACAGTAATGATGGATTTGTATCTGTTCTTAACTACTGCCTTCAGTTTAGTTAAAGGTATTAACAGCTCAGTGTTAAAATTAGAATGGAAATGTTTTCAGCTGTGGGCATGAGGAGTTAAGGTATAGACCCTTCCTTAGTTGCTTTGGGTACACACTACAACTTTTGCATAAGTTATAAATATTGTGATTAGTTAATTAAGTGATTTGATGGAAAATTGAAACATTCTAAATTGCAGTGAATGACATCTGCTTTTAATTTTTTTGTATTAAGTTTGGAGTGACCAATGGGGATAGTATGAGGCACCTGGCATTTTCTAACAGTTATTTGATTGTGGGATAGGCAAGCTTGTCTTTTGTGCTTACTGTAAAAGTTTGTTGTGAGTTGTTATTAATTTGCTTTGAATTTAACAATTATAATTATGACCCTAAGAATAGGAGTGCTGTGGCTGTGATTGTGGTGGAATATATTTACAACTTCATGGGCTGCAGTACCTTGGAATCCCGTTAACCTGAGGAGTACAGAGGTGTGAGGTTACAATCTGCAAAAATGCTTTAAATTTATAATGCCAAGTTTCAAACATTACTGCCAAGGGTCCTGATAAACAAATGTTTGAGCTGTTTCTCAAGTAATTTTTCCCTAAATTGATACCATTCTGTGGCATTGTCCTGTTGGACATCCCTTACACAGTTTTGTCCAGGTTATAATATTATTAATGTTGAAACTGGAAAAGGACCGTCCAACCATGCATGTTTAAAGGTCATGGTAAAATAAAGTGTACAGTGCTCTTTTAAGATAATAATACCAATAAATGCCCATGTGCCTTGTATTGCACCTGAGTTTAATATAACATAGTGGGCCCGATTCCAAAAGTCTTGCTCTCAGTGGACGTAACCATTTAACACTGAGAGCAGGTCTTTTGGAATCTGGTCACCAGTGTAAGCCTGTTTATAGATAGACCTTACAGCAAAGTAAGTCACTTACATCAAAGATTGAAACGATACTAATTTCATGAACTTTAATCATATTTTGACTTAGGAATGGGGTCTATTCTTGTCATGGTATTTAGAAACTCAAAAGATTTGGAGAAATTAAATAAAAGAGCAAGTCTTTAGAAATCAGGGCAGATTTGCACTGAGAAGAACTCTTTTTGGATCTTTCCAGTGTGTAATGCAGTATTGGTGTTTTGTAAATTTCATCATTCTGTTTTGTGCGTGTGCGAGAGAGAGAGTCTGATGTGTAAACTAGATTAAGTAAGCCCAGTATTGGTAAATATAAACTATGAGTTTATACAGTCAGATCAGACAGGTTTATTCAAGGCTGTCATATGTAAAATAAAAAACTTTTCTTGATATAGAATCTTCAAACTGAGAAGATGTCAGTATTTATCTTGAGTTTGAGTACAGAAAATGTCCTTCATGTTTGAAACCCTAACCATATTTTCACTGACCTTGTGCAGAATTATTCCATGAATCCCAAGTTTAGGTTAGAAGTTAAGATTAAGTTTCAGTTCAGTTTCCGTTGCTCAGAGGCACTACACATGGTGCCATCTCCCCTGTTCTACTAGCATTATGTTTAGAATATCTGGCACAGATTATTCAGTTGCCCCCCCCCCCTTAAAGTATTCATAAACATGGTGTTAGAACTGCTAGCAATCACTTTTTGATTTTGATTTTCTAGTTTAACATTCAGAAGCAGACCTGCCTGTCATACCCCATCTCTTTACTTTATGGACAGAGTTTGGATAGCTGTCTCAGTAAAAGGTCAGTCCCGAAAGTATTACAATACTAAAGATCAGATTTAGCTAAGTAGAGCTTTTGTCACATTCCCTTAACATAGATTGGCATATCTTTGTCATTATATATCTTGGAGTGAATATTTTTCATTCATTAATACAGTACATGGGCACCTGAACTGAAGGAATACCAGACACTTTTAACATTGTCAGTACTGACTGTGAATAATGCAGATATAAAATAGTCCTTTAAACTTACCTTTTTACCTCCATTGCTGTAATAATGTTGGTATAAAAATACCTTGTATCCTAACTTTGTGCTTCCCCTGAAGACGTGCAGAAGACAATTCTCAATTTTTAACTATAGATAGAAGCTCCCAAAGGTAATCCATAGGAAAATTAATGAGCCTATAGTTTAGAGGAGTAGAAGTGGCCTTATACTGAATTGTATTTTAAGAGCTCTGCAGTTTAGGGCAGTACATTTTCTGATTAAACCATCCTGACTTTTTTTTTCTCTGTGGATTGCATACAAAAATTGCCATGTATATTACTACCTGGACTCCGTATTTGATAGCATTTCTAAGACAGGTTACGAGTGAACAGTTATCTATTCAGAGGAATATTTTCCCAAGCCTGTCAAGAATCCATTAATTTGGCTTTGTCTATATTTTTAAGACAGGTAAATGCTTGAATAAGTTACTGTAGTATCAGTGCATCAGGTTCATTATTCAGGCTACATAACTGACAGCTATCATCGCTGTAGATTCTTTTTTTGAGCTGACTAGCGTAGTATAAGTCTTTCCCAATAGCTGTTTTCTGGCAATATAGGCAGGCTCAGAAATGCACTTTTATTTTGTATTGTCCTGTCCTTCATTAAAGAACATGGATGTTTTTTTTTTTTGGTGAAGGTGGTCCTGGGCTCTAGTCTCTTCTTGCTGAAGCTAATGGATTCCTTTGACACAGCCAGGTAAGAGTTGCAGTTGCTTCTAGTCTTTCTTCCATCACACACAAGTAGACAATGACCCCCCCCCGCCCCCAAGTCGAGTGCTGTATTAATAGTTTTCTGAAAAACATCTATTGAATGAAGACGTTCACCTTCAAATTTGCAGCTATGGAAGGCCAGTTTCCCAAATTATTGCCAAAGGTATCTTATGAAATGCTAAACATCTGGGCATTGATTAATTTCATTGGACTTGTTTTACCTTAGGGACTGGTCTGAAATTTCTGAATTATGACCCCTGCCCACCAAGACCCCATTCATTCTCCTGACCCCTGGCATCCTAGGATACCAGGAGAGGGAGTCAAGCCATAGATCATGACTGTCATTCAGCAGAGGTCAGGAGATAGTTTTGAGTGCTGGTAATACTAGCCCCTGTTGACCAGAACACACTGTGCAGTACCTGCTAAACCTGGCATTAATGAGTGTGCATTTCTGCATATCCATGCTGCCTGACTAGAATGAGTACATTCCATGCCAGATTCGCACCTGCCATGCTCTTTTGTACAGGATCTACAACCTGGGCCTTCTCCCGGATTCAACTTGTGCAACAGAAAACCACCCATGTCCTTCCCCTCAGGATGGGTCAAGTCATTATAGATCAGTCACTCTTATCCTTCCCTAGCCAGCATCTTCAGTGCTCAGACTTCTAACTGAACTATTGATGTATGGAGTGTGATCAATGCAAAAAAACTATGCCACACTCTTAGCCCAGATTGAATTTATATGATGGTATTGTTATGAATAAGGGGAAGATAAGCAGCAGTTAGACAGTCAGCAAGGTAGGGAGAATTCTTTTTCACAAAAAAAAATTGTTTCCTGGGAAAGCTATTTGGGACTTTAATGATCTTATCAGTGTACCCCACCACTATTCCTTTTAGTTTGTAGTACAGTCTCTTCCAGTACTGAACGGTTTATGTACTAATCATTTTGCTTTGTCTCCAATCAGAAATGGTTTTAGACTGTTTGAATTGGTTTGTTTAAAGAAATTGATACAGTGGAGATTATAGTCTTTCCACTATCACTTGTGTTGTTTGATGCAAAATCTTCATATACTGTTTGTTTACTAAGCTTTTTGATGAAGATGGTTGTATGAATTGTAATATTTGTCCCTGTTTCTTTTCACTTTCATGTTCCTGATTTACAGTAGTCTGTTTGGTATCACTATATATATATGTTTAGCTAATTAAAGTAATATTTCTGGTTATTAAAAAAGAAAGAACATGTTTAGGTATAATACATACAGCATTTGCATTTAATAAAACATATATATTAAATATTGCAGGAGAGTTTGATAGACCGATATCTACACAGTATTTTGATAAACTTGTCAAAATGTGAATTTCATCAGCCAGAATGATACTAACTTTTTATTTTCTCTCTTGATACGCGTAGTTACTGGAGATGTGGAATTCCATAGATGAGAAGAGTAAGAATAAGTATGCAAAAAAGGCTGCCCGTTGCCCAGAACCTTGTTTAGGTGTCTACCGACCAGATATCTATTTTGGGTCAGTTTCAGAAGCTTTTGAAGACGTTTTGGACAGATGTATCAGTGAGTGGGACTCCAAGAATAGCAGTAGCTATTCAAAAACAGACCTTTCCTTAGACAGGTAAGACTTTTAAACAACTTTCTTTGTTTTATATACATATATATATATATATATATATATATATATATATATGTGTGTGTGTGTGTGTATATATATACATATATATATATAAAACACATTGCCATACTACAATATTAACTACAATCCATACTCTCTGATAACAGAGGCTCACAGCATTTAAGCAAACTGCCATGCAGTGGTATAGTTGTTGCTGAGTGATTTACTTGAAAAGTATTTGTACTGTAACTGGGTGAACTCTTGTTTATTTTGGACTTCTACACAGAAACACTGTTGATGTTGGAAAGCTTTCCTGCATGTTTCTTTCTTGTTGGCTAATTGCCATTTACCTTAAATTACATTTCATTGCTTTTCGTTGAATCTCAGTCCAAAAACATTGCTTCCTTTATACTACACTTAACACTGTACATTTTAGCTGGTACTGAGACATGGGTGGCCCTCATCTCTGTTCATTTATTAAGACTTTTACAGAAAGGTGCAAACAGTATTAATCTGGGAGAGTTTTGCTCGATCAGTTTAGACGGCATGATTGGGCTAAAATTATCATACTGCTCGTAAGAGTCAGGTGTCTGGTATCACCTTCAGTTATTAAAGATAGGCTGGAAGGGATTGGAAGTAAAGTAAAGGTGGCTGAGGTAGAGACATTGGGGCCACGGTATGCACAGAGTTGTTGGATGGAGCTGGATGTGGAATTTTTAGGAGTATGAACGTAGTTTATATGGAAATGGCATGACTTTGATGAATTCTTTGCACAGAGTTAGTAAAAAGCACAAGGTGTGGCTCTCTGCAGAAAGGCTGAATATTGGCAGAAGTACACAGTTATTTAACAGCTAGTAGTATGCAGTGATATCAGGACTAGTGGTTTTAAATAACACCTGCAGAGATAAGGCTGCTGCAGAGAATGGTGCTAGTGAAATTAGAAACTACTGCTAGTTGCTTGGATATGGTTTATTATGCTTTTATAGCACCTTAAATTATGTAAAGAAGCATGCTATAGTCATGCTTATCATTAAAATGCTATGTAATTTGGTTTTATAGTAGCAAAACATTCTTAATTTTGTAAAATAAAATAAATGTGCAGTGGATATAAAAAGTGTACACACCCCTGTTAAAATGCCAGGTTTTTCTGATATAAAAAATGAGACCACAATAAATCATTTCAAAACTTTTCCCACCTTTAATGTGACCTATAACCTATACAATTCAATTAAAAAACAAACAAATCTGTTAGGGGAAAAATATAAAAAATAAAAAATGTACAATAAGCTGGTTGCATAAGTGTGCACACCTTTAAACTAATACTTTGTTGAAGCACCTTTTGTTTTAATTACAACATTCAGTCTTCTTGGGTACACACCTGCCATAAATTAGAGACTCTGATTAACTCCAAATAAAGTTCAGCTGTCCTAGTAGGACTTTCCTGACATTTACTCAGTTACCTGCTACAGGAAAAGTCATGGTTCACAGAGAGCTTACAAACCATCAAAAGGATCTCATTGTTGAAAGGCATCAGTCAGGAGAAGGGTACAAAAACTTTCCACATCATTGGATATACCATGGAACACCGTGAAGACAGTCATCAAAAAGTGGAGAAAATATGTGACAACAGTGACATTGCAAAGAACTGGACATCCCTCCTAAACTGATGAAAAGACAAGACGAAAACTGGTTGGGGGGCTGCTAAGAGACCTACAGCAGCACTGAAGGAGCTGCAGGAATTTCTGGCAAGTACTGGTTGTGTACTACATGTGACAACAACATCTCGTATTCTCCGTATGTCTGGCCTATGGGGTAAGGTTGCAAGATGGAAGCCTTTTTGCTTACACAGAAAAACATACAGGTCTGGCTGAAATTTGCAAAACAATACATCAAGTCTCCCAAAAGCATGTGAGAAAATGTGTTATGGTCTGATGAGACCAATGTTGAACTTTGTGGCCACAATTCCAAGACGTACTTTTGGCGCAAAAACAACACTTTGCATCACTAAAAGAACACCATCCCCACTGTGAAGCATGATGGTGGCAGTATCATGCTTTGGGGTTACTTTTCTTCATCTGGAACTGGGAGTTTAGTCAATGTGGAGGGAATTATGAACAGTTCCAAATACCAGTCACTTTTGGCCCAAAACCTTCAGGCGTCTGCTAGACAGCTGAAGATGAAGAGGAATTTCATTTCTCAGCACAACAATGACTCCAAGCATACATCCAAATCAACAAAAGAATGGCTTCACCAGAAGAAAATTAAAGTTTTGGAATGGCCCAGCCAGAACTCAGACCTAAATCCAATAGAAAATCTGTGGGGTGACCTGAAGAGGGCTGTGCACAAGAGATGCCCTTGCAATGGGACAGATTTGAAGCACTTTTGCAAGGAAGAGTGGGAAAATATTGTCAAGTCAAGATTTGCCATGCTGAAAGACTTCTACCCAAGAAGACTGAATGTTGTAATTAAATCAAAAAGTGCTTCAACAAAGTATTAGTTTATGGGTGTGCACACTTATGCAACCAGTTTACTGTAGGTTTTTTATTTTTTATATTTTTTTCCTCTAACAAATTTGTTTTTCAATTGAATTGTACAGGTTATAGGTTATATTAAAGGTGGGAAAAGTTTTGAAATTATTTATTGTGGTCTCATTTTTTTTTTATATCACAAAAACCTGGAATTTTAACAGGGATGTGTACACTTTTTATATTCACTGTATGTGTTAATATGTGTGTGTGTGTTTATATATTTATTATATTATATTATATTATCGAGTTTTCAGAAACGTGAAATTCATATGGCTGAGGCTATATGACTGAGTTTCTGAAACTCAGAATTAGAAAAAATAAGTTGCCTTATGTTTTGTTTTTTTTGGGGGGGGCAAGCTCCCTGAATACCCCGTATACCTCCAGCAAATTATGTATATCAGCTATGAGATTGCACTTGCACTACAGTTGCATCAGACAAGATGGGTTCTCAGGTGGTAAAATATTGATATGATACTATAAATGCCTGAATTGAAGGTTCTGCCTCTTGTTCTTTCATCAGAAAACATCTGAGATAAGACACAGCCCTTTCTAGAGGATATTAACGTTTTGAATAAAGCCTTTGTTTTAATGCATTTTCTCAAAAGGTTCTTCATAAAGTAGAGAAAAAAGAAAGACAGTGGAAGATGTCAAAATATTCCTATGCCATTTTGCATATGTAATCTTTTTGCTATTTGCAAACCAGTAAGCAACAATTTGGGGGAATTTTTTCTAAAATGAACTGCAGGCATGGAAGCTGTACCAACATCTCTTTAACTTGTTGCCTCCTAGCAAGGTAGATCTTTTCCCCAAACACTTATGAGCAGTACTGCCATTGACCTCTGACTCTTGCCTTTCCACATGAAGAGAATATTGGATTATTTTCTTTTTTTTTTTTTTAAGACTGGAATTAGTTAACAGACCATCAAATAACAGATAGTGTTAATGGAATAGTCCACAGAGTTTATTTACCTAACCAGTCCAATCCTTCATCATCAGAATAACAGTTGATCTTGTCAGCTCTGGTAGTTCAAAACCTTCTGGAACTCCAGATGGCTGAACCAATTACAGAACCAGAAAAAAGAAATTGGGTTTTATTTTGAGATTTTTTACTAGTTCCAAAGATAGAAAAATAAAAGTTGTCAATTTTAGAGATCTAATATCTGAATCTGTAAAAATATTAAAAATGACTCCCTCCCCTACAAAGTGTTAACTCTCCCACAACAAGTTGTCTCTCCATAGTGACTCTGGTGTGGAATATACATATCCATGCATCCCTGTCTTACGAGCTTCATGAAATGTCCGAGGTTTAGAATTGAGCATTCCTGTTTTCAGTTTATTTCTTTACCTTTGGATTTTCTGCTGCACCCAAAATCATTTGTTTAATTCACCTTTTCCTTCATTCTTCAAGGCTATACTAGTGCCTCTGTCCATCAATGGGTTTGCCAGCATCTGCTGCTTCCCCTGAACTCCATCTCCATTCTAAGTCTGCGGCTTAAACGGGCACCTAAGGGCATCTGGGGAGAGCTTATGCCATTGACTGCTTCCACTGAGGGATTTTTTCACTTCTCACTTTTTCTTTGATATCGCCTTCCTCCATGTTCACCTTTTACATCTGAGGGCTCCTCTCCTCTATAAGCCATGCCTCCCTGCAGGGAAGGGCTGAACAAGCATCCACTCTCCTGGGTTGGACATCACCATCCCTCCCTGCAAGCACTTCAGATGCCCAAGCTGCTAATCGAACGTTGGTTGCCCTGGATGTAGTAAGGGCTTTCTTCCTCTTCACCATGGAGCTTGCCTTCTCCTCCCAAAATCTTGATGAAATGCTTATCCCCTGTGTTTGCACACCTGTGATTGAAGAGAATTCAGGTTTACCCTTGGACTTTCTGATGCAATCAGAGTCCAAGTCTTGCGCTGTGTACGTCAGCTGACTCTTCTTTCCTTTGAATACCTAGGTTTAGACTCAAACATTCAGAAGTCGAATCTAATGTTCTTTGTAGCAAAGTGCTTTGTTTCTATGAACCACATTAAATACAAAAATTTGCATTATCTCAGCTCATGAGGACAAAGTTCAGTAAATGATTTATTTGTTTTTTATTGGTCTCTTCCATCTAATGGTTCTCTATCCAATGTTGCACATGAGGCAGATACAGTAGTATGTGAAAAAATGTGGATCAGGATCTGCTGTTCTCTTTGAAGGAACTACAGTGATGGATTCAGTAACTTAATCAGACAGTGCAACCATGTCTTCCCTGAAAATGGAGACTTGTGTCCTGTGGGCTTACCCAGTTAGCAAAAAAAAAAAAAAAAAAATCACTGGTGAGGTGATTTGCAGGATGAAACCTGTTAGCAGTAAGTATCCTCCTTACTCTGCACATAATAGCCATTAAGTCTTTTGTCTTTCGGCTTTTCCTGGTTAGGGGTCGCCACAGCGGAACTCCGGTCCGCTAATGATTGGCAGTAGATTTTTACGTGTTGGCTTGCCGGGCCTAACGCACAACCTTCAACGAAGGAATGCCCATTCATGCATGTCGACACACAGAAGATGCTCTGAGAATCGAACGGGCAACCTCTAACTGTGAGGCGACAACACTACCGCAGCACCACCACCGCAGTCCATAATAGCCAAGTCTGCTGTATAATAATTGGTCCACCCCAATAATATTTTTTTAAACACCTTTCTTACGTTATCACTATATATACATTATACATTACACGTGCTTTATTTCTTCATTCAGTCCTCCAGTATATACATTGCTCAATTCCTATCTTCCCGTAAACTTCACTGCTCCTCTTCCAACTGAACATTATTCTGCATGCTTTCTTCCCATAAATTCCTTTTATTTTTATTTATTTTATTTATTTGCAGTTTGTTTGCCAGGATGGTCCATTGGGCCACCAGGAGCCCATTTTCAATTGAGTCATGAGGAGAAAAGCTCCAGAATAATACAAAAATACAAATACAATGATAGAAGTTACAAGATTACAAGTTAGAAAATTACAAAATATGAGCGAATTTGGAAGGTACAAAGTAATAAGTTGCAGTAATGTAATGTAATGTACTCCCTCCCTTTTACCAACAACCCTCTTCCAGTTCTTTTTACCTATTTTGCAATATTCAGTACTTCCAGTACAATTGGTTTATATTTTGATTTCCAGTTTCTAGTAGTTGCTTTTTTGACAGCAGAATTAGACTTAATAAGGCCTTGCTGTGTCTAGGCAATTCAGATCCTGTGTCTCAGTTGAAAAGAATTTTCCTTAGTTACAGCCATTTACTCCCTCAGTGTTTTTGGCAGAGTATTCTGTAGGGAATTTTTAAAATCTGTCAACTCATTACACTCCAAGTGATAACACTGCTCCTTTTATTTATTTATTTTTTAAAGGAGTAGTTTACTAAAATGATGTAGCCACATCATTCTTTCTCAGTAAGATTAATGGGATGTGTTTCTAAAAAATGGACAGTAGCTGGTTTATTACATTCCAAAAATATCTGCACATTGGCCCTTTTGTGACCATCATTTAGTCATTTCATAGGTTCATAGGTTCATAGATTAGTACTAGGCTAACTGCCCTTGCGAGCCATTTTAAGCCTAGCCAATTATCCCCTGTGAGATTCAAACCCTGTACCTTGTGTTTGCAAGGCAAAGACCTTAACCATTAGGCCATCCTCCCAATACTTAAGTTCTTAGTGTTGCCACATTTTACTGTTGATGTATTCATATTTAACAGAAATAAACTTTGCCTTAAATAATCTGTCACAGTATGATTTAATCCAGTTAATAGATAGTGAGTTAAATATGTAAAATAATTATAAACACACTCTTCTCTCCAAATTTAGTTTTTATCTAGCATGGAATATACGATTCCTAGTTTGATTGAGTGTACTGTCAAACTAATCCTTTACTTAGTCTATATATTCATGTTTTAATGCATAATGCATCTGTCTCCTAGTACTTCTGCAAAGATGAAATGAGGTGGGGTCTAGAGTATACATCTTATATGTACTTATTGTTGTAATGCGTAGTCAGATACCAGATAAAAAGAAATATTCAAAAGGGAAGGAAGAAAAAGTAAGAAGAGACAACAATTAAGTTGTGTATTATGATAGACAAATGTATACCAAGTATAAGTTTACACTAAATAATGTTTCTGATCCTCTCCTGTATTCTTTTACTCTTTGTTTCTTCTCTCTCTCTCTCTCTCTCTCTCTCTCTCTGTCTTTAATTACTCTTACCTCACTACTAAATTTTCATGACTGTGAAATAAGGGCTATTTAACATGTTTTTATGTCATAATTTCATAGGTATGTACTAGGCTAATGGCCCTGGAGCCTTTACAAGCCTAGCCTAAAATAATTGCCCAGGCACCGTGTCACCCGGTGTTAGTTCGCAGTGCCCCTTTCCAGTACGGCAACTGGAATGATCCCTGGAGTCAACTTTTTACCCATCCACTCGTCAAGATTTCTCTTGAAGAGGGCCAACGAGGTGCTCTGCTTGACATGAATGGGAAGCCTATTCAAGAGTATGGACAGTCTTTGGGAGATGAACAAGTCCCTCCAGCATGTTCTGTTAGTTGTGGTAATGAGGTTGTGATCTCTGGAGCATGTGGCATGGGGGGATTGGGGTTTCATTAGGTGTAGCATTTTTAGTAGGGCTGGGTCAGACATGGCTTTGTAAGTCAAGCAGAGATCATCTCTAAGTAGGCAATAAGACACTGAGAACAGCTGAGGTTTCTTGAGTCTGTCCTTGTAGGACATGTGTTTAAGGCCTAGGATCCTTTTTGTGAGGTACTTTTGTGGCTTCTCCAGCTGTTGTAGGTGTCTGGTCAGGTACATACCAAACGGGGCATTATATTCGATGACTAGTCTCACGAGGGATGAGTAGAGAGGGATGATGACCTCTTTCTTCCTGGATGCGAAACATTTGGTTATAAGATGTGTCACATAGAAGGACTTTCTGACCACAGTGGCAATGTGATGGTCGAAGGTGAGGTAGCTGTCGACCTGGGTGCCAGATCTCTTATGGCCCCTTCAGTGTTCAGAGGGCTCCTATCAACATGGTAATTCATGGGAACTGAGCTTTTTGGTGTTTAAGCTTCAGGCCATGGTTCCGACACCAGTCATTGCATTGGTCTCAGAGAGGCCCTTTTTAGGATGTCTGCATCACTTGGGGAGTTGATAATGACTCCTAGGTTCCAGTCATCAGCAAACTTGGTCAGCCAGAGTCCTTCTGTGTTGGCCTGGACTTCTGAGAAGTAGATGCCAAACAAGAAAGGGCTCATGATCGAGCCCTGTGGGACTCCACTCGTGACTGGTCAACAGTCTGACTCAGAATCCCCAACTTTCACTCTCTGTGTCCTGTCTGTGAGCCAATTTGCAACCCACCTAGTGATGTAAGGATTGATGCCTAGTTTGGTGAGTTTGTCAATGATACCTGAGTGAGGAATGGTATCAAAGGCCTTGGCCAGGTCAAGGTAGGCCGTATGCACTGCCTTACCCTCATCCACAGCCTTGGTGACTACCTTGAAGAAGTCAGCCAGATTCAGCAAGCAGGATCCTCCCCTTGACAAAGCCAAACTGTGTGAGGTCAAGAGTTTGGAGATTGCCTATATCTTTGTTAAGCAGGTCCATGATGTACTGCATAGCTTTGCGTACCAGACTCATCAGGCTAATGGGGCAATAGTTCCCAGGGTCTGTAGTTTCTCCCCCTTTATGGAGTGGGATGACTGTAGCAGTGCACCATTCATTAGGGACATAGCCTGAGGTAAAGCTGTGATTGAACAGGGCACACAGATCTGGCGCCAGTTCGTTTTGTAGCTCCTGTAGGATGCAGCCAGGGATATTATCTGGTCTCATGGATGCTGTATAATTGGCTTTGGACAATGCAGCTTTTACCCTGTGCCCCAGAAATGGTGGGTACCAGTCTTTCTTCTGGTATTGTGATAGGCCCCTTGGGAGCTGAGAGAGGGGTAATGTTGGCACTGAATCTGTCAGCCGGTATGTTAGCTATATCTGTTGACTCAGTATTGGAGGTGCCATTGTGCAGTAACTCAAAGCAAATCTGGGTATTGCCTTTGAGATTTTTTATATAGCTATAGAAGGCTTTGTGGTTGTTTTTGGTGTCAGCCGCAATTCTACCTTCATAGCTGGCTTTAGAAGATTTGATAAAGGATCTCAGCTTTTTGTTGAGACTGATAAGGAAGATTTTCCAGTCTTGTGACTTTATTTTTGTGTACAACAGTTCCTTCCTTCTGTTGTAGAGTTTGATGGCTGGTGACCACCAGATTGGCTTCCTTTTTTTGGAAGAGAATGTCTTAGTTCTATTTGGTATGGCAAGATCCATGCATTTGTGTACATGCCTCGTACAGTGCATTGGTGTATGATTTGGCAGTCATGCAGCTGTTTTCAATTGGCATGGGTGCCGGGAAGTTAGCCATCTCTGTTTTAGGAGCCCAAAGTTGGCTTTTGAGAAGTTTTTCAGTGTGGTCCCCTTAGCGGGGGGTGTAGGTGAGATGAAGATTTCCATGGTGATCAGTTTGTGGTCAGATTTAACCTGGTAGGAAATCACAATAGATGTGGCGCAACGGTCTCCCATGTTGGTGATAAACAGGTCGAGGATGTTGCTTCCTCTGGTGGAGGTCAGAATGAGCTGGTCCAGGGCATTGGAATTGATAAATTCCAGAAAGTGTTGGGGCCTGTACATTGGTACTTGAATTGTTTTCCCAGTTGATGGAAGGGTAGTTGAAGTCACCCAGTATGAGAGTATTGGGTTGAACCTTTATAGATTCCAGAGTGCTTAGGAACTTGGAGTGAGAGTCTGGGGACATGTTTGGGGTTCTTTAGCAGGCTATAACATGTATCGCCATCTTACCCAGTGTTAGTTGTACCTGAAGTATCTCGGATGCATTATGCTGGGCTACCAATCTAGAGGTGTGCGTATCCTTTAAGAATATGGAGGCACCACCACCTTTAGAGCATCCAGACGTATTCTGGGTCCAAAAGGTATGGAATGAGTTGTAGCCTGGGAGCGCAGGGGTGCTTTCTGCCTCTCTAAACCAGGCCTCCATTACAGCACAGATGTCGACATTTTCCATTTTGAGGAGAGCTTCGAGCGAGTGCATCTTGAGATTTAGACATCTAGGATTGAGCAGCATGACCTTCAGATTGCACTTGTTTGTAGTTGTTATGGTCGAATTTTGGTCTTTGGAACACTGCCTAAAAAATGCACTATAGGGGTGACAAGAGCCTTAGCCAGTACCCAGAATCCTAGGGGTGACAGATGCAGGCCGTCTCTGGCAAAGCATCGAAGTCTGTCGATAATGTCGTCCCAGGCAGACAGATACTGGATTCCCTTAGAATGACACCAGAAATGTAGCCAGTTGTTGAAGTTGATCATTTTCTGCTCATACTGTGGTATCATTCTGAGTGACGGTAGAAAACTGCTCAGGGCTAGGGTCATACCTATCTGAGCCACATAATCCAAGAGTTCCATCACATCTCTTTTCATGTAGTCCAGGGAGGTACGGCTCAGGTCATTCACACCCACATGGACAATGACTGAGTCATAATTGTACTTGTGAAGTGACCTGAGTGTATGTGTTATGTGGCGGATCCTGGCACCTGATAGACAACTGACTGTCACCTTCTCCTTGTTCAGCCTAGTGAGTGGGACATCAGTGTGCCTCACAGTTGAGTCTCCTATGATTAGTACATTGGGCAGTGTTTTGCCTTAAGGGCTTGGGTTGAGAGGCACACTGTGGTGGTGAGTTATGTGTTCTGTTGTTGGTGTTGTGTTGTGGTTGAGTGTGTTTCTGTCTCGGGGGTTTCTGTTTGGGTACATTTTTATTGAGAGCCTCCATGAAGGTGGGTGTATGGTTTGTGTTTCTGTGTGTGGGTTGTGATGGTTGGTGTTTTGGAGGGCTGTGTGCCCTATGTAGTGAGTTGCAGGTGTTGACCTTCTCCTCTTGACCAGCTAGTCCGGTCTTGGTTGGAATGTGCACTGCTTCCAGTTTGGTGATAAGTGCATCTTTCACAGGTATGCGTGTTAGGAGGTAAGAGGAGAGGGTTGTCTGTGTACATTAGACAGTTGCCACACTGTCTCAGAATGGCCAAGTGCACCAGGTTAGCAGGAGAAAGCACAGGAAATTGCCCTACAATCATACCAGGAGGGGTGGTCATAACTAATAAGTACTGATGCTGTTCCTGCGTAGGAACAGCTAGTGCTGATAACGCCTAAGTGTGCTTCAATAAATGCTACAAAAGTCTGTTAAAGTGCTAGCCGATTAAGCTAATTGAAGTTGCAAGAAGTAAAAGAACAAGCACGTTCTAAGGGGAAAATTGAAGAGCGGACTTTCTGGCACTAGGAATAGTTTACTTCAGCTGAGCGCTGCTGCAGCAGTGTGCAAACACAGGCTTTTAAACCAGAAAGTTGAAAGGGATGGGAAAAAATGCCCAAATGGCCAATAAACTACAATTTCTGAACCAGAAACCACAACTCTTGTGGTAGATAGGCTACTTAGTGCTTACCACTCCCACTGATGAGCTAGAAGTTTTCCCTCCAACACAGAAAGATCGGGGGGGGGGACTCAAGAAACTTACAAAACAGTCCTGGATACAGCAAATCTGTTTCTGGACTAAACTAGTTACAGGAAAGGCGGGAAACGAGCGTAGAACTTTTTTTTGGCTTTTTTTTTTTTGCAGAAAAGCAGTTAAAACAGTAGCAAAAACACTTTAAATGCAGTATAAGCTAGCATACTTGAGTGTATAGCAATATTAAGGCAAATGCAGTTTAAATAAATGCAGATAACTTAAAGTGACAAAAAACAAGTGTAGGGAGCAGTAAATTATGAAAGAAATGTCTCCTTCCTGTTGCTGTTGTAGTCTGCAAGACACCAAAACTGGATCTGTGGAGTTTAAACAAGCCCAAACGTGGGCTTTTAAACCATAAAGTTGAAAGGGATGGAAAAACTGCCCAAACAGTCAATAAACTACAATTTCTGGGCCAGAAACCACTTTTCTTGTGGTAAGTAGGCTACCTAGTGCTTACCACTCCCACTGATAAGCTAGAAGACTTCCCTCCAACACAGAAAGGTCTGGGGGGGGGGGGGGCTCAGAAACTTACAAAACAGTCTGCCAGTATTGGTTTCTCAAATATTTCTGATTAGTTTATCAATTTTAGCCAAGTATAAATCGTAATAAAGCTTTTTTATGTAACTAAAAAGTCCTTGATAAGTCATCTGAAACAAAGCCTTTTAAATATCAGTGTCAGTCCCACCCATATTTGTTTCATAGGAAGAACAGGCTACTACTCACTTATTTGCCCTTAGTCTACTATTTACAATTCTTCTCCAGTATTTTCAGCAGAACATCATCCAGCCTGCTAGCTGAAATGTTTGCACTTATTTTTATTTATGTTAATTAAACGTACGTGTGTTGAATTGGCATCCCTACATCCTTTAGGCAGCATAGCTACCCTTGTACCTCTCATAGTTGGTGAGGTGTTTCATCCCTGTCTTATGGCATTGAGTTCCCTCATTACAGTTTCAGCCAGTTTCCTTCCCCATTAAAAGAAAAAACAAAAAACAATCCACTGAAAACATGTCTAGACTTGCTGCTTGTCCACTTTTTAGTTTGAGATCACCTTCCTCACTTCTGTATCTGAAATTTGCTGCTCTAGCATTTCTCTATTGTCTTTGTTAAAGTTTTACTCTCATATTGTCCTTTTTCTCAATCCAGTTTCTTGTCTTTATATATGTTTGAAGAGAGATATGGGTTGGAACTTAAGTTGCATTCAGCTTTGAAACGTTTGTAAAACAGCTAAGCAGAAAAGTACTACACCATATAATCAGGTAAACTCAAAGCATATTTTGTTACATACTGTATCTTTGGTGAAACACACAGGTAGTGTTTCTCCTGACCTTCTTAATACGCACTGTTCAGTGTACAGCACATTCAAATAAAAACACTGCTACACTGAGAGTCATTGAGGATGTTAGCATTTTATGACTGGAGAAAAAGAGAAATTCTATTTTCGTGAGGTGGCTTGTAATTGGAAGATGGAGGTGGTACTTTGGAAATAATGATCTTAAAGAACTAGAAAAAAACTGCTCAGTATCTTGAGTAGTTCTTTCATAGCAGGCAAAAACTGTTCCACATTTCAGATCCTAGCCTTGTAAATACTTTCTTCTGAAAAAAAAGTCAGCAAATTGTATAGCTCAGTCATGACCAATCACTTCTGTTAGTGATAAGGAGTGAAAGTCTTTGTGGCAGTGTGGGCATGCACCCTTGTCTTCAAGAATAAAAAAAACAGATGGACTCAACTTCAGTGATATGCAGAGTATTTAATAATGCATTACACAGATTAAACTGCTTAATCAAGAACTGATTATCAAAATCAAAAATGCACGCGTGTCTACAAGTTTAAAAAGGAGAGCACATGACAAGAGTTAAGTGTTTGGGAGATGTATAGTGTAGTATGCCTGTATCATATAATGCATTGGTGCTACAGCTTTGGAAATAGATAATTTCATGCGCATATGTTTGCATATCCATATTTCATAGCATATATTTATTAGTGAAGACTTTGTCATCAATGTAGCCAAAATCAAGTTAGAATTCCTTTTACTGCAGTTATAGAGGCTGGCTACACGGATTATCTGCCATT
Organism: Protopterus annectens; assembly: GCF_019279795.1. Taxonomy (NCBI): domain Eukaryota; kingdom Metazoa; phylum Chordata; order Ceratodontiformes; family Protopteridae; genus Protopterus; species Protopterus annectens. Next base: position 558,874,788 of record NC_056729.1, on the reverse strand, counting down.
GGTTACATCTAAGAGTATTGCGGTGTCTGCACAGTCTGGAACAAAAGGTATTTGTGTATTTAACATTGGTGGTTCAACACACTCTCATCCCTCCTGGTTGCATGGAATCAGTTCTCCCTCTGCTCTTTTAGGAAAGTAATCATTTTTTTGTCCTGTAGAAGTTGTGTATTTAATGTTATTTGCAGGGGTGGGTGCAATTTAAAACTGTTTTTCATCATACAGCTTAGGAGGATGTGTGTTCCATTTTCCTTTTTTCAGTGTGTGATTGCACAGCTGACAGTTGATGTTAGTGTAATTGGTACTTTGCTGTCACAACAAGTGAAAAATCTTCTTTGTAACCTAATGTCTGTCATTTCATACGTGAGACGCACTCATTAAAACGTCCTATCAAATCTGTAGTCACATCAAGATCTTGTCTGTTTTTTTTTTTGACACCATGGTTAGATGCTGGTTGCATAATCTTCTGTTGTATTTGTCCAGTTTGAAGATATTACTTCATCTGAAATGGCAGAGATCTCTGTGTGATCCAGGCGAAGCAGTGGGGCTTGTTGCAGCTCAGAGTATTGGTGAGCCATCCACTCAGATGACCTTGAACACTTTTCATTTTGCTGGAAGGGGTGAAATGAATGTCACATTGGGCATCCCCAGGTAATATTATTTTCAGTACCATTTCATTTCTTTCTTTCCCACTGTTAGAGCTTAAGTAACCAAAGTAAATGTGAATGTACTGTTTGCTTGTTATTAACCTACTACAGTTAAGTGCTAGCAGATGTGATGTGTGTATTCTGGAGTAGTGTTATGGTTACTTTATCTGCATATGATGGCTCTAGATGTTTCAGTTTATTAACAGAATTTGTTGTTTAATAACATATGTCTGATACTTTGCTGTTCTTTTGCACTGTAGAACCTATTCAATGTCCTTGTGGTAAACAGCATTGTGCACCACTGATAAAATGATAATTGCTCCTGTATCTAATAGAGCATTGAATCTAGCAGAATAAACTCATATCCCAAATAATTTACCTTACACACCTTACGTTCTGAAGAAAGGTGATAAAGATGGCTCATTATACGTTGTGCCTGTCTTTGTTATATGAGAGGTGCACAGTGTTGTGGCCAGTAACTTGCTTTCTTCCTTGCTTTGCTTACAGGAAGAGTGAATTTTTTATTTATTTTTTTACCTTTTTGGTCTTCTGGATAGCCAAGATACAAAACTGGCTACAGGGCCGGCCTTAGCTGAAATGGCACCCTAGGCGAAGTGGTGCTCTGGCGCCCCTTAAGCCCCACCCACACCATACTCAAGGAACACCCCATTTGAGCCATGCCCACAGATAGGTCACTCCCACCCACAAGTCACTCCAGTTGTTTCAGTTTTTTAAATGCAAGAAAAATCAGTCATACTGTAATGGATACCATGACTGAGAACAAGAGGCACAACTTTTAGCATAATCAATTTTCCGCTTTCGCCATAAGACTTCAGAAAACTACACATTCAACTATAAAAGAACTTTCAGTTTAAAAATGTCTATGAACCAATAAACACATCTTCATCTCACAATTAAATGACATCACAAACTCAACTGTTAAAGACATACTATTCAAGTGAACTGCACAGTTCTGTAAGAAACATTTGATGTTAACTACATCGTTCAACCCTGGTCCTTTGTCAGGGTTTAAAACACCCACCCTTTATGTGATGTGTTCCCTGCTCCAAAACTGAAATAAAAATTAAGTTTTTTTTATAGTTGAATGTATAGTTTTCTGATGGAGTCTTATGACGAAAGCAGAAAATAAATTGCTTACACTAAAATACACTAAAATTTGTGCCTCTTGTTCTCAGTCTAAGTTCAAGTTTTTGTGGTTAATTCAGTTAAGATACCATTGAAGTGACTCAGTTATAGGATGATACTGGGCTATTGGCCTGGAGGCCCTTAAGCCTAGCCAAGAATTTCACCCATGTTCCCACAGTCAGCACATGTTTTCCCTGTCCAGCAGGGACACAGGTGGGACCCCAGAGGTGTATTTTCTGTTCCACAGCTGGTCTTCCAGGTTCCTCTTAGAGGGCTAGTGAGGATGAGGAACATTTGTTCTAGAGGCTATGAACTCTTAATACCACTGTACTCTCCTTACATGTAGTGTCCTGGCAGTTAGTACTTTGTTTTAAAAAGACAAAAGTCTATTGTCAATTAAACATCTCCCAAAATAAGACTATCAAGAAAGACTTTGCATTTACAATGATCCCTACATTTGTTTGAAGAAAATTTAAAGACAGAACAAGATAAACAGAAAGCACGAAAGAGTTTGTTGAACAGCAAGGTACAAGCACTGAAAGGAGATAGTCCCACTCCAACAATCATCCAACGAAATGTAGAAGTAATTTTCTCCCCGGGTCTATGTTGAAAATGGGCCACTAAGCTCAGTCAAACTAACCCGGTCAACAAATGTAAAATAAATAAATAAATGTGAATGTAAAATGTTGTGATTCACTTTTTTTTTAACCTTTTGCAATCTAAACTTTGTTAAATATTAGCATGCAGATGTACAAGAGGTTCACACCCTGGTTGAATTAATCTATTTGCCAAACAATACACAATCCTGCAACTCTAAAGTATTCTTAAAATCTTTATAATTTAGAATCTAAGAAAGTTTACAAAGTTCACTGCTGCTGTATATTAAGTCTCCAATATTACTCGGATACAAAGTGCTGTTCCTCTGCTATGGCAAGAATGCCAAGTAAATCCAATTACTTCTTCATATATGTTTCAAATTGACAGGTATTTTTTACTTCAGCAGCATGCGATCTACAAAACCTAATACCACTACCAAATACCTTTGCAGGTAACTGCACTGATTACAAAGGAAAATTAAAAGTAAATAGCCAGGCACTCTGGAGTATAAATATTGCGCACTTAATATAGCACATGTGGTACAGTAACTGTTAAGGGTGGCTACGGTGGTGCAGCAGTTAGCGTTGCCACCTCACAGCAAGAGGTTTTCCGGTTCGATCCTCGGCTGGCGTGCCTTCTGTGCGGAGTCTGCATGTCCTCCCTGTGGTAGCATGGGTTTCCTCCAGGTGCTCCAGTTTCCTCCCACATCCCAAAGACATGCTGTAGGTGCATTGGACACTCTAAATTGGGCCTAGGTGTGAGTGTGTGCGTGTGTGTGCCCTCTGTGGAGGGTTGGGTGCCGGGCTGGCAACTCAACACCGTAAAACTCCACTGCCAATCATGAGTGGACAGGTGATCTGCTGTGGTGACCCCCAACCGGGAAAAGCCGAAAGAAGAAGAAAGAAGGTACAGTAACTGTTAAAAAAAAATGAATCAGTAATGTCATTCTCAAAGCAGAGCAGAGCCTCAACAGCTTGTTACAAAATTTGAGTGTTAGCAACTCTATAACAGAACGAAAACTAAAAACGGTGCAGTATCAGAAAACAGAGTCAAACCATAAAAATAAAAACACTGCACTGTAACTGTGTTAACACAAGTACAAGTCTGAATTCAAAATGCAGTTCAGGTGGAGTTAAAGTAATATTTGGCAATAATGACTGACTGCAATCTTTGAGTCATGACACCTCAGCAGCACACAACAGCATTTTGAACAAATTAAACTCAATGCAGCAAGCTAGGTTATTTTCTGGCTAGCTGAATTATCTTCTCCAAAAAGGAGATTTTCCCAACTCTAACAACATTTAAAACATCTGCAGAAAGTTGGTACCTGAATCTTTATGTTTATTAGTTCATTTGTTACCTGGCAAGATTCACGATGTACAGTTGTTGAGAAACATTTGTACTATAGATTACCTTGCGATTCTTGCCAGGTAACAAAAGAATAAAAATAAAATTAATTACCAACTGCCTGCAGATGTTCTCTTCAGCGATACCTCATCATCGGCACATAACACCATTTTGAACAAATTAAAACTGCATGCAGCATGCTACGTTACTTTCTGCCTACTATGTAAAGCATTCCATAAAAAACCTACAATCAATAGGCAAACAAGGTTATATACTTATGGCTGCTATCCTATACTACTCACTAGTGAAAGTCACTTTGTTTTACCTCAAACTCTTAGCAAAAGCCTAAAATAATGTGGGGGGGGACAAACACCCAAAAATAGGGGTACATTTTATATACTGCTCTTACAAACTTAGAAAATTGATAAAATAACAGTTTTTGCATCAGCATGATTTTTTTTTTCTGAAGGGCATGAACTCTGAAACTCAAATGCCTGTTTGCTGACTCTACCCTCAATGATTTGTCAGCAAACCCCATCTTTGAGAAGCGGGCAAAAGATATGAGGCAAAAATCCAAATATGTGAAAATCAAGAAAAAAAAAGTTGACCGGTATAGGTGTGCTAATAGATGTATAAACAATACTGTCTGCTGTCACTAGAGCTTAATCAGTTAGGAGTAAACTCAGTCGCTTAACCCCACTGAATCTTAAGTACATTTTTTTAATGTTGCAGTTAAGATACCGGTTTTTCACCTGCCTCATTCATTTAGAAACCTGCCTTTCATTTAGAAACTGCACACGAGTAATGTGACTGCATTGAAGCACTAGCCAAAATTGAAACAGATCCGTCAAAGCCAGTAGGACATAGTCTGCTATCTAAAACAGTAAATTTATTAAAAAAAGTTTCATCATTTTAGTACAATCAGCAATAATACTTAGATAATGGCAATGGACGCCCCCATCCCCTTCACAGCATGAAGCTGTAATGACAAAAAAATCAACAGAACCAAAGAAACAGTGTCTCAAACCCGAAGGAATCAAAACAATCCTGGGAAGGTTGTTAAATAAGCAGGGCTGCCGGAAGGCCTGACAACTAGTAATGCACACATATGGGTGCAGTGCAGCAGGAAGTTTTAACAAACAGCATGAGTCACTACTATTTATTTTAGGATTTATAATTTTATTTATTTTATCAATTGATAAATAGAATTATTGACTGGGTAGAGCAAGAAAGTTGTCAACAATCTTTACCATTCCCAGTATTTTTGACAAAAAGGAGAGTTTCCCGACCCTAACATTTAAAACATTTGCAGAAAACGTTATTTTTATTAGCTCATTTGTTACCTGGCAAGATTCACGAGGTGCAGTGTTGAGAACCATCTTCACTATAGATTACCTTCCATATCAAGTACCAAAATCTCCTATTTATGCAGAGGACCGCTAACAAAGAAATTCTTAGTTGCCTTCTAGAACTCAAAAGTATTTCACCACCTAAAACTTACGAAACCTTTAGAAAGCAAAAGTTTGACGACAAGACCGTTGCTCTCGAAGGCAGTATGTCATTGTTAGGCAACCAGGATGTACACAAATGAATCAATGAAATGACCAACCATGAACTCTTCTGTGCAACATGAAAATGCTCACAACCTGCATCACAAAAGAGACATAGCTAGCAAACATACCATCTACGTACATTCCGAGCAAGCCTTCAGCACAACCACAAGATGCAAATACAGAATTAGCAATTAAGCCGGTTTCACAATCAACATCACAGACCACACAAATATGTATGAACACCATCACATTGCCAAATGAAAAAAGATAATACAACATACATTACTACTGGCACCCCTCTCCACACACATTTAATACAGACAGACATTTGCCTAGCACAGTTGACATGCATAACACAAATTGGCAAACTCATTCTTTCGGTTACACACTAAAATACCCATTATAATTCTGAGTACCAGCCAAAAGGTTTCCAAATACAATACTATGGTTCACTTTCACTTAACCAGTTTACATCAGAGAACATATATAAAAATACACTTACATTATACTTTAAAATATCCAAGGCTACGGTCATGCAACTTAAACACTACAGTTTCTGAAGCATGCAAACTACTTATTACCAGTTGTGATTCTTGTCAGAACTTGATAACAAAAGAACTAACAAAAATAAAGCAATTACCAGCGGCAGATGTTCTACTCAAAATTCGTGAGCTGTGAGCAGATATCAGGTCAAATTCTAAACTTAATGGCTTACCTTAGGCAAGCAAAGCACACAAATAAAAACCAAACAAAGTCGCTCTTTGTCATCCTCGTGGTTAACAGTGCCAAGCCGCTGAAGCACGCATGTCCACAGATCAGGAAGTAAAGACAACCAATAGATCCACCCGCCTCTATCCCATTAATGAAGAAAGAAATGAGAGGCGGGCGTGATTTGAGCTTTATACCATTGATCTCAGTAATAGCAACCACCACCACTGAATGATCACTTTGATGCAGGGTGGAGTCAATTGAAGAACACATTAGGGAGCCGTGCTTTGGATTACGGAAGTGGGGGAAGGGCGCAGTACAGGCGGTGAGAATTGGAGAAAAAAAGTAAGTACATTAAAAAGTGGAGTAGAAAAGCAAAATTGCATCGTTTTTGAGGCCGGCCTCTATGGCGCCCTAGGCGGATGCCTAGTTCGCCTATGCCTAAGGCCGGCCTTGACTGGCTACATGTGAATACAGATTAATTGAAAGGATACCATAACATCACTGTTGTGGATTTCTTAAAAGCCTCTAATACTGTACACCATGCTGTGCTTCTCATTAAACTTAGTTGTTCTGGGATCTCTATTCCTGAAATACAACAATTCCACTGCTGTCTTGAAGACAGTTTGCATGTTGTTAAATGCCTTTCCTGTTGCATTTTTGTCCACATAGGTTTCTTTCTTTATGTGTTTCTGTCACATTGTGAGGCCATTCTTTTCAATTTAGAGGTAAAAAGTGTGTAACAGTATTGGAAGAGACCTAGTTTATTCCAGCATACAGATGACACACTGGTACTTGCTGATACTGGCCTAACTCCTGTTCAGACAGGAGTTCAGAAAAATGGTTTGTCTTTATATTCACATTCTTGAGTCCTTCCTTTAATACTAGGAAGTAAAATATTCTATACATAAGTGCCATGTGCATTTATTAGACACCATGCACATACAGTTAAAAAGGAAACAACTATTTAATCTTATGGGCTTGAAATCAGGCTCTTCAGAATACCACCAAAGCAGCTGCAAGCTCCACCTGAATCCCTCTGTCGGTACACAGCATAGTGACTAACACTAGTAATTGTACATGCACATGCATGTGTCACTGAAGCTTGTTCAGTTCTGCATTAAGCTAGCTAGACCAAACAGGCAAACATTGACAAATGTTTTAGTTGAGGAGCAGTAACCACTCACCTACAGTTTTAGAGGAGCATAATGGCTTCAGTCCTCAACTGCAATAAAATCACAACTTAGAGGACAGTAGACCTTTGGATAAGCTACAGATGTTGTCATCATTGGCCCACCCAGTTTCCTTAGCACAGCTAAATAGACATCAGTGATTTGGGTGCCAGTGAAGTGTCAAGAGTACTGTAGTTGTTATGTATAGAACACACAAGACAAAATCCTCGGTGCTGTTAACTAAGACATTCCATCTTAAGAAAGAGAATTGCTTAAAATTACAGCAGCTATGACTGACAAACTCCTGACTGGTCTCTAGATGACCCGAGTTTGATTACTGACTCTGGTTGATAGAAGTACCAGACAGGAAGAGTGGAAATGAGTAGCTGATGTCAGCTCACCCATCTGGAGAGGGGTGATTAGAGGATGTAAACTGCTGACCCCAGTCTTCAAATTATGATATTTTAAGCCACAGTTGGTATTGGGTTACAATGGCTTTGCGCTCCATGTAAGTCAGGAGGTTATGTTCCTTGGCTCATCTGTCTTTCTTGGGCAGCAGAGACAATGTAGCCACTGGCTACTATTAGCTTGGATTAAAAGAGGAAGGTGGCTACCTCATTTGCAGGCTGGCCTATTCCCCACCAACAAACTGTCATCTGAAGCAGTGAAATAATCCATTATAGCTCCATCCCTGCTCAAGAAGCAGTTGTAGCATAGGGGTTTTACCTGACCATTAGGATGAAGATAAGGGAGATACTGGCTGTGACATCTGGCTGTATCTTACCGGACTGCCAACAGTTAAATGAGACGTCCTTTACGATCCTGGGTCAGTAACTAAGGAGCTTCAATCCTCACTACTGACTCCAATATGAGACTGTCACCTAAACAGAAGTAATATTTCACAATTTTCCTCTAAGAACACAAAAGGAACACACTCTACTTATCTGGGACTAGACTATATACCTCTGTCCACCCAAATGTATTTTTCTTATTACACAATTCAGAGCAAAGGGTTCCAGTTTAAGACCTCTGATATACTCACATTCAAAATCCCACACATCCAAACACTTCTGAGAAAGCCTGACACAGATTTCAAGCTGTGTTTCTTTCGCAAAATAAATGCAGAAACTCTGTCACCTATCAGAGGGTCTTCATGTCCTTCAGAAGGGGTGTTCAATTATTAAAATTAATTATCAAAATAAATGATAGCTATGACCAGAACAGCCAGGCCTCGGGGTGACCTGGGGAGAATCAAACAGGTAAAAGCAGGTTTCTAGCCACAATATAAAATAATGAAAAACATTTAATAATAAATAAAAATTATTACAAAATTAAAAATCACGAACTCTCAAACATTAGAATTCAGTCACCAGAAATGTAAATCAAACTGCAGGATAGGAGTTTTTTATTCTCAATGTCTAATTTCAAAATATAACAGTCCGCTGTAAAAAAGATTATTTTTCTGTCAATCAGCTGTTTAAATAATTTCCTAGCAACAAGGAACATTCCAATGGCATCCCTCACTGCTCAGTTGACTCTCCACAGTTTGTACTTTAGAATGTCCCTCTCAAACATTAGCAGTTAGAACTGTATTAAAGCACTGACAGATTCTTTAAGCATTCTGTTTAAACAGGAAAATACTCAACATTTTAAAACTCATTTACATTTTCACAATCAGGCATGCTGGCATACAAGTTATCTAAGAATATGCACAAATCTCCTGCCAAACATGCTAACACAGATGACAGGGATTTCAGTTTCTTCACACTAGCCTCAGTAGATGGCTGAAAAAAAAATCAACAGCAATTGATTTTACATCTGTTGAAGTAGTAGTGAACATGAAATGCTTGGGTTTTTGTCATAGACCATTAGTACTTGGCAATCCTGTCAAAAAAAAAAAACAGACTTTATCTATTTTTATTTGCATTTTGTTTGCTGGGGTAGAACACGGATATGATTTTTACCATTTGCTGGCTTAGCCGATGTTGCATTTAAAACAGTAACATCAAAAAACAAAAATACTCTGTGTATAAAAGAACAGTTAGAGTTGCAGTATGTAAGAATGAAGCAGTGTGCTGAACATTATAAGAAAGATCAATTTTATTATAGAGAGAAAGATATATATATATATAATATATATACATGCTTATATGCAAATACCTGTATCAGGTCATTGAACTGACGCTTCATTGGAAACCAGTGTGTAAGAATAATTGCATTGACTTTGTTAACCATCAAAAATAATTCAGTGATTTTTTTTTTTTTTTTTTTTTTTGCAAATGGGCACCACCCCCCCAGCCCCACATGTTCATATATGCTAACTGCAGGGTCACACAACTGTGTAGGGAAGGGAAAACTACTCTGTACTGTTTCTGATTGCAAAAACTTGCTAGCACTATTGGATGCAGCACTACCCAAATATAACTTCCTGTTATGTAGATACATCAATATATAGAGATGTGTACTTACTATTTATAATTTGGTAGGGGAGCTAGTCTGCAGACCCTTCTTAGCCATGACCTGGGCTCAGAGACCAAAGGCTTACAGTAGTGATACAGAATAACAGTATTTCATTAAAAATTGTAGACCATCAACAAAATCACTAATTGCAGTATACTAATACATTAGATTATAGTTTCAGAGAGTAATCAATTTTAAATTCCGTAGAGAAATGTTAACATTTTTACAGTATAAGGTACAATATTTGTATCTTATACAGGCTCACAAAGATTGAGTATGTATTTAACTTTTAGTATGAGAAGAAAACTCACTCTGCAGTTGCTTGCTAGTCATTGTCTCTAAACCATTTGCATATGGCTTGTCTGGCAAAATAATTTTGCATGTGCTTTTTAAAGTCCTGTAATGAAATAAGACTTAATATTTCAGAATTTAAATAGTTCCAGTTGGCTGATCCTGCTCTTGACAGTGCTTTTTCACCTGTTACAGTTTCGAAACTATAGGTGGGTAATGCTGTTATCTTGAGTGCCCTTAAGAATGTTGGACTGCTGTCTTATGGGAAGCTTTCTTTCTATCTTTTTTTTTCTTGAAGTGCTGTGCTGATGAGGTCAGTAAAAAGACCAAATCATGTTTGTCCACAAATAGTGAGGTTTGGCTTTAATGACCTGAATATACCCTTAAAGACATAAAAAATAAAAAGTCATGGGCGTTCAGAAGCCAAGTAGCTGAAACATTGTATGTCTTTGAGGTCATTTGCATGTGTCCCATAGGCCTCCATTACCTGAGGTTTAAGGTATCACATAATAAAAACTCTAGCTTGCCTTATTTTCTTGCAGTTTTTACTGAAGTGTTTGTCTGTGTGAACATTTTACCCTTTTGTTTAGAGTGAGTTTGGATAATTTGCAGGCATCTTAATGTTTATGGACATCATTTGGGTTTAATGCCTTGTGTTACTAAAGCATAACCAAATAACACATTTGCGATTTGCTGATAAGGTGACAAAGCCAAAACATTCATGTCCACATTAGTATGATTTTTGCTTTATTGGCTTGAATATAACAATATAGACTTAAAAAGTAAAAAGTCATGGACATTCAGAAGCTATGTAGCTGAAACACTCTGTCCTTCAAGGGTCGTTTGCATATAGCATGTATCACATTGGCCTCCATTACAGGTGTAATGTACCAAAGTGAAAACTCTAGCTTGGCTTTGTTTAGCTTTAGCCATAGATACAATTTGTATGTCTCTGTAGTAGTACATAACTGATAGCAGTAGAAACAATTTTAAAGTAACTGATATCTCTACAAAATATAACCTTTGTTTCAAATTTTTGCTGAACATTGCATTAACATATTTATGCCCCAGCAGATGTAGGAAAAAACTTGCTCTGGAGCTGTTAATCATTTAAGCTTTAAGTCACCAGTGAACTAAGTCAGATATATACAGTAGTAAACTTTTTTCGCATATCATTGTGATTGTACGTATTTAGTGTTATAATAGCTCCCACTCCCAGGATCGCATTTCTTTTTTCATCATATCTTAGGATGATCTTGACATTTTTGTACAGATTTAACTATACTCTGTTAACGCATGGTGTTTTTATATAAGTGACCTAGTTTTACAGGGTGCAGTAGTGGCTTGAGTTGCAGGTTATATTTAAACCAAAGGTTTTCTACTTTGTTTTTGCTTAAAGATTGCGTGAAATTCTTATGGTGGCCAGCAGTAACATTAAAACTCCTATGATGAGTATCCCTGTAATCAGCACCAAGAAAGCACTTAAAAAAGCAAAGAGGCTAAAGAAGAAGTTGAACAAAGTCACTCTAGCTGAGGTAAGACTTTTAATTTTTGTTCTTTTGAACACATAATGTGAATTCATGTCACTATGTTAGCAAATAGTAAATGGACCCATCATTTTGGGTTGGGGATTTTAGTAACATACCGTTAGTTTTTTTTTTTTTTTTTTTTTGTTGCTGCTGTTGTGCTTATTTATTTATTTATTTACTATATTTTTGTTAACTGGTTTGACCCACTAGGTTGTGGTTTAGGGGCATCACTTTGCTCCTCCAAGTCCTTGAAATTAGTTTTTACAAAGTCAAGTCCAAACAGTTGGCCCTGTTCAGCAATTCATAAATGGAAACAAGGGTTTTTTTAGGAAATGATAGTAATACATCCTGCTAACTCGATAACAATACATGCCCATGTACCAACCCTGATTAAGTTATAAAGTATAAGCATATTCTGCAATTATCATAACTTGTAACTACATCACCAAGCTCTGCTTCCAATCTGATGTCTCTTACTTTTAATTGTCTGTCCATGAGAATTGTGAGCAACTACTAGGGAACACTAGTAACCCATTATATATAATCACTTTGTTTTTATAATTGTTTGCTAACTTCTGTGTAATCTATGTAAGTTTGTCTATGTGGAGCTTTTCTCCCAGGGCCTCTGCTGAAAATGGACATGTATCCAGTCAGACTATCCCGGTAAACAAATGTAAAATAAATAAATAATTATACTGTGGCCCTTGCAATCTATTCATTTCCTGCCTTTTAGTTCATTTATTGATCTTGGCTTGTCTTATGATTGCTGCATAGTGTATTGAACTCTGCTGCTGTTTTCAAGCCCAGTGGATTTTTGTAAGTATTTTCATATGTACTTTATAGTAGGTAAAAAGCCTTCCATACTTTGTGTCCCTCCACAGCTGCACATCATGTACACTATTTGGACTGTACCTCTTTGGTAGTGTCCATTGCTTATGTTGTTCTTTTGGACTCTGTAATGTACCTTAATGCAGTTAAAAGTAATTTTATGCTATTCTTTATTGTTGCAGAGTTGTAAAAGTTGAGTAAGTCTCTTTTTGTGCAGTGTCACTTGCAAAGCTTGCACCAATTTTCTACAGGAATGGTGTCATCAGAATTGCTCACAACATTTGAAATGGCAGCTCACCATCTATTTGTTATAAAGCAGCTTTCTTTCAGTCCTGTTCTCATACATTAGAGGATTCCATTTATGTTTTTTCTAGCTTCTGTCATCAGTCTCAGATCAGTTTTTGCTGTTGTGTCACAGAGGAGTCTCAAACTTCTTTACACCCGTACTAAAACCAGAATAAGCTGTTTTTATTTGTATACTTCATGTACAGAACAGCTTGATTCCAGTGTGGATGTTTGGGTGAAATTGCAGTCATTTTAGGCTGCTGGCAGTGTGATTATCTTACTGTAAACATGATCTATAAGCTAGCCTGTTGGATCGAGGGCAAGATGTCCATTTTCACACTTTGTGACCAAAGATCAGCTATTGACTTGGGTGCCAGAGGGGCAGTTGGGTGCCAGAGGGGCAGCTGGGAATGAGTGAAGAGGCATTTGCTTGCTGACATCTCCCTAGATTGTATGATGGGGTTGAGTCTTGAATGGGTGGCTTTACTCGTACAGTCATAGTGGAGACCAGAGACCCTTATGATGTCACAAGCCAAATAGGAGCAGTGAGTTTTAGATTCATAGTGCACATCCCTTACAGAACCCACTATATACCATCATTTTTGTTGCTGTTTGAAGGACTGTAGCTAAGCTATAGAGGGTGTAAGCATAAGTCTTCGAACCTTGCTTTATGTTCTAATCTTGTCCCACTAGTCGGGTCTGTACATGAAGAATGGGTATCAGGACTTTGGTCTAGGTAAGGGGGGCTAAGAGTTAGCAGGAGTTAGTGAGCATCAAAAAATAAATAGTACAGTACAGTACTTTTAAGTCAAGGGCATCCGTGCTTCTACATTGGGAAAGCAATTAAGTTTTTATATGAATAATGCAGTACTACCCAGTGCTTGATTAATTATAATTTTGCTTAACAGCATGTAATGTACAGTGTCTTATTGGTATGCTTTTGACTGCAAAATACTCGGCAAGCAGCTCACACTACTGATCTACTGAGTTGAGACACAGGTATCTTTGCTGGTATGATGTTTTTCATACATGTAGCATTTGTTCACTTTTTATCTACATTTTGGCACAGTTTATGACTGAAAATGGGTCACTTAGGTGAGCTCAGGTGCTGGTAAGTAAAATGCATGCACATATAGATATGTACATAATCATAGTCATCCACAAAACCAGACATCCCATTCCCCTCTCATTAAAGGCTTGCAGTGGGACTGACTGGGAAGGATGATTTTTTAGTATATCTGGATGTTTTGGTGGCACCAGAAGTTGGGATTCAGTCTCCATGAGTACTGCTACACATGCACTTGAGTGTTCTCTGAAACACACACACACAAAATGGATACTTTAATTTTACTATAGAGTCACCTCAGTAACGTCCAGACTACACAACTGAAAACTTGTGTACAGTGGAAACAGTTTCATTAAAACATTCTGTCCTCCTTCCTCAGTCAGTTTACATTTCTCACGTTCCATAGAACCAGCAGTACTTAGGTGAAGAGAGAGAAAACTATTAAAGGGCCAGGCACACAGAGAAACTGAAAGTAAAATTAACTTTGCCCAAAAGTAATTAAAAATAACAGGTAGTTTGGGGCAGGGAGGCATGGAAACAGAATCTTTTTTTGTGTGCTGAGTGCTGAAATTCTTTTCCAAGTTCCTGTAACACAGTGCAACAGAGAATTTCTAAAACATCTTTAAAGGCTTTAATGCATGATATTATGTGCTTACAGTACCATTGGTCAAAACACTGTATGCTTTGGAGGAGAGCTTTTATTTATTGATAGACTGACTGATGACACCGCTTTACCGCCACTGTCTGCTAACCATCAAAACCCTCTCTCTATCCGTCAGGGATTCTCATCCAGACAGTCATTGGGGGTGTTCCTGGCATGGCACTGAGAAAGAACATGCAGTAGGCTGTCTAGAAAGAATGTCCCCTCACTTTAGTAAGGGGATTAGCATTTAGGCAGCCTTGTTGTTGCCATTCCTAACCCACCCCCACAGCCCAAGCAGTGGCCTTTCCTGTCTTCTCCATGAAGAATGCAGTGCCATGTGTGCATCCAAGTGTGTGCAGCACCATTCCTCCCTGCTTGTCTGTTTCTTCCAGTGCCCAGGCTGCTGATTGCACCTCTTTACTGCCACTGTCTGTTAACCAGGGGTGTTCCCAGCATGGCACTGAGAAAGAACAAGCAGTAGGCTGTCTGGAAAGAATGGCCCCTCATTTTAGTAAGGGGATTACCTTTCAGGCAGCCTTGTTGTTGCCGTTCCTAACCCAACCCCACAGCCCAAGCAGTGGCCTTTCCTGTCTTCTCCATGAAGGATGCACTGCCTTGTGTGCCTCCAAGTATATGCAACACCATTCCTTCCCTGCCTGCCTCTTTCTTCCAGTGCCCAGGCTGCTCATGAAACTGTGGTTTCCTGGATCTCACTAAAGTCTCCATTCCTCTGTCACAAAACCAGGCTTGGTGGAGAGTAGTAGAATTGTGTTAGTCTTTTAAATGTGTATTTCCTTGTGATCAGATGTTTGGTAAATCATATGATCAAGGTTATATGAGATATTGCTGGACGTTGCATGACTTTTCTTTCCCATGGGATGATTAAATATGACTGAGCATAATAAAACATAATTAATCATATATATCAGTGTGGTGTACTTACAAGAGATTATTCGCCTGTAAATAGCAGGGTCAGATATTGTCTTACTACATGTTCTGGGAACGGAATACAGGGAAAAACTGTTTTAGACATTGGTTTAA
The DNA here is from genome assembly GCF_019279795.1 of Protopterus annectens. Taxonomy (NCBI): domain Eukaryota; kingdom Metazoa; phylum Chordata; order Ceratodontiformes; family Protopteridae; genus Protopterus; species Protopterus annectens. Next base: position 558,859,478 of record NC_056729.1, on the reverse strand, counting down.
TAGACTGTTCACAAAGAGTAGGTCCATTCTTCCCTTGTAGCAGATGGAATGTTACAGTTTTTTTGTTACTCCTTGCTTGTAGATTGGCATATGTCAAGATTTAAAATGTTCACCTTTAAGAAATAACTGTCTTTTCTCAGAGAGATGTGGGTGGATCTTTCAACTTGGCAACTCAGCTTTCCTTTTAATGTGCAGTACTATAGTTTTGTTTTTATTTTTGTTTTAGTCGCTGGAAGTTTTTTCTAGTACCTGTGTTTTATTGTCTAAATAATTTACAGCATTTCTCTGAATATTCATTTTTATGTAATCATTGGTATGTATTGACTCACTAAAATCAGAATTTTGGAAGAGATGGCAGGGCTTGACACTCAGATTAATCCATTCCAGACCTGGCTGTATCCTCCCCCAAACAGACTCTGACGAAAGGTACCATGATCCCCTCCCCAGACCTGGAAGGTTAAGATCATGTTCGGTCTGCAGTGTATTCTCTTGTTTTGTTAATTGAGCAGACCCACTTGAGTGCTAGGCTCTGTTTTTCAGGGATGATCTGGAGTGACAGTTTTGTTTAGCATTTATTTTTTCTAGCACTAATCAGCCTGACTAAATTTATGTATTTTATTTTACATTTGTTAACTGGGAAAGTCCGACTGGACACGTCCATTTTCAGCAGAGGCCCGAGGAGAAAAGCTCCAGTTACAAATTTACCCAAGTTTAATAAAATTTATAAAAACTTAGAAATACTTACAAAAATTCCAAAAAATTGCAAAACTTTACACAGATTTACAAATTTTACAAAAGCTTACAAAGTAGACAAAAAGAACTTAGAAATTCCAAATCTGAAATACGAGCAGTGTAAAGAGGCATACAGGTAAAAATTATATTATACAGGATGAGTGAAGTATTGCATAGGTGGGTAATGTAGATACTTCCCTTCCAACAATAGTAAGTACATACGTAATATGTCATACATCAGAAAAAGCAACTGAGGAGAAAAAAGTCAGGAGAGGTGATTTGAAAGGATTAGAGGGGACAGCAAGGAATGAGGGAATAGGTAGATTTTACCCTGGAGGTCTATCCAGGACTGTTACAGGAGCAAAGCCAGGTATCTTTCAGGTATGATTTTAGGTGTTTTATAAACTGAGTTATAGAGCTGCAGGAAGTAATATGGGTGGGTAGTTTGTTTCAAATTTTTGGAATGTAATTAGAAAAGAGTGATTCCCCTGCTATATTATTTGCTTTGGTGATGAATAGAAGGAATGTGTTGTTGGATCAGAGGGGTCAAGAAGAGGAGTAAGGTTGCAATAGATTTTGGAGGGCAGGGGTCTTGTCTGGTTGATGCAGTATTTTATGGGCAGAGATTAACTGATTAAAGTGTAGTAGTTGAGGGAGTTCTAGCCATTCTATCTGTTTTAGAGATGAGCAGTGATGTAACCTGTAAGAGGCACCTGTGGCAAACCTAGCAATTTGATTATAATAAGATTCAGGCTTGGTTAGTTCAGTCTTGCGGAGGTTAGTTAGGATTCGGGAAGCATATAGGAGAGATGATAGGAGATGAGTACGAGTGATAGTGACTTTTGTGTGTATTATTAGGAATTGTTTGTTTTTATGTAGGAGACAGTTTCTTGTGCGTCGTCTTAATGGTTTATGCTATATGTGTATCGAACTTTAAGTTGATGTCAATTTCTATGCCTAATAACTTGGTATGAGTTGATGGGGTGATAGCAGTTTTATTTTTGGATAGGATGGTGAATGGTTGGGAAGATGAGGTGGATTTTGTTGGACAGAAGAGAAGGTGCTTTGTTTTGTTGAGGTTTAGTATAAGCTGAGAGTTGGTGATCCTTGATTCTATGTTTAGAAATGATTCTTGAGTTTTGGTGTGGAGGTCATGAAGGGAGGAAGCTGTGCATATTGGAGTAGAGTCATCTGCATACTGTATGACTGGTGTGAGGAGTGATGGTGTGTAGCTGGTTAATGAAGAGACGGAGAAAAGTAGGGGTCCAAGGATAGAGTCTTGAGGAACTCCTGTGGTAACAGGGAGAAGAGGGGAAAGTTGATGTTTCCACTGGACGGCCAGCTGTCTTCCTGATAGGTAGCTATTGAACCAGGTGATAGTGGAGTTACTGAGATTTGGGGTGGAGAGGGTGTTGATGAGTTTTTTTGTGACTGATCATGTCAAAGGCCTTAGACAGATCTAAAATTGTTGTAGATACAAATTGTCCATTATTTTTATAGTGGTTTACTGTATTTATGAATGACATGAGGGCTGCAGTAGTGCTGTGAGAAGGGTGGAACCCATGTTGAGTGTTAGATAATATTCTATGTTTGTGGAGGTAGGCTGATAGTTGTGTGTGAATAGTCCTTTCTAAAATTTTTGATAAGAGGGACAGGATGGCTTTTGGCCTGTAATTAGTTAGTTTGTTTGCTTTCCCACCCTTATGTAAAGGTATAATGTGGGAGATTTTCCAAATATCAGGAACGAGGCTCTCAGATAGTGATCTGTTTATGAGTATAGCTACTGGATATGCTATAGCATCTGCTGCACTTTGTAGAAATTCTGCTGGATGTTTATCAATGGCTAATGTGGTTGGTTTTAGTTTCTTTAGGAGTTTTTTTATGGTACCAACAGACATTGGGTGGAGTGTAAAGTGTGTTGTTATTTGGGGTGTAAACCATGGTAGTCGAGCAGTCAATTGACAGTTTAGAATTCCATCCATAAACTTTTAGTATGCTGTGCAGGGGTGTAGCCAGGGTTTTAAGATTTGTACTTAGAGTTGCTAGAATGCTGCCCCCCACCACACCACATCCATATCAGCACATTGATCTCTGCCCACACCCCTAACAAACTGCTTTCCAAGCCACATCCCCTTTACAATGCTTGTCTGTCTCCCACTCCTGCTACTCATGCCAGGATGCTAATCATTACATGATGAAACAATAAAATAAAACTGGATATTTCAGTTTGTGTGTGGAAAAGCACATAAAGTAGCTTCCCACGTTTACATTATGGCTGACTTTACCACAGTGCAACTGCACCCAGATAAGTAGTCATGAGTGCATTTTAATAAATTGTGGCTCAGCCCTTGTACATCTACCATGCAACTCCTCACATGACTGACCTTTTGTACTAGTGTTGTGGTGTGAGAAGCCACAATGTTGCCCTACAAATAGCCTTTGTATCAAGTCAGGCTAGCCAGTTACACAGAGGTCCATTCACTGCACACACTTCTACCATAAAAGTACACCAGGTGAAGACAAACTGGCACTTTATTCAGGTATTCCTAACATTCCTAACTATGAGTGAACTCCACAGAGCTGCACCAGGCAACTAACCATTGAATGGCATACTCAAAACACCAGATTCCCTCCGGTATGTACAATTTGTCCAATAAACCAGGATAACTATAATTTCCAGTGACCGAAAACTGCACTCGGTGTTCAATGTGACATAAAAATGTTGAATACAGGAGTACTACCTGAGCAAATTGTTAATTTTGGTTCACTCCAAATGGCAACTACAGATATTCAGTAAACAGTTATTTCCAGTTAACCGTGAATGCCAAATGTATTTATTTATTGTATCTGTCTATGTATCTATCCATGTATTTAAGTATCTAATTGTTGTTGATAAGGTTAGTCCCTCTAGGTCAGTGGCATCTTTTCAGTAGAGACCCCTGGTGGTATTCATACTGACTAGGGGAAATTTGACAAGGGCACAGGAGAGCATCCCCTACTTTTACCTTAAACAGATTCACCTCACAATTCCTTATCACAAATTCTCTAAATGACTGTACTTATTGCACTGCTTAAAATCAAATGCTCAAAGAAGAGAAAAGAAAAGCGTCTTCACCAGCAACTCTTAAATAACCATCGAAGGACCACTCTCTTATGAATGCTTGCTCGCTAAATTCAGCCATCATCGCCTCCAATGCCAGTAAACTTTCCATCACCAGACCCACAGCCTCCCAAGCTCTTTCTACTACTAGGCATTGAAAACATAACCAATAAAATTCTCTGTGACAACCCACCAGGGTCTGATGACCTTTAATACAATATTGTAACTCTACAGACCCTTCATCAGTATTTATTATATTTCTTAACATACTGGACACAATGCAAGGCAAACTTGTTGTTCATAAAAAGCAACACAGAACTATTTCATTCACTGTGCTTCTGCCACTGTATATTTCTTAAAATGTAGAAAGATCATTACTGAACAGATTCCAAAAACAACCCACATACCTGCTAAGACTGCACACCCATTTTCAACACTCCATACACTTGGTAAAGTGCCAAAAAATTAAACCATGATCAGTCATCTAAATGCATTGCTGACCTTGTACTCCTATACCCCAACAAACATGGATTCTGGGCCAAAAGGAGCATGAAGACAGTTAATCTAGACAATAACTGATGACATCCTAATCTGTACAGACAAACAGCAAGTCACAGTAGCAGTATTTTTTAAACCTGACCAAAGCAGTTGACATGGCAGACCATCCAGTTTTTCAGACTGCCCTTGTAGGCCATGGTGTCAAATACAACCTTCCCAGAATTCCTCATCTTTCTTTCCTAGCATAATTTCATAGTTAAAATAGGTTATTCCTCGTCAACCAAAGTTCCCAGCTCAAAGAAGTCACTTGGGGTGCTGTTCTTACCATCCCTGGGATGTTCATCGTGCATACAGCTGCAGTCATAACAGATGGGTTATCCTGCCGTCAGGCGGGTCCTCGGTCAGCCGAATTCCAAAGTCTAGGTCTGGCGTCAGTTGCCGCCGCTTCCTCCCTGACGTCAGTGCGGCAGGGGTATAAAAGAGGCAGCCAACGCCATTTTCTTCATCTTTCTTGCCGCGCGGTGCCCGAAGCAGAAGCAGTTCGCAAGTGCCGGTCGGCCAGCTCCTGAGATTTACGAAAGTATTTCAGCCGAAGTCTTCTTGAAAGCTAAGTACCCCATTGGGGAAACTTTTCTTGCCTCAGACCGATGTCAGACAAAGTTATTAATTGTATTTCATGTGGGAAGCAAATACCGCATAAGGATTTCCACTTTACTGTATACCTTGCTTAGGCCCAAGATTAGATTCAACAAACGCACTATTAAGCGTCGAGCGGAGTTCGCCCTTCACTTTAATTATATTATGTCATCAGATACTCAGACTCCAGTTTTGAGCAAAAAACGCAAAGATAAGGACCGGCATATGAGGTCCGCACCACCTACTGATACCACGCTAAGGCCGACTACCGGTTCTCCGGTACTCAGCGAGGTGCCTACGCAGCCCCTGAGTACCGATGACAATGCATTACCGGTGTCTTCAGTATCCGAGGCCGCAGGCTCCTCGGCCCCCATTCCTACTACAGATACCGACGCCACTCCTGGCGGGGAAACTCAGAATTTAGACAGGCCTGCCATTTCTCAAGGGGTCTCCAGGCCTTCCTCCTTCTCCATTAAAGCCTTCACTAAATCTAAAACAGCCATGAAAACCAAAAAACAGGTTCCTCAGACACCCACTCAAGGCACCATGCCTAAAAAGCAGATGCTTAAAATGGCTGAAGATTTGATTACTCTTATCAGGGGTTCTCAACCCCCCTCTGACTAAAGGCCTAAATTAGAGGAAGACTACCCTTCGTCAGATCAAGCTTCTATTACCTCAGAACTATCTGAGGACCAGGATTTGGAATATTCTCCATTCGAAGACTCTGATGCAGAGGAGTCTATTCCCTCGGTCTCCCCCCCCCCTGAGGACTTCTCTTTTGGGGAAAACCTGCATACATTGAGGGAACACTTTCACTGGGAAGGCCAAGATTACTCAGATTCCAAGAAAAGGCTCAGGGAATTTCTTTTGCTCCCCCAGCATAGGCCTCTGGCTATCCCTCCTGTTTTAGATATATTGGATGATGTGTACACAGAAGCCAGCCTTAATCCTGATTCTTTGCCTCCAGCTCCTGTTAAACCAGACAGGTATTACCAGGTTCCCGATTCTCACCAGTTCCTATATAAAAGCTATACTGCTGACCCAGAAACTATTTCACAGGGTCCCAAGGGAATTAAGGCCTCTACTGCTAAACACCCATTACCTTCAGAGAGAGATTCCAGATCTTTAGAAAGGTGGGGGAAAAAGGTGTACACCTCGGCCACTTTAACCATGAGGGCATTAAACTGTCAGTTCCATATGTTAAAGTATCAACAGTTTTTCATATCTCAGCTGAAAAGCAAAATGACACAACCAGAACAACCAGATTTAAAAGAGTTGCAGGATTTGTTGCATGGTGCAGAGCAAGTGGGTAAATATACCTTGCAGTGTGGTTTTGATGCTTTAGAGGCCTCATGTAGAGCTGCTGTTACGGGGTCTGTTATACGTAGGCATGCTTGGCTCAAAGAGCAAACCTTACCAAATCATGTCAAAGCTTAATTATTAGATGCACCTCTTCAAAAAGATGTATTGTTTGGTGTTAAAGCAGAGGAGGTGCTAAAGAAAATGGAGGAAAAAGCGAAATCAATGCAAACAGTGAAACATTTCCTGCAGGTACAGCCTCCACGTTTCAGCAGAAACTGGCCTTCAAAAAATTGGTCCTTTCCAGCCACGGACAGACCTCAAAGGGGCAGATACAGGCGTCCAAGGGGTAGAGGGCAACCTCAAGGATCTTTCAGAGCCAGACAGTGGCAGGCACCAACCCCAAGAGGTGGAGAAGATAGATCACAGTCTTTCAGAAAACAGACACAATGACTTCCCCCTACACCTGCCAAGCAAAGCTTTAATGGCAGCACCTTTGGGTGGAAAACTGACACTATTCTCAAAAAATTGGCATATTGTTACAAAAGACAAATGGATTCTGGACATTATAGACAGAGGCTACACGTTCCACTTTCACACCCTTCCAGAAATGAGAGGCATGCCAAACCTGCCACAAAATCAAAGGGCAGAGGCACAAAAGCAAATTTCAGCTCTCATGGACATGAAAGCAAATCAAGAGGTACCTACAAAAGAACAAGGTCAAGGGTTTTATTCCAGACTATTGCTGGTACCAAGGAAAGACAAAGATTGGAGACCGATCTTAGACCTATCCATCCTAAACACATATCTACAGGTGCCAAAATTCAAGATGCTCACATTACAGCAGCTTCTTCCCATGCTGGGCAAGGAGTCTTGGCTGGTAACATTGGACCTCAAGGAGACATACCTGCATGTCCCTATCAGACAAGATTGCAGAAGATACCTCAGATTTCTTGCAGGTTCAACCCATTACCAATTCTCTGCATTGCCCTTTGACTTATCTACTGCGCCCAGAGTGTTTACGAAATGCCTGGCATCAGTAATCGCCTTCTGCAGACTGCAAGGGATACAAATCTACCCATATCTGGACGACTGCCTGATCCAAGCGGATAGCAAGGACATACTACTGCAGCACCTGGCGTTTGTAATAAAACTGTTGAACTTCCTGGGATACACAGTCAACAAAAAGAAATCAAAACTGATATCCTCTCAACAAATAATTTTCCTGGGTGCCAACTTGGATACAACCACCCAGATGGCCTACCTCACGCCAGACAAGCAAGGGCAACTGTCTCAATACTTCAGAAAAATGGCAACTTACACCAGGCTAACTGCAAGGAAAGTCCTGCAGGCTCTGGGATTCATGGCATCTTGCATCCTACTTATCCCATGTGCAAAGCTGCATATGAGAAAACTTCAATGGTACCTAAAAAACTTATGGTCTCAACACAGCCACAGCTTGGAAGCAATTATACCACTCATTCCATGCCTTCAAAAGGAATTTATGTGGTGGGCTCAAGCTTGCCAAAGAAACACAGGTCTTCCTTTCTGTGTTCCTCAAGCAACTCAAATCATCACAACAGACGCCTCAGACTATGCATGGGGAGCACACATGACAAATCAATACATTCAGGGAAAATGGGCACGAAAAGAGAAGCTCCTTCACATCAACCAAAAGGAAATGCTAGCCGTGCAAAAGGCTATTATGACCTTCAAAGGCCTACAGCATCCAGGCCAGCTATTGATAAGGACAGACAACACCACAGTGATGTGGTACATAAACAAACAGGGGGGGAACTCATTCATACCCCCTGTGCAGGCAAGCCATGACCGTATGGAACACAGCACTGGAATTGAAAATTCAACTACAAGCACAATTCTTGCCAGGGAAGGAAAACACACTGGCAGACAAACTAAGCAGAAATATGATAGATCCACACGAATGGAAGTTGCATCCTCAAATTTTCACAGAGATAACTCCGGCATGGGGACAGCCAGACATAGATCTCTTTGTACCCACAGAAATTGCCAGTTGAAAAAATTTTGTTCAAGGACCTATCATCCACAGGCCTGGAAAGTGGACGCACTTTCCTTCAATTGGGCAACATTGACAGTCTATGCCTTCCCGCCTCTTCCTCTGCTGCCCAAAGTTCTATTAAAAGCCAGAGCAGAGAGGCCGAAAATGATTCTCATTGCTCCAGACTAGCCAAGACAACACTGGTATCCGCTCCTGAAGAGCCTGACACATTCCCCACCATGGATCCTACCTCTAGTCCCTCTTCTGTTGTCCCACCACAGCTACAAGACTCTTCACAGCCATCTCAAAACACTAAATCTAGCTGCATGGAGAATTCCTTGATTTCCCAACAGTTTCTCCTCTCCAAGGAGGTGCAGAATGTCATCTTGGAGGCCAGAAGACCTTCTACTAGAAAGGCCTACTCCGCTAAATGGAAACAATTTTGTGCCTGGAATCAAAAGAAGGGATAGAATCCTTGGGTAATAAATATACCTCAAATCTTACAGTACCTAGCTGAGATGTTAAACAATGGACTTTCCTTCTCCTCCATCAAGATCCACGCTTCAGCCATTTCTGCACAATACAACACAGATCCTCCTTTATTCTCTCATCCTGTCTTAAGGCAGTTCCTCAGAGGGGCAAAGAATATAAAACCCCCAAGGAAACTACCAGTCCCTGCTTGGGACCTCAACTTCGTATTGGAAAAGCTGACCCTTCCTCCCTTCGAGCCAGCTTCTTCATCAGAGTTACAGTACTTGTCATGGAAAACAGCCTTTCTTCTGGCTATCAACTCATCTCGCAGGGTTTCGGAGCTACAGGCCCTCATGGCTGTGCAACCATTCATCATTTTCCATCAGGACAGAGTTTCCTTACGAACCAGCCCTACCTTTATGCCAAAGGTAGTATCCAGTGTAGCTTTGAATCAGACTATCCACTTACCTATATTTTATCCTAATCCACAAAACAAAGGGGAAAGACTACTACATTCCTTGGACATTCACCGACAACTTCGTTATTATTTGGACAGGACAAAGCCATTCAGGAAATCTGAACAACTCTTTGTGTCCTATGCTGCAAGTGCTCAAGGAAAGGCTATTTCCAAACAGACAATTTCAAAATGGATAGCCCACTGCATACGCTTTTGTTACTCATTTCATGGAAAAACTGTGCCTGCATGCATCAGATCCCACTCCACCAGAGCCACAGCTACCTCTGCAGCTTTCCTCAGGGGGGTCCCTACCAAGGATATTTTGGAAGCAGCCACCTGGAGTTCAGTGCACACTTTCTCCAAGCACTATCACCTCCCACTATACTCTAAATCTAGAGCGGGCTTTGCCACAGCAGTCCTGCAGGGCATCCTAGCCCCTTCTAGTTCCACTTAAAGCCTGCCACCCTTACTTAGCTTTGGGATTCTACCCATCTGTTATGACTGCAGCTGTATGCACGATGAACATAGTACAGTATTGTACCTACCATAAATGTAGATGTTCGATTGCTCATACAGCTGCAGTCCAGGTTTCCCTCCCTCCAACCCTTCTTAGGACAGGCCTTATGACATACCCTTTTCATATAACCTTTTGGGGTACTCTTTTATGGTGTATTTGCTTGCAACTACTGTTTTTTTTTTTGATTTATCAACATTGCATTTTTGCATAACATGTTTGCCTTCCTTCTGGGGGCACCTGACATCTGGGGCAAGAAAAACTGAAGAAAATGGCGTTGGCTGCCTCTTTTATACCCCTGCCGCACTGACGTCAGGGAGGAAGCAACGACAACCGATGCCGGACCTAGACTTTGGAATTCGGCCGACCGAGGACCCGCCTGACGGCAGGATAACCCATCTGTTATGACTGCAGCTGTATGAGCACTCGAACATCTACATTTATGGTAGGTACAAAACTGTACCTTTCTTCACAAGAGGATAAAATGTAGCCAATGTTTGTAAACCTCAAAGTATTTTGTCAAAAAATATACTTTGAGGTGCCAAACAAAAGTGGGACATTCATGTCAGTAAAGGATACATATTGATGTAACCAGTGGGTGCATTATGGGGAAATAAACTGTGCCAATAACTTATCCTCCTTCCTGCTGAGTTGTACAGTCTCTTAATATAAATTGAGCTACATTTAATGGCTCCTAACTGTGATATTTGGCACAACTGGCTCAAAGAAGGAATGTTTGTGTAAGAGGGGATGGTTGTCATTGCTAAATACTTGCCCCTACCAGGAGTCACAAACTCCACCTTTCCTAACTCCCATTGAATGACATGACTTAACTTACTAACTTACTCCAAACTAGATGTTAACTGCACTCAGTACAACAGTGAGAAACACTGCACTTTATCTGAATGTCCTGTTCAGATGTCCTGGGGTGTCAGAGATGCATCACTCTCATGTATAGGAAACAGGTGCTGTCATGCCTCCATCTTTCCTTCTTTGCACGTTCTGAGGTTGCCATCATATGTCTGTTATCTGTTTGATAATCTTGTGCATGTGAAGGGGTGGGTGGGCATTAATATGCGTTAAGCTACTACTTGTAGCCTTAAAGGGAGTGTTAGCTTCTTGTTATGGTCATTTTGTTCTGGAAGCATCCCCGTTTCCCTAATGTTTCCTGTTAAATGACCACAGAAGAAGTAAAACACAACATCCCTGCTTTCCAGAGCTTAGGATTTATTTGGGCACAGCATGTCATACAGGCACGTGCTCGGTCTTCAAGTATTCACTAGAATTGCCCAGTGGCTTTCCCAAAAGCATCCAGTAAACTATGGTGCATTAGTCACAGTAGCTCCATATCAGTAGGCAGAGGCAAAATCAGTCTGTTGTTAATTATTTTCAAGCTTATCATTTTTAACTTGCTGATAAAGGCCACTGGTTATAAGATATTACTCCCAGCCATTGTATATTTTTTTATTGAGTTATCACATGTGACATAGACAAATGTACATTTATACAAAAGTTAATCACAAGGTATTAACAAATTAACATTAACAAACATTATACTTCACTTATATTCCTATATATCATGTAACCTAAGCAACCTTACATAAATTATTCAATTCCTGCCCATTTTTAAACAAGAAACATCTTTATTAAACCATCATGTACGACATAAGCAATCATACATTTATATAAATGAAAACAGTCCACACCAACACAATCCTAGTTGCAGGTATTTTACATCACAAATCACACTGACAGACTCCCAGTTGCAAACATTATACATCACTTATAATCTACTCAGTCTTTTTCAGTCAAACATTGCATAGCTTATTTAAGTCCTGCCTTCTTTTATAGGTTCATAGGTAGGTACTAGGCTGTCGGCCCAAGGGCCTACGTAAGCCTAGCGAACAAGGTTCCCTGGCTTACACCACCCAAGAAAGTTATTTTCCTGTGCCACTGTCGAGCAGAGACACAGAAGTGATCCCCGGGGTGTATTTCCTATTTCCCATCCACTCATCAAGATTTTTCTTGAAGAGTGCTAATGAAGAACTTTGCTTGACATAGATGGGTAGCCTGTTCCAGAGTATGGGAAGTCTCTGGGACAGGAATCTATCCCTCCAGCATGTCCTGTTTATTGTGGTGGCAAGGTTTAGGTCCCTAGAGCGTGTAGCTCAGTGGGATTGGGATTTCTTTAAGTGTAGCATGTCCAGCAGCTCTGGGTTTGACATAGCTTTATATGTTAGGCAGAGATCACCTCGGAGTAGGCGATATGCTACGGAGTAAAGCTGGAGTTTTTTGAGACGGTCAGTGTAGGGCAATTGTTTGAGGCCAGTAATCCTCTTTGTGAGGTACTTCTGCGGCCTTTCCAGCTGCTGCAGATGTCTTGTGAGGTACATTCCAAAAGGGATGTTGTACTCTATAATGGGTCTAATGAGCATCGAGTAGAGGGGAACAATGACCTCTTTTTTTCATGGATGAGAACTCTTTTATGATGAGGTGTGCCACGTAGAAGGACTTCCTGACTACTGTGGCGATGTGACTATCAAAGGAGAGGCTACTGTCCACCTGGCTCCCAAGGTTTCTTATCACGCATTCGGTGTTAAGTAGATTGCTGCCTATGTGGTAGTTCATGGGTACAGAGTTTTTAACAAAGGGGATGACACTGCACTTTTTGGCATTGAGCTTGAGGCCATGGCTCTGATACTAGGCATCTGTCTCAGCGAGGCCCTTCTGTAGGATGTCCACATCATTTGGGGACTTGACTATGGCTCCTAGTTTGCAGTCATCTGCGAACTTCGTTAGCCAGAGGCCTTCTGTGTTAGCCTGTACTTGAGAGAAGTAGATACCAAACAGGAGAGGTCCCAGGACAGAACCCTGTGGTACTCCACTTGTCACTGCTTTGAGGTCAGATTTGGAGTCTATAACTTTTACAGTGTGGGTTCGGTCAGTGAGCCAGTTGGCAACCCATCTTGTGATGTAGGGATTTATACCTAGTTAGTAGTGAGTTTAGCTATAATTCCAGAATGGGGGATGGTGTCGAAAGCCTTGGCCAGGTCAAGATAGGCTGTGTGAACCACCTTACCCTCATCTACGGCTTTGGTGACTGCCTCAAAGAAGTCGATCAGGTTCAGGAGGCATGATCTGCCTTTCACAAACCCAAGAGTTTGGAGGTTACCAATGTCTTTGTTTATGAGTTCCTTGATGATATGTTCCATGGCCTTGCAGACCAGGCTCGTCAGACTAATAGGTCGATAGTTCACGGGATCAGTGGTGGCTCCCCCTTTGTGGAGTGGCATAACTGTTGCTGTGTGACATTCGGTGGGCACAAAGCCTGATGCGAGGCTATTATTGAACATGGTGCTTAAGTGGGGAGCCAGTTCGTTCTGAAGTTCGTGTAAAATGCAGCCTGGGATATTGTCCGGTCCCATGGATGCTGTGTTTTTGGCTTTAGGGAGTGCAGCTTTTACCTGCGTAGTTGTGATTACAGGGACTCTACATTCTTCCTGTATAGATATGGGCCCTTTAGGAGGTGAGAGGGGGGTAAAGTTAGCACTGAACCTATCTGCCAGGATGTTGGCAATATCAGTTGGTTCTGTAATTTTCTTGCCTTTGTGCTGTAACTCAGAGCAGATCTGGGTGTTGCCATTGAGATTCTTGACATAGCTATAAAATGCTTTGTGGTTGTCCTTGGAATTAGTGGTGATTTTGTTTTCGTAGCTAGCTTTGGAGGATCTTATAAGGGATCTCAGCTTCTTACTGAGGCTGACCAGGGAGCTCCTCCACTCATGGGATTTTACTCTTTTGCAACAGTTTCTTCCTTCTGTTGTACAGCTTGTTTATGGCAGGAGACCACCAGATTGGCTTCCTTTTTTTTGGAGGATAGCGTCTTGGTTTTGTTTGGGATAGCACAATCCATGCACTCGTGTAAGTGCTTATAGAGTGCATTTGTATAGGATTCGGCAGTTGTAACTGTATTGTCCATCTGCATGGGTGTCATAAAGTTCACCACTTCTGTCTTAAGAAGCATGACGTTGGCTTTGTTGAAATTTTTTACTGTGGGTTTCCTTAATGTGGGGTGGGGGCGGGATGTCAATATAAAGGCTGATTAGCTCATGGCCAGATCGAACCAACGAGGAGTTGACTTCAGGTGTGAAACACCGGTCACTCATGTTGGTAATGACTAGGTTTAGGATATTGTTGCCCCTGGTGGGGATGTGGATAAGTTGATCCAGGGCACTGGAGTTTATGAATTCCAGAAAGCGTTGAGCTAAGGAGTTGGTAAACAAGTAGTTTTCCCAGTTAATGGTGGGGTAGTTGAAGTCATCCATTATTTGGGTGTTTGGTTGAACCCTAATATTTTCCAGTACATCAAGAAAAGAGGAGTGGGAATCCTGGAGCATGGTGGGGGATCTGTTGCAAGCTATAATTTGGATTGCAGTTTTGCCCAGAGTTAGTTGCACTTGGATAACCTCAGATGCATTATGCTGAGCAACTAGCCTGGAGGTATGGATATCCTTAATGAATATGGACACACTTCCACCTTTGGTGTTTCGGTCCAAGTTACATGGCTGAAAAGTGTGATATGAGTTATAGCCTGGTAGTGCAGGGGTGCCGTCTGGAGCCTTGAACCAGGTCTCAGTCGCTGCACAAATAACAGTGTTCTCCATTTTAAGGAGTTCCTCGAGTGAGTGCATTTTGAGATTTAGACTTGTAGCATTATCCTCAGTTTTTGCTTGCCTGTTCCTGTTATGGTGGTGAATTTGTTATTTGAATCTTGCCTAAAAAAGGCACTATAGGCGCAGCAAGAGCCTTAGCCTTAGCCAGTATCCGGAATCCCAAAGGCGATAGGTGCAGGCCATCTGTGGCAAAGCATCGTGGTCTGTCGACCATGAAATCCCAAGCAGACAGATACTGGATGCCCTTAGAATGACACCTGAAGCTTAGCCAATTGTTGAAGTCAATCATTTTGTCCTTGTACTGCGGTAGTATTCTGGGCGATGGCAGAATGCTACTCAAGGCTAGGGTCATACCTGCCTGGGCTACAAGATTGGAGAGCTCTTCCATGTCTCTTTTCATGTAGTCCAGGGAGGTACGTCTCGGGTTATTCACACCAACGTGGACAATGACAGAGTCATATTTGTACTTGTTGTGGAGTGACCTGTGGGTTATGTGGCGGATCCTGGCACCCAGCAGGCAGCTGTCAGTAACCTTCTCCTTGTTTAGCCTGGTGAGTGGAACATTAGTGTGCCTGACTATAGAGTCACCTATGACTAGTGTGTTGGGTACGTTGTTTTGCCTTATTGGCTGTGGTTGAGTGGCACACTGAGTCTGGGCTATGCGTCATTGGGGTTTTGTTGGGGGATGGAGGTTGCTTGCATTTCTGCTTTGGAGGTCTCTGTTGCTTAGACAGATTATTATTGAGAGCCTCAGTGAATGTTTTTGTGTTACTGTGTGTGGATTTTGGTGGTGTAGATTTAGTGAGACTATGTGGTGAGTGTGGTGTGGTGCAAATGTTTACCTTCTCCTCATGACTGTCAAATTCAGTCTTGGTTGTAGAGAGCTTTACCTTCAGTTTGGCTAGATAAGTGCATCTCTCACAGGTTGTAGTGTTGGGTGGTAGGAGGAGAGGGTTGTCTGTGTACATGAGGCAATTTCTACATTGCCTCAAGATGCCCAGATTCATCAGATAGACAGGAGAGAACACTGGGAGCTGACCCTTGGACATGCCTGAATAAAAAAATATTTTCCTCTAGATAAGTGAGGAAAGTGAGTACAAGTGAGAAAAGTAAGTACAAAAACTGTTTTCCTCTAGGTAATGAGGAAGATTGAGTGCTATAGTAATTAGTAGCTTTTAAACCTCATTCTTCCCCTGTATGTATTGTTCCCACAGTTCCCATGTTTTTCCTATGTAGTTTGCTCCTACCCTTTTCCAAAGATGTCAATTTCAATTCTTTTATCTCTGTTACTGTATTCATTACTTCTAATATAGTTAGTTTAGATTTTGACTTCCATTTTCTAGCAATTGTTTTTTTGGCAGCCACCATAATTAGGCACACCATGTCTAGGCAATTCCAGTATTGTATATTCTGTGTCATAGCTCAGAAAAATCATCTCCCTCGTCACACCAGTCCACCCACCCAGCATCTCCAACAGTCCATCCTGCAGGGAATCCTTAAAGTCTGCCAACCCTCCGCACTCCCAGAAAATATGTTCCCAAGTACCTCTTTCTTCCCCGTCACTCCTCCAACATTTGCTTTCTACCTGAGGAAAATTTCTCTGGAGTCTACATGTTGTATAAAAATATCTATGTAAACATTTCCAAGCAAAAATCATAAATCTTCTGGATTTTGTTGCATATTTGGAAGACATACATATATCCTCCCATTGTTTCTTTGTGAATTGTTATCCAGTCTCTCTTCCCAATCCTTTCTAATCTCCTCTGACTGATTCGTATAGTTAGCATGCAATATTGTATATGCTGTACTAATTATTCCTTTTTTAGTGGTAGCTTCTGTTCTAGATTCTACTAAAAACTCTACCAGTGCTGGTCTTTTGTTTAGGACCCTCCCTCCTATTTTTTTCTCTTTGCCTGCACACTGATATAAATCTTTGATAGGGAAGGGAATCTCTAACCTGCAGTTCAAATAAATTCTTGGCCTTTTCCCATTCTGTTACCTTTCTCTCTCTAGTTATTTGCTCCCAATACCTTGGTACCTTTGCCAGTTTTCTGCAATCAAGTCCAGCCCCCTCATTGTCTGTATCCATAAATGCAGTCATCCCTATCAACAGAATCTTTTCTTCATCCCCGTGTTAGCTTAGTTCTTAGAATACTTTGTGCTACTTTATGGATATAATAATGTGTATAATTATTGTTATTCGTCTTAATGGCCTGCATCCAAAATCGCAGTCTCTCCTTGTTTCTTGAGCCCCCCCCCCCTTTTTCAACATCATCCCTTTCCACTTTGAATTATAGTTTTCTGCTTGTGCTATGTATTGGAGCCATAACTGTGTAGCTCTGAAATACCCCTTCTAATTGGGTAATCACAATCCGCCCTGTTCCACTGGAAGAATTGTCTTATCCCACTTGACTCTTGCCATCTTCCCCTCCCAGGTAGTCATTCAAATCTTTATTAATTGCTATCCGCAACTTTTCCTCTGGATGATTAAAAATATGCCTGGCCTGTGTATAAGACTAAAGGGACTAAAACTATTTTGACTGCTTGTCCATATCCATATAACAAAGCTTCCATTTTCTCAATTTTTTGTATTATCTTTTTAGTCTGTTCCCACATATCCTTAGCAGCCACACAAGAATAATTTTAATCCATACTCCTAAATACTTCATTTTATCATATGTCCAGAAATTCTGATATTACTGAACCAGTCCATGTATGGGTACATAATTTACTGCTGTTGCCTTTATTTCAGCATTGTTAATTTTGTATTCTGAAAAGATTTTAAACCGTCTCAAAATGTTCCACAGCACTGTAATGCCTCTTTCTGGTTTTGTCAGGTGTAAAATAATATCTGCAAAAGAGCCATCTTTTCTTGACTACCATACCAGTTATATCCTTGAATGTCTGAGTCCCTTATTTTCTGACGGTGGTTTTAAGTATAATGCAAATAACAAAGGGAAAGAGGACACCCCTGCCTGTTTTTTCTGCTCATGCAGAGATTGTCAGAGAAGACCGCACCCGCTTTCATTTTCACCTCTGATCCCTCATATATTCTCCTAATCACCTTTATAATTTTGTTCAGGAAATGCAAATGCTTCCATTGCCCTGCTCATAATGTCCCCGTTTACTCTGCCAAATGCTTTCTGTGCATCAAGACTCACCAACAGCACTGGTATTTTCTTACATTCTGCTTCTCTTTGGATCATCAGTGTTCTGTTAATGTTGTCAAATGTTTGCCTCCCCTCCACAAAACCACACTGATCCATAGATATTAATTTTGGCATCACTTTTGCCATTCTTCTAGCCATTATAGAGATAGACACTTTATAATCATGGTTTAGTATTTAAATGAGCCTATATGAAGCTGGATCTGTTGGATATTTACCTTCTTTAGGTATTACAGCTAAAACTGCTTTCTTCCAGGATGTTGGTGCTTCTCCTCCTCTTAAAATACTGTTAAACAAAACCATCCAGATCTTATCAGTTTTTTCCCTCCTAGCTTCCAGACTTCCATAGGAGCACCATCTATTCCTGGGGACTTTCGTGTTTTTTTTTCTCACCTCCTCCTATCCTAACTGTTAGTAATTGAGCTTCATCCACCTCAGACTTTCACATATTTAATTCTTCCATGAACATTTCCATTTGTATCGTTTCCCGATTTCCATATTTCTCTGCTTTATACAGACTTTCATAGAATTTCCAAAATATTTCCAATACCTCTATAGGATCTCTTGTTACATTTCCTTGTTATAGGCTCCCTCAGCTTGGTGACAGCTCTTTCTACTTTCTGTTGCCTGAGTCAGTGTGCTAAACGTTTTTGTGTTCTACTGTTGTTATCAAAAATTGTTGCTTAACAGCAATCTTTCTAAACTTGTGCATATTATTGAGGTAATCCCTTATTTTTTGCTTAGCATTCTGCAGTTGATCATCTTCTTGTTCTGTGAAATTCCTCCTATCCTGCAGTACTTTAACATTTGCTAGTCCCTATAAATAATTCTTGTTACTTCTTATCCATATCTCCCTTTCTTTTATTTCCACCCTATTTTTAAACTCCACCTTAATTTTATCCCACTCCCTAGCTATATTTTGAGAAGAAATTTCTATCCTCTCTAACACCTGAATAATCTCCACTACTCATCCCTTAAATTCGTATCTCTTCAATGGCTACGTGGAATTGTATCTGATTTTTTTTCATTACCCTGTATTTTTATTTTAGTTATTATTGGAGTATGATCTTAAGTAGTTATTGTGTGGGTATCTAGACCTTCAATTAAATGCACATGTTCCTGTGAAATGTAAATTCTGTCTAGCCTAGCCCAGTTTTTATATCTTGGGGATTAATATGTAAATTTACTCTGAGCTCCTATTACTGAATTCACATCTTTCATGCTAAATATTTTCATAAATGTCTTCAAAAATCTACCCTCCTTTGTTATATTTTCCTTTCTGGGC
Source organism: Protopterus annectens (assembly GCF_019279795.1). Classification (NCBI taxonomy): domain Eukaryota; kingdom Metazoa; phylum Chordata; order Ceratodontiformes; family Protopteridae; genus Protopterus; species Protopterus annectens. Next base: position 558,840,629 of record NC_056729.1, on the reverse strand, counting down.
CCCCCTGACACATCTTCACTTTTGTAAATCACATTCCAATCCCCACCTATAAGTAATACTCCTTGCAAAAAAACTGGCTATTTTTCCTAGAATTTTCTTAAGCTCCATTATAGCAGTTTTAGGTGGAATATAAATAAATGCCACTGTAATCCTCCTGCCTTGCCAGTAGCTCCTTAGCACTGCAAATCTGCCATTATCTTTTTTATCCTCTTCTATTGCTATTGGGGCTCCTCATGGAATTAATTTATGTATTCCTGTTTTCCTTTGTCCTGGGTATTCTGCTGAATAACCCTCCTCAAAACCTTTTTTTATCAAATTCCCATGTTCAGTTCTTTCTAAGTGCATCTCCTGTAATATAGCTATTTGCACTCTATATTTTTTAATCTAGTTCACTACTCTTTCTTTTTTGGATTTATCAGTGAGACCGTTGACATTTAAAGACATTACAGAAAGCAGCATTGCATTAAAAAGTTATTATTCCCACCTTTTATGTATAACACCTTTTTCCTAGCTATTGTATTTTATAAAGAAACAGGATCCTTTATTTACAATAAAATTGTAGTTCACCAAGAATGGCATCTTCCTGTACACTTTCCTTTCAAACCAATGGAAATGAGGGGATTATTCTAAAATACCCCCCCCCCCCATATGATCTGACAAGACTCCACTGCTGAGGGCATGCTACTTCTCATTAAGTAAACCACTTTGTCCACATTGGTTGACTACCTGATTTTATTACATAGTTAGGTAACGCTACAATACCTCTCCAAATCACAGTATATATAGCCACAATCTCTTAGCCCCCCTCCCCCGCCAGCACAACACTTTCTGCTAACATCACAGGGACGGCTCCAGTAATCACAGAAGCAGTATGGGCTAAAAAACTAATGGAAAGCTGCACTAGTGAACCAGGAGGTCAGTGTGTTTTCTTGCAGCTTTTCCCACGTTTCAGATAGCATTAATTGGTCAATTATCATCAAACAGCCGATGTGAAACAAAAGAAAAGCACTCAAACTCGTGTTGAAGTGTGAATGTTTTTCCACTGCAGTCTCAATTAAGCATTTTTTTTCCTAGTATGTGACTATCTTCTGTTTTATTTTTTCTTTTCAGTTTGGCTTGGGGCTATTCATGGGTCCTAGTACATGATTGCTGCACTCCATTTGAAAAACTATACAGAAATGCATACAGTCAGTACACTTCCAGACGTCCTTGGTGCTGTTATTTAATGCAGGCCTTAAGCTTAACTCTGTTTGATAAATAACAGGTTGTATGCATTACTGTTACAGTCCATCTGGGTAGATGAGGCAGCTGCATGGGAACAGCTAGGCTTATACCTTTTATTTTAAATAATTTATTTTGATGTAAAACCACTGTTAAAATTCACTGCTTGTTTTGTAACGTCTGATGATGCCTCACCATTTTTGCTTCAAACTCCAGAAAGTAAAGAAAAGTAAATGCATCACTGATCCCTAAATACTGTGTGACTATCCTCCCATCTTTGGTGTCTGGCTCCTCATAGACTCCTGTTACAGTGCCTGTTTTCTTGAGGCGCCCAATTCCTTACAGGCTCCAACACCCACAAGGGTTATTCTACCGTGATGGTGCTTCACTCTGCACCATTTTGTCTTTAAGTTGATACCTTCGTTTTTGTTTTGTTTTGTTTTTTTTTTAACCAGTCTCCATGGATAATTATTCTGGGGTCACTGCTTTGAACATGCCATCTGTGCCAATGTTTAACACATCAGTTAGGAGGTTGGATTTCTGTCAGTCCAGATTTTAAAAATATACTTGAGCCAATTCCATTATTTATATTTGTTTACCAGGGTAGTGCACTGATCACAGTTGGAAAATCTGCACACAGCTTGGTGAATATGATCAGGTAAAAAGTGAACAAAACATATTTATAGATAGAAGGATCTGATAAAGAAATATATATATATATATATATATATATATATATATATATATATATATATATATATATATATATATATATATATATATATATATATATATTATGTACAGATGCAAGAGTATGCTACATCATTTAGTTCAGGAAGCAGTTAATTTCTAAATATGGATGGAGAAATGGAATTATGCTTAGCAGAGCTGTATGTATAAGATGTAGCCATAATGACTGAGATGCCTTATGCTACAGGGAAAGTGGCATATATCATCATCTGTAGAGAGATATGAAGACCTTAGAAGAGACAAGTGAGGATAATTGCAAGAAAGGATACCATGGGGAGAAGACAGAGAAAATGGGTGAAAGACATGGAGAGGGTAGGGTAGTAGAAAGAAGTGTGAGAGGAATGCAAAGAGAAGAGAGAAGTAGGATGAATGAGAAGCAGTAAGTAAAAGGAATGAGAAGATGAAATAAGGAAGGATGAAGCTGGGATAAAAGTAAGGTTACCACCTGTCCCACTTTGTGAGGGACAGTCCCTCTTTGGGCAGCTGTGTCCTGACCAAAAATATTAAAAATGGCAAATGTCCTGCGATTGTAGGACATAATTATGTCACATATTTTATGTAATAGTTGCATAAAATAGTTATTTCTGTATCTAAAATACCTAAATGTTACAAGAAACAGAATAAGCAACTAAACTGCTACAAGAATAACCTTTTATTTAGGCAAAAAAGTAATTTTCTATCCTTTGTACTGACGGTGGGTATGTGTCTGCCTGTAAAATCTGATGTGTGTCCCGAAAATGTCCCACTTTAGCCATTTGAAAAGGTGGCAACCTTAGTTACCATAAAAGGGTATGTAAGATAACTTCAGGTTCCATGTGACTTGACCTGACTGACTGCAGCTGCACTTTGCTGTGGTGAAGGGGTGTTACTTAAGCATTTGTCTGAGGTCAGAGTACTTTTGGACATCTACAATTGGGAGAGGAATGGAGTCCCATAGTATATGTGCTTGAATGGAGAATGTATGGTTAGTGCAATAGAGTTTACTTTCTGGAGTTAGTAGGGTGGGTTGAGATTGAGAGGAACCACAGTGATTATTGGGTTGAGATTGAGAGGTACACATGTGATTATATGTGAGGGTTTTGGTGAAACATTTATGAAAGGGGACAGTGTCTCAGTAGAAAGGGCTTTGTGAATTACTGATCCTAGTAGGAGGTTGGCTCTCAAATGTACTGAAAGCCATTTAACTTTGGAGAGAGTTAGCTAGTGGTGTTCATTGTTGGGGGCATTAGCATACCTCTCAACCTGGAAACATCAAAAATCTGGACAAGGCCCATGAAAAATAGGTACAAATCTGTATGTTGTATGCTGTTAACATAAAATTTGCATACATAATTATGTAACCCCACTCACTCCACTGGAATTGTGGGATACCAACTTTCAAATGCAAACTGAAGAACAGACAACCAAAATATGGCACCAAAATTCCCCTGCAGCCATTCCAACGTCCCATTACCTGGCTATTTCATCCCATTTACCATAAACACCAATATGTGCATACTGCTTTACTTCTACAGTGATTTGGATTTTATTTTTAAACTTTATAGCACAATGCACAAACACCAATAGATCTCTGTTAAACAAAGCAATACTTTCTCACAATGAAAATAGAGTTGGCATTAAAACTTCTCTGCTCTTGAAACTCACATTCATTAAAATAGCATTGAAACCTACACCACATCCAAAGAAAATGCATCTGGCCAGTGGTGGATAAAGATTACCTTTGGGCTGTTTTCATATCATTAGCTCCTTGCACACAAAACAAGAAACATACATGTGTTCTTTGATACACTTTCCTGACTTTAGTAAATTATATTCCTTGTATAATACAGCACACTTGTTAGACAGAGCACATTTTAAATTTATTGTTCGAACATTTTTTCAGTAGGCAATAAAACAAAATGCATGAACCAGTAATGACAAAACTGCCCAATTCAGAACATTTCCATCATAAAAGTCTACTTCCACACACAACACACACAATATATATATATATAAAAATAGAATGACATTAGCTTCTTGCACTCATTTTCAATTTAATTTGTTTTGGGGGGGGCAGAAAACAGGGACACATTTTAAACATTGCTTGTATAATTTTGGAAAGTTGCTAGAATAAAATGTTGTGTTACCACCATACATTTCACTGGCAAGTTTTGAACCCAGACGCTGTGCACTACAGTCAGAGCAACATAACACTATGCCAAATAAGCAACTTTTTTCCTGAAGGATAGGAAGACTGAAACTTAAATGGCTATCATTTAGTGAATTCAGTTCTCACTCTCACCATAGTTCTCAACCTTTTAGCACAAAAAAACCTAGACAAGCCAATAATGGGGGAATACAGCCCCAAAATAGGGACACATTTCAAATAGTAATTTTATAAACTTAGAACATTATATTCCTTGTATAACAAGTAATGACAAAACTGCCCAATTCAAAACATTTCCATCATAAAAGTCTACACACACACACACACACACTCCCTCTGAACTTATATATACCAACTGCAAGAATACACAAACATGAAAAAGGGAGAGATCTCCCAAAAGAAGGGAATCACTGGTGGCACACACTCAAAAATACACTGGCAGTATTTTCTATGGAAAACAGCAACTGTGGAGTTCAAAGAGTACTGCTGAGCAAAGCTGAATTGTTCCTCATAGAGTCTGATCTTGAAGAGTAGTAGAAAAGCCACCTTTATTCTCATTGCTTGGCAGGGCAGGATCTGGTTTGCCCACAAACCTCAGTGTACAGGAGATGAAAGGATGAACGATTTACTGCTATTTACACCTTTGTTCTTGTTTTATTAATCATTTATGCTGGATACATGTTTTACAGCTTTTGGTACATGACAAAGTACTGACTGCTTGGAGCTTTTCTCACAGGATCTACTCAAACTAGTCTTGACTAGTACTGAAAAAAAAAATCTGCAAACTGACAGATTCATTCATGTAAATTCTTCTAGCTGGAGAAGATTTTGAAACCAGTAGCACTAATGCTTCTTTTTTACTACAAATAATTTTTTAATGGGACACCTTGCAAATCTCATTCATGTTGCATTCTAAATGCATGCCTCTTACTCCTGTATAATTGTTATCATAATGATGTGATAGTATTGCTCCCATTCGCTCACACAGAAAAGCTTAAGAAGAAATGCTACCATGCACTAGACTACAAATAATGTCTTGTGCCATGGTTTCCTGCTCTCTGATAATTTTCTAAACTTTCCCATGCAGAATATAGAGTCAAATTCAATAAATAGGAAAATAGTAACTTACTGTCCAGAGCGGTTTGCATCTCAGCCTTTTTGTTGGCAGCATGGTACCAGGTGACCAGTAAATCATACATCTTATCAATGCTTCCCAGCTTCTGCAAGTACTCCAACATATCCCCTCCGGTCTCACACACACACAAACACACACACAGTCACACGCACACATTTTAATGAACGAAAGCAGCAGCATTTACATTGCCATAACGTCATTCCAAACTTCGTTTCAGCCAGAAAATTGCGTTTGTTTTGAACACATTTGAATGGCTCCCTCCACATAATGTAAACTTCATTTCAGCCAGAAGCCTTCTCCTAAGCTCCACAATTCCACACAATGTCATTGCATTCATTCTGAACGCATCTGAATGAAAGCAGCATTGCTCGCTCCACATAATGTGACCTTTGTTTCTGCCAGAAGACTTCCTAAGCTCCACAATTCCACATAATGTTGCGTTCGTTCTGAACGCATTTGAATGAAAGCAGCAGCATTTCATTTAAGCTAGCTGGCATTTGAACAAGCCCGCTTGAACAGCCCAGCTGTAAATGTCTGCAGAGCTAATTCCGATAGGCTGGTAGCACCGACGGTGCTGATGTCATCGCGCACACGATGACGTCAGCAAAAGCAGCACGAAATGTAAAAATACCCAAAAAATAGCGGTCATGAAGACTAGTGTTAGATTTGCAGTACCTAAATACCTTTCTGAAGCAACCAAATTCAAAATGCTCAACATGCAGATGGTCCTACCCCTTTTTTTGGACAAACTGTTTCATCGTGGCCTTGCTTCCACCTTCAGGTTGAACCCTCAAATGTCCTGTCTCACACTCTCATGAAGAGTGTCCGTGGCATGTATGATGGACATAGGAAAAATGTATGGCCTTTCTACCAGAATATAAAGTACTGTCTGTTCAGAACATTTTCAGAGATTTCTGTCTTCAAGAAGTTGCCTCCACAAGAGAGTTTCTCAAAATTCCAGCCTTCTTCAGATACTACAGGTCAGATTCCACATGGGAAAGATTCACTGATACTTAAAAAAATTGTTGGACTCAGTAGCTGCTTCCCTTGGAGTCCCAGGTACCAGTGTTGGATTTTGTGAAATGAGAGGTACAGTGGTGGAGGGATCTATCCAGACAGACTCGTAAGATTTTGCATGTGGAACAGTGTCCAGGGGTGTTCAATTGCAAGACTTATGTGGTCCTTTGAGCACTAAAAAGCATATAAACATCAAAGAAATGCTAACAGTAATTCAGACCTTAAATGTACTTCACCACTTATGATCTCTAGGTCCCCTTTTGTTGATCACAGACAACACCACAGTCAGGTGGTACCTGAACAATTCAAGTGGTACAAGGTCACACCCCTTTCTGGTTGGCACTAATGGCCTGGGAGCTAGCCTTTCAGCATTCTCTGGCACTTCAGGCGTCATGTATGCCATCAGAGCAAAAACTAGTGGCAGACAGATGAAGCAGATCCCTGATGGACCTCATGAGTGTTAACTCATGACAGAGGTCTGCCTGCATTTGGTACAGATGTCTGGAACACTTCAAATAGTTCTGTTTGCCTCCTTTTAAAACAAGCAGTTGGAAAAAATCTCTTTGAAGCATCCTTTGCAGCCTTCCTTTGAGGACAGACATATTCTCTTTCTCTTGGCTGGGAATGTTCCTTTATGCATGTCTACCCTTTGCACTGTTACAGAAGGTAAGAATTGCCAAAGATCATTGTGGTGACCCCCATTTGGCTCAGGCAAAGTTGGTTCTCCCTTTTGATGGAATTGGCCAAGGGCAATTACCACAAACTTCCTCATATTGTGGATCTGCCCACATAGTGTCAGGGTCAGCTGCTGAACCCCAGCTTGGAGCAATTCCTGCTGACAGCCTGGCTGATTCTGTCTTGATACCTTTTAGGTGCTTGTTCCATAAGGATGTGCAGCAGGTACTGAAGTCAAGAAAACCTGCAACTAGAAAATCTTATGTTTACAAGTGGAAGAGAATTTTCTGGGTTGTGCCTAACCAATGTCAGAGGACCTGGTATGGTGTCTACTGCTCTGGTTTTAAAATATTTGTATGAGCTACTAAGTGATGGCTTACTGGATGCATCTATCAAAGTGCATCTTGTGGCAAACTCAACTTGTGTGCCCATGGATACCCCCTCTCTCATCCCTTTTTGTGGTCAGTTTATGAAAGGAGTGTTGCATTTGAGACCCCCTGGAAAGCAATTTCCTCCTCCTTGGGCATCTCAACTTTCTTCTTGAAAAACTGACCTCATCTCCTTTTCAACCTGAGTTGAAGTTCATTTCTTGAAAAACTGTTTGGTTATTGCTCTGACATCTGCAAACCAAGTCAGTGAGCTGCAAGCTGTCGTGGAACAACCTTATCTGATTTTCCACGAGGGTACAGTTGTTATATCCCGTAATCCTCCTTTCGTGCCAAAAGCCATTTCTGAATATACCATGACTCAAGCCATCAATCTCCCAGTTTTCTTTCCAGAACCTAAAAACAAGGGAGAGATGATTCTGCATATCATGGATGTGCACAGGCAACTCAGGTACTTCCTTGATGGAACTAAGCCCTTCAGGAAAGCTTAACAGCATTTTATTTCCTATTCTGAGGCTACAAAGGTTTAGCCTATCTCTAAGCAAATCATTGCTAATTGGTTGTCCTGTGCTGCTGTTTTTTCTTCTCTCCCACCATATTTAATCGATTCCAGGCAAGGTTAAGGCACATTCCACCAAAACCTTATCCTCTTTGGTGGAATATTGAAAAGGAGTGGACTCTAGAAGCATTATTGAGGCAGCAACCTGGCCCCCTCTCCATACCTTTACGAAACATAATAAACTGGATTCTTTCTCAAGTTCCAGAGCAGGCATTGCAGGGACCATTCGCCAGGAGCTCCTGGATGCTTATTCTTTCCTCCTCCCAGGTAGGATAAGCTTTGGGAATGTACCCAAATGCCACTGAGGCAGTGTGAATAATGAGCATAGTACAGTTGAACAAACCCTGCTTACCTGTAACAATAGATGTTTGAATTTCATACTGCCTCACCGGCAGTACCCCCACCCTCCATTTTGAATATATTTTTATGGTATCTAAACTTATGTTGTTGGTTGGCTTTGGTTATTTGTGTTGGTGTTTTATGGCTGCAGATTGGCAGTTGTTACTTCTGGTCCTCCTTGGTTCATTCTCCTTAGTACTGAAATCCTAAATAACTTACTTTCTGTGACAGGGTCACACTTCCTGTGATGGAAGGGGCTTAGTCAGTCCCCTATCACATAGAGTAAGAAGAGGGGATTCTGAACTCTGGAAAGCTGCTAGTGTGGGGTGGTTGTGTAGGCAGAGAACCCATATGCCACTGAGACAGTGAGAAATGTGGACATCAAATGTTACTATGTAGGACTTGCATAACTGTATTTTTTACTTGTGGTATGTTTTTGGGATGTCGGAGGAAACGAGCAAAACATGCATGTGGACTCTGAGGACATGTAAACTCTGCACTGAAGGCACCTCAGTCAAGAATCATCAAGCTAGGTTAGGTCAAGAATAAAAATTAGATGTAAGCTGACATTAAACCAGAGTAAAGTCAGAAAAGAGAAGTCAAAGCCAGGGACAGGGAGCATAAAAGAACTGTCATGCCATGGTCCTCTCATATTTATGTGATCACAGTGCAAAAGAGTTGGAGATTTTTAAGCATCTATGGCCTGAGGTGTTGGGCCTAGCAGGAGTCACCAGGATTGAGGACAAAGTTGTTTCTGGGTCCGCTTCACTAAACATAAGAGGGCTGAGAGTGGTTCTTCAGTTTTTATTTATGGAGCTTTATGAGATTTTGTTTTCTCCTGGACTTTTCTTCTGAGGTTTACTTCACTGTTGAGTCAGTGCCGATGCAGACATTGAGGGCAGGTACAGAGGTGATAGCACAAGCATTCCAGTTATGACCCAGTAGATTGTTTTCTCATGTTCTTCTCCCCCTTGTTTCTAAGGTCAGGCTGAGGTGATCTGTCAGATCCATGTAGTGAATCTTTTCACCTACCCAGGCCCATTGTATGCCCCAATCCCTTTGAGGCAGAGTTTCTACCTGCTGCTGCCAGACTTAAGGTTGATAAATCGGTCAGTCTTGATGAGATTGCTTGTGGTATCTGCTACCTCAGCACTGGTAGGACCTTTGGCACCTTTGATGATCATGTCATTGTCATCAGCCTTGAGGTCTTTTTTTAGCCTTAGAGCTTTGGGTTAGTGGCTCATAGCTGGCACATTATGTTCTGATGTCCTGATGGTAGTTGCTCTTGGGGTTGACTTTCTAGCTGTTAAGATTGGGTTTTTCATGATTAGACTTGGAGTTACTACCGTTGGCATTGGCAGTTACAAGTCTCAGAATCAGGGCTCCAGTTTTGTTAGTAAAATACAACCAAAAAGGCCAGTGTTCTTCAAAACAATATAAACTTTTATTCAATATCGCCTTGGCCAACAAGCCTTTCAAGAGATAAAACAGCACTATAAAAATATTTAAATATGCACAGTCATTAACAACACAAATAATCAATAAAACATTCAATAAGAACACAACTAATTAAGCTACACTAGCATCTTCCACTTGCACTCGAAATTTAAACCAGTAGGCACCAAAGTAGCATATTTCAAAATAAATATTGTCTCTTTATAAGTGTTAGTTGTTTCTACTCCAGTTTTTTTAGCTTTGAGGTTGATGATAATGTATGTGATGGCTTCAGTGGACATCTGCCTGATGCAGTGTCTCCTGAGGCAACTGCATAGATCTTTAGTGTCTAGTACTCAGTGTTCCCTTTTGGCAGTCACACACCCTTGCCTCCTGTCTGTACAAGACAGAGGAGACTGTAGGTTCCCTTTTGGCAGTCACACACCCTTGCCTCCTGTTTGTACAAGACAGAGGAGACTGTAGGGTCCCTGCAAGAAATTTACAGTGTGCCTGGAGTGTCCCCAACTTCATGCTGTTTGGTTGAGTCCCACCTGAGGGAAGGAGGTAAGTATCAGTACAAGACTAGACACTTTGGCTTCCCCTTAAGACACCATGCCTGACATTGACTGGAATGATTTTCCCCTGCGTCTCTCCCAGATTACTCTGAATTTGGGAAAATTGTAGAATAGATGAAACAGAAGGCAGGATAGTCCATAGAAGAGCTGTCCTCTCTTTACTGCATCCTGCAAGGAGGCCTTTTGTTTCCCTCAGCTGTATTCCTGAGTGGTTTCACCAGTCAGCTAAATGGTATGCCTGATGGTGAACAGAGCATGGGAAAACCCAGATATTGTGACAATTGGACAAGACCATGTGACCTCTCAAAGACTGGATGTGCTGATCGGACTCTTCCAAGCCTGACTCTATTCTGACAGTGGCAGCCATAAGGTTCCCACACCTCAGAGCTCTACTGTCTACTTGATAAGGATTCTAAAGTGATTACATGTTGGGAAAGTAAGTTATTCATCCTCTTTCTTACCCTTGAGAGCAGTAAGCCATACATCATGCATACAGAGGTTCCAGCAAGAGATGGGTAAAGAATTGAGACATGGACTGGAAGAGATGCCAGATGGGAACATTAGGGAAAAGTTGTCGGTCCCAGCTGGCAGCTGTCATGGCAGTTTCAAACCTCACCATGCACCTCACTCCCAACTTGGCAGATGGTGTAGCAATGACCGTGAATGCTGACGTTATGATGCTCCACCTTGTCTTGTCTGCACCAAATTAGTTTTGCTAAAAACACAAAGGCAGCTTTCATGAATGTTCACATTTGGATCATCTGATAAGTCACATCTGTAGAATGTGGAGAAAGAGGGCAAAATTGCAGTATTGTATCCTTTGGGAAGTCATCTATCCCAGGAAACTACCAGATTATCAATATGCCCCTAAGAGTTGACCCAGTTGTTCGGAATTTGGGAACATCTGTGGAGAGTGATCTAACTTTTGACCAACAAGTGTCCATTGTTGTAAAAAAAGTCCTTCTGTGTTGCAAAGCTTATAAACAAAGGGCCTCAGGGCAGTAGCTATTTGCATGGTTCATCATACCCACTTCTGTAACAGAGTGCCACTGTGGATGTCAACAATGTAGTGGTGCCATCTGAAATAACTGCTGGACTAGCTTGTGAATATTCCCAGGACATACAGGCAACACCACAGCTGAAAGTTATATACATTAAGGCCATGTCAGGGCAGCTAGTTCCAAATCACTTAGCCTTTGGTTGAAGGGAAGCATTGTCAAGGACAGACAGTCCAAAGTGAATGATCACAGAATTGACTGTGGTCTCATATTAGTGTCCTGGAAATGAGGTTACTCCCCCTGACATTCCAGGGACCACAAGTATCTGTTCCCCAAGGTGTGTTAGCTATGCACACTGACAAAACTTTGGTAATGTGGTACATCAGCTAGCAAGAAAAAGCCCCTGCTACCCCCTCTGCCGAAAGGTGATGAGGGTGTGGGAATAGGCTATGTCCAGCAACTGCTTTTTTGATAGCAAATCAGAGTTGGTGGACAGATACAACCACTGACTGCTGATATCTCGTGATTGATTCTGCAGCATGCCAGTAGTGTAGCCTCTGGGAGAAGCTTTTCTGTGACCTCTTTGTATCCGACTGACACCAAGTGCAGCAATTTCTACTTCCTTACATCTTCATCAAGGGGAATATCCCAAGGGTGCAATGATGCAGATGTGGCCTGTTGTCCTACTTTATTTCCCCCCATATCCCCGCATTCAAAGGTTTATTCAAAAAACAATGTAGAGCAAATCCAGGGTCACATTCAAAACCCCTTTCTAGTCTCACCATGTTTGGTTCTCTTAGCTGTTGCCTCATCTTCTAGAGGTATCCCTTTGTCTGAAACCCTATAAAACACTAGTAGTGCATTTTATTAAAATATTAAAAAAAACACTATTTTTGCATCCATCAGTTTGTTTGTGTCCTTCGGCTTTTCCCGGTTAGGGGTCGCCACAGCGGAACTCCGGTCCACTAATGATTGTCAGTAGATTTCTACGTGCTGGCTTGCCGGGCCTAATGCACAGCCTTCAACGAAGGAATGCCCATTCACGCATGTCGCCACACAGAAGACGCTTTAACTGAGAATCAAATGGGCAACGTGGGTAACACTCCTGTAGTAAGTACCGCAGCACCACCACCGCAGTACCTATTTTTGCATCCATCAATAAAACCCTCTTTTGTTCATCTGTCTGTCTGCCTAACAGAGTGGCTACACTACTTCCATTAATGGCCAGGGACCCTTCATACCCTGACACAAGAGGTCCACGATCTTACATCTGCCCAGAGACCTAGCACACAAAAGATATACAGAGGAAAACTGATGCGTTTTTTTCTGTCTGAGCCATTCAGAAAGCCTCAGACCACTTCATAGCTCCCCCCCAAAGATTCTTGACTGTCAAGACCAAGAGCTTGAATTTGCTGTGAGCTATTCATCTATCAGGGTGCATCTGGAAGCTGTTGCCAGTATTTGTAGTGGGCTTGCCTCAGCATTGGTGGTCTCCCTGAAAGTCTGCAAGGAGTTTTTAATGGTACTTTTCTTATGTTACCTTTATAGACCTTGTAGGGTCCATGGGAGCTTTATTTCATGTTAAAGAAACTGACTTTACCCACTTTGAGCCCACAGCCAGTGCAGAGCTAATGTATATTTCATGGAAAATTTTGCTCCCAGTAGTGGTTACATCTGCCAGAAGAATTTTGGAATTGTAAATCCAGTGTACCAACACGTTTTTTTTTTTTTTTTTTTTACTGTTCAGGGGTCAGGTGTTTTGTGCATAAACCTATCCTTCATATGTGAGGTAGCCATCAAATCTGTCTTGCACTAGTGCATTCATTTAACAGTTTTCTTCCCAGAATAGGTCTGCAGGGGGGGGGGGTACTTAATGCACTGAAATGTACAAAGGCAGTTTTGATTTTATTTGCACAGAAATTGAATAGAAAATACTTCCAACTATGTATATCCTTTTCCAAGGGGAAGTTGGTATCAAAAGTTCTACAGGTGACTGCAGTTAGGTGGCTATCTGGCTCAGTCAGAGTTTGGTATGAAAAATATGGAAAGGTGCTACCATCCATATCAATGGCATACTCTACAAGGATGACGATAGTGGATAATATTTGTTTGGCAGCCACACATCTAAACACTTTCATGAGACACTGCAAGCTGCATGTGCTCTCTAGGTCTCAGTTGTCTTTCAGGGCCACAATTATTAGGAACATGTTCCCATACGGAATGAACTAGGAAGATGAGCAGTACACTCTTTTCCCTTATCCTTTCAGTTGCAAATGAACTGCACTTACCTTAACACTATCAGAAGGATAAGGTGCATCTTTACTGACATTCCTGCTCTCCATCTCCCTGCTTCACTGAGGAAAAAGCCTAGAGAAAGCATATGTGGAGTCACTTACACATGCTGCACAGTAGCATAGACTGCAAGAGAACTGAAGAGGAACAACCAAAACATTGTGGATAGTTGGAAGGAGTTTTGGACCCCTAGGAAAGTTTCTAGGTTCTGGGTAGCCCTGAGTTTTACCTGTCAAAGAAGATGTAGCTGTGCCTTCAAATGCGCTGTGTTATTGTAAGTACACACCTTTTTGTATTTTGCTGACACAAAACACAGTTGATGAGAAGGTTGGTAACACTCCTGTAGGAAAGTCTTAATATGACTGGGTGGATAGTAGATGAGGGAAACCCTACTGTTTGCTACTGCACATGGAACATAGTCAGAGGAATTGACACCACTTTTTGCAGCCTGGGCCACTGTTAACTCAAGTTTAAAACCAATCGCAACCTGTCTACTGGGTCAGTCCCATCCAGGGCATACCTGCCACAAGATGGTGGTCTAAGATGCCATCAAGTAACATCATCAGCCCTTTTCCCCACATTTGTACATGAGGTTGCGGTGGCATATCAGCATTACTCAGTGTGACCAAATCGCCTAAAGCCAGTGTTTACAATTGTCCATTATAAGTGAGACAAGCAAGTCAGAGGTGAACCTATGCCCTTTCTGGATGGCACTGTCATAAACATGCTACTTTCTCTACATGGAGCCAGAGTAGACAGGTCCTGCTAACTTAGGTGAGATGACAAACCAGAACCCTGGGTGTAACGTGAAAGTAAGATGTCTCCTGTTCAATGAGTTCTTTCACCTCGGGACAGAGATAAGTGGTTCAGTTATACTTGGGATGTTTACCCAAGAATGACCAGAGTGGCCTGGTTTTCGCATTTATACCCATTGTCTGTTTAAGATGTGCAGATATCTGCAAATCTGAACAAAAAAAATGACTTGGATGGACATAATAGAATAAACAGATGGAATACCATCAGAATATTCTTATTATAAAACAAGGCCCAGTAGAATATTGTAAGTCTTGAATCAGCTTATGGAAATAGATTCTGTTTATTTATTTGTTTACTGGGAAATTCCAACTTGGAACAAAGCCAGTTTTCAGCAGAGGCCCAGGAAGAAATGCTCCAGACGCATGTCTTTGTAACGTCGGAGAAAACCCACATGAACGCAGGGAAGACATGCAGACCCTGCACAGAAGGCATCCCAGTGAGAATCAGTCCTGAAAATCTCTGCTGTGAGGCAACAGTGCTACCACTGCGTCGTCCAAGCTTTCTACCCTTTCCATAGCAGAGGATGAGAACAATAGAAAAGACAAAAATTTGTAGATCAAGTAAATTTCCAAAATCTGGTACTAGAAATGTAAAGTGGCAGAACTGCCTAAATGTGTATCTGCTGTAAGAAGAAGAGTAGCAGCAGCAGCAGAAAGTCTGGATAACAACCATGTGCAGATACCCCCCAACACACACACACACACACACACACACACACACACACACACACACACACACACACACACACACACACACACACACACATGGAGCTAGTAACCAAGGATGTAATTTTTGCTACCTGAAAAACACAGTAATGCTTCAGCCTGTAGAAAGATGATGCTGTGTATAACTTCTTGGCTGATTTGGTGTGTGTATAATTTCTTGGCTTATTTGGTGATGGTCCTTGCGAAGGCATCCTTGGGCTGAATCTTATGTGATCTGTTCTGCCCAGCACAGACCATAGAAACCGCAGCACTGGGCTACCTTGTCGCTTGCCAAGGAGTTTAAAGCTTTGGGCAGGATTTGTACATTGGAGTTTAGAGCTCTCAGCTCTGCTCAGTTATGCAAATTCTAGTCTTTCCAAAGCAGATCAGTTAATGGAGAAGTTGTCCTTCCTTTTTTCATTAGACTGGGATCTAAGAAGAACTGACTTTGTATATGGCTTTTAGAGTGGAATTCCAGTTTGCTGCAGTTTTCACTGCTTTGAGTTATTGGCTAGTGATGGTGACTGTTGATTGTGTAAGACTGAATATTAGTGGACACCTTCCTTCTTTAAGGAAGAGCTCATTCATCCTAATTGCTGAATTCAAGGGGTTACTTATTTCCGGCGAGCCTTCTGAGTACTCTGCTGGATGATCATCTTAAGTGGAAGCAGGCCTTTAGTACTGTGGTCCTCTGTGATCCTGTAAAAGTCATTGTTTCCCATTCAAGTCTGGTCAACACTAAAAGAGGAAGACTCTCTCATAAACTGAAAGAAGGCATGGCAGTGTCACATGATGTCCTTCTATTCCCATGTTGCAGTATTCTGTACATATGGGTTTTCTCCTCTTGCTACCCGAATGTCCATCCAGTATATAAAAGATTTCAGTCACTGTATGGTGCATAGGACATCTGAAGTGGCCAGCAGAGCATGTGCCATAAAAGTGACATCTGCGTGCACTAGACCTCAGAACTTCTCAGCCTCCAGTTGAATGTCAGATGTTCCTGCCTTCCCGGCCATCGGATTCTCGAGAACTCTGATAGGTACCCAGTTGGGGAACCTTCTTTTCAGTCATTGTTTTCTAATGCTTGTCCATGTCATCTAGAAAGGGGCAAGTATAAGTGCGGCCATCAGATACCACACAGATGCCCACAATCTTTGCTTGTTTTGTTTGGGTGAATCGCATGACTACAAGACCTGCCCTATCTGCCTGGCTTTTGTTCCCAAAACTCTACATAGCGACTCCACTCACTCAACTTATACTTAGAGAACCAACATCTTAAACAGCACTAGGTATGGAGGGTTTTTCCAGCTTGCCTGCCAAACCGCCAAAGAAGAAGGCCAAGATTGCAAGGCCTGCTACTGTCGCTGCACCTCCACTGTCTGACGCTCAGCCTGTGGTCAACATCTGCCTGGTTGAATGTTTGGGCTCTGCCGCCCTGGATGTAGCAGGTACCTCTTCAGAAGATGCACAATCCTGTGCAGAAGGCACATCCACGGAGGCTTCATGACCTAGATCATTCCACCAAAGAGAAAGGGAATTCCCCAGTCCCCAAAAGATCAACTTCCTCTCCTAAAACCAGTACTAGACAACCTTATGGCTCAAGGTACCATCCAGCCGGTCCCACAGTCTGCTATGGGAAAAGGCTTTTACTCTAGGATTTTTCTAGTTCTAAGAAAAGACGCCCCCTGGAGGCCTATTCTAGACCTCTCACATCTGAACCTCTTCCTTCATGTACCCACTTTTAGGATGCTTATATTGCCAACTCTCTTCCTGCTCCTTCTCCCTCAAGGGTTCATGGCCACCTTGAACATCAAGGATGCCTACCTCCACATTACCATAAGGCCCAGCTTCAGAGGTACCTGAGGTTTTCAGTGGCCTCCTCTCACTTTCAATTCTCTGCCTTGCCTTTTGGGTTTTCCACTGCACTGAGTCTTCACCAAATGTCTGGCACCAGTGATTGCCTTCTGCAGGACACAAAGCATCCAAATATTCCTGTATTTGGATGACTTGCTCATTCAGGCAGACTGCAAACAGTCCCTCCTGCTACACTTGCAAAAAAAAAAACATTGCAGTTCTACAGTCCCTATGGTTTCAGATCAATTATCCAAAATCTCAACTGGAACCTACACAAGACATATTCTTCCTGGGGTGCAGGATTCAAACAGACATCATGAAAACCTACTTTCCTCCTCAAAAGGTGGAAAGCCTGACACATTATCTGCTTTTGGTTCTTCACACCAAAGAAATAACTGCAAGACTACCTTAGGCTCCTCGGCTACATGCTTCCACTATACCTATGCTGCCTTTAGCAAGACTTCACATGAGGAACTGCAGTGGTACCTCAAGTCTGCTTGGACACAGCATTCTCACCCCATAGAATACAGGGTGCCCCTTCTGCCCTGCCTCAAGCAGAAGATATATTGGTGGCTGAATCAGGTGCAGCTCAACCCGGGTCTTCCACTCCAACCCTCTCAACCAAAACAGCTTATGTACACAGACTCTGACCTCAGCTGGGGTGCGATTCTGGGGCACCTAAAAGTGCAGGGAGTGTGGCCAGTACCACACAGGAAAGAGCACATCAGTGTGAGAGTAAGGAGGGCAGTACTACTGGCCCTGCAGGCCTTCCAAACCAGACTTTAACAAGGACTCCTGAATCTGTTTTCAGACCATACCACAGTGCTGTGGTATCTCAACAAGCAAGGGGGAACCAAATCTTTCTTACTTTGCAGACTAGCTCTTCTAGTGTGGGAACTGGCCAACAGTCAGGGAGTTACTCTACAGGTGGTGCACATACCTTCCCAACAGAATTCTCAGATAGATTTCCACAGCAGATCCATGACTATGGCCCACAAATGGATGTTACACAGGGATGTCTTCCTGGACCTGGTCCAGCGATGGGATACACCTCAAATAGACCTGTTTGCCTCTGCATCAACAGGCAGCTTCCCTCCTCCTGCACCAGACTGCCAGAACCACTGGCAGTGGCAACAGATGCCTTTTCAGTTTCATGGAAGGGGATGTTTCTATATGCATCCCCCCACTTCTCTCTTGTTCAGAAGGTCCTGCTGTAGATCCATCAAGACAGACCAAAAATATTGCTGGTGACTCCCTATTGGCCAAGGCAGCATTGGTTCCCCCAATCACCACAAGTTACCCCTTAGAGTGGACCTTCTCACACAGAACAAGGGAACTCAGAGCCACCCACAGTGGCAATCTCTTCACCTCACTCTGTGGGTGATAGGATTCTGATCCCTTTCAGACACCTTTACAATGAGGGTGTGCTCACTGTCCTGCAGAACACCAGGAAACCCAGTACCAGGAGATCATATGGATCCAAGTGAAAAAGATTCTCCATATGGTGTCTTAAAAGGCAGTTGGACCCGTTGCAAAGCAAAACTCCTCTAGTACTGTCCTACCTGCATGACCTTTTGCAGACAGGGTTAGCATTCTCATTCATTAAGGCCCATTTGTCTGCCATTTCTTCATGCCTCTCTTTGGACCCAACGTTAGCTTTCAGATTGCCTGCAAAATTGTTCCTTAAGGGGATACTTCATCTCAGGTCACCAAGGAAACCCATTTCCTCTCCATGGAACCTGAACTATTTTAGAGAAGCTCACACTCCCCCCATTCGAGCCAGCATCCAAAGCTTTCCTAAAACACTGCACATGGAGGACTGTCCTTCTAGTGGCCTTGACCTCCGCTAGAAGAGTGTTTGAGTTGCAAGTCCACATGGCTATTCCACCCTTCCTCATATTCCACAGAGATAGGGTAACCCTTAGAGCCAACCCATCCTTCATGGCCATGGTGGTCAATGACCTTTTTTTAAAGTAAGCCAGCCACTTACCCTCTATCTTTCCCAACCCACAGGGAGACAGTGAGAGAGTACTATGTGTTTTGGATGTGCACAGACAGCTCAGGTTCTGTCTGCACAAAACCAGGCCCATCAGTCACTCTAACCATCTGTTTAACTCTTTCCATCCCAGAGCCCTAAGGAAAGCAGTATCCAAGCAAACCATTTCAGCCTGAATTTCCAAAGCTATTACCTTTTGCTACAAACACCATGGGAAACCCTTGCAAGGCAGTGTTAAAGCACATTCCACCAGGGCAGTGGCTTCCTCTGGAGCACTCTCCAAAGGCTTGGACATTTCCACTATCCATAAAGCAGCCACTTGGTCTTCTGTGCACACCTTCACAAAGCATTACAAGATTGACCAGATTTCCAGGTCCAAGGCTGGATTTGCCATGGCCATCCTCCGTGGATTCCTGGAGAACTCTACTAGGCCACCTCCCCCTCTTTCACAGTGAGCTTTGGCACTCACCCATATGTACAGAATACTGCAACATGGGAATAGAAGGACTTAGAAAAGTTGTGTAAAGTCTTACCATAACCATAGATGTCCTTCTCTTCCATGTTGCAATATTCCTTCCCTCCCACCTACCCCTCCTATTATCTGGCAGTTCCCTTTTTGGATGGCACAGGACTTGCATTACCTTCTCTGGGACTGGTTCTGACTGGGGCCCTCAGTTCTGAGGTCTGGTGCGCGCAAACGTCACTTTTATGGCCCACACTCTGCTGGCCATGTCAGACGTCCCACGCACCATACAGTGACTGGAATCTTTTATATACTGACCGGATGTTCAGGTAGCAAGAAGAGAAAACCCATATGTACAAAATGCTGCAACATGGAAGAGAAGGACATCTATGGTTATGGTAAGATTTTACACAACTTTTCTGTCTTCCTTTACCCCATGTGCTAGCTAAATTGTTTGATGGTGAGCCTGCTAGCCAAACAGGCATAATTCTGACTTTTATTTGGGGCTGTCTGTCTTGGAACAGCTGTTCATGGGGTTCACAGAGTCTTAAAGTGGTCATGATTGGCCACATCTTAGAGCTGTTAAGAGTCTCCAATAGAAGACGTTCTAGTAAGAGACCTTTCAACAAAAAAAACACTTTGTGGGTCAGGCCAAGACTGTACTATTCACTGGAGCTGCTATCCCTTAGAGGAGTAGGGTCAGGGGTACTGCTCTTCACATGGCATGGTTATGAACAAGACAGATTACTTCACGTCCATTGAAGGCATCAGTGTCTTTAAAGACTTTGTTTGATACATCACGTTTCAGATGGTGATGCTTCAGGGAGTTATGCCATTGTTGCCACAGGGCAGCTTGGAAGGTTTCACTTGAGATGGTGATTTTTTCAGCATGTTGTTGTCTTTGGTTTCCATAGAAAGTTACTTTGATTTATCCTTAGTGGATACCACTTCCTTTTCAAAATGTTTCCTTTTGCATTTTTCCCTTCAACATCCAGAATTGTTAGAATAAATAGAAATATACTATTTTATAGTCGTCACTATACATTGTATGTAGATGAAAATGCATTTGCTCAACACTTGTTTATCCCCTTTACAAACCTGTTCACAGTTCAGATCTAGGTAAGAATTAAAACAGCTTGCAATACACGTGGTCAGGTTTGTATAAAAATATAATTTATTACAAATTTACAAATCAGTAATGTAATTAGTCAGAAGTGCTGTACAGCATTGATGTCAGAAAAAAAGTTGCATCACTGTAGTGGCTGAATCTTCAGGCAGGTCAAATACCATCCAAAATATCCTTTATTGACAGAATCCTTACAAGGGTCTTTAATCCTTTGTGAGCAATGAAAAAAGCAGTTGTGATGTCTGTATCCACTCTCGTGGAAATCCTGATGATTATATGCAATTCTTTGGTGCCCTTCTTGGGCAAATATCCATTTAATTACAGAGAAGAACTTGGCTGATTTCCTTCAAAGGCAAGATACTTCTTTAGTGCAAAGAGATCAGTTTTTTTGCCATTGCGACCAGGGTACCTGGATTTAGCAAAATGTAGTATCACAGTTTAGTTCTTTTGTCTGTATAAATGTTGCCAGTTGTGTAACCAAGTAAGGCTCTTTACTAATCTGGCTGTAGCTACACAGTAAAAATGACTGAATGAACTGCTCAACATTCAGGGCTGTGATACTAGCTTCTGAGTTTGCCCATACCTTACTTGGATAGAAGGAAGTTTCTCTGTTCACCTGTGAGAGAGGGGATCTTTGAGCAACCTGTCTGTCCCTGGAGGAGTGGTTCCAGCCCAGCAGTTAGTAGTTTCTTGGCCATTTTGGGCTAATTTCTCTCTCTTTCATTTCCCTACTATAAAAACCGCGTTTGCACGGTTTTGCGCACCGGGCAGTGCCGGTTAAATGCGGTTAAATTATTCCCGACTTCACTAAGTCTCCTCTTCAGTTTTTCCCTTGAAACTAGTCTAACTCTCAACCTAAGCACTCAAAAAGCATCTGACAGCCCAGCACTTGCTCAGACCTAATAGCAAGCACTAATATACCCTGAGACTGATTGCCCAGCAGGGCAAGGCTCTTTATTCACCCCTCACCAACCAAGCGACTATGCAGCTCACCCTACTATTCAGACATGACCAAAGGGCAACTTCACATGCACTCTCCAGTCCAGCTGGTGAATCTGGGTATCCTGAGGCAATGTTACAACTGCCTCATGTACACAGACAACCCCTTCCTCCTACCACAAAACACTAACATATGCGAGAGATGCAATTATACAGCCAAAATGGAAGCTAAGCTGTCTCCACCCAAGACTGGAACAGACAGTCAAGAGGAGGAGGTTAACACTTGCACCACACCTCCAGCTGCACACAGACCTACTAAAACAGCATTGGCAAAAAATACATATAAATACACAAAATCATACTCAGAGGCTCTAAATAAAAACCTGCAAAAGCATCGGAGACCTCCAAAGCAGACACCCAAACAACCTGCACTTCCCGTCACAAACCAGACAACACATAAAACACAAAATCAGTGTGCCGTACAATCACAGCCCTTAAGGCGAAATAACATACCTAACACACTAGTAATAGGTGACTCTATAGTCAGGCACACTGACGTCCCACTCACTAGGCTGGACAAGCAGAAGGTTACTGTTAGCTGCCTGTCGGGAACCAGAATTCGCCACATAACACAAGCACTCTGGTCACTCCAGAACAAGTACAAATATGACTCTGTCATTGTTCATGTTGGTGTGACTGACCTGCGACGTACCTCCCTGGACTACATGAAGAGACATGGAAGAGCTCTCTGATCATGTAGCCCAGGCTGGTATAACCCTGACCCTGAGTAGCATCCTGCCCTCACCAAGAGTGATACCTCAGTATAAAGAAAAAATTATCAGTTTCAACAATTGGCCAAGCTTCTGGTGTCATTCAAAGGAGATCCAATGTCTGTCAGCCTGGGACGACATGCTCGCCAAGCCACGTTGCTTCACAAGAGACTGCTTGCACCTGTTATCCCTAGGCTTTCGAATACTGGCCAAGGCTCTTGCTGCCCCCATAGTGCATTTTTTAGGCAAGGCTCAAAAGTCAAACCCACATCCATAAACAGCACAAATAACAAAAAACTGAGGGTTATGATACTCAATGCCAGGAGTTTAAATCTCAAAATGCACGCGCTTGAAGCACTCCTCAGTAAAGAGAAAGTCGACATATGTGCAGTAACTGAAACCTGGTTCAAGGCTCCAGAGAGCACCCCAGCACTACCGGGCTGCAACTCATGCCACACGTTTCGGCCACAGAACACGTACCAAAACACAAAAAGAGGGGGTGTATCCATATTCATCAAGGATACCTACACCGCCAGTTTAGTAGCGCAGCATTTTACCTCTGAGATCATCCATGTGCAACTAACATCGGGCAAATCTACAATGCAAATTGTGGCCTGCTACAGATCACCCTCCATGACCCAGGACCACCACTCCTCCTTTTTGGAGACACTGGAAAACATGAAGGTCCTACTGAACACCCTGATATTGGGCGATTTCAATTACCCTACCATTCACTGGGAAAACTACTAGAGTACAAATTCCCAGGCCCAGCGCTTCCTGGAATTCATCAACTCGAACACCCTGGATCAGCTGGTAAACTCCCCTACCAGAGGTGAAAACATATTGGACCTGGTCATCACCAACATGGGCGACAGGTGTTCCACACCAGAGGTCAACCCATCACTGGTTAGATCAGACCATAAACTAATCAATCTGGATGTCCACACCCCCCCAACCACCCCAACTAAGGAAACCACAGTAAAAAACCTTTCTAAACCAAACTTCACCTTACTTAAAACAGAGGTGGTAAGTTTCACAGCCCCCACACTAAAGGATAACTCTGCCCAAGATGCAGAAACCTTTACAAATGCACTCTATGAGCACCTACAAGGATGCATGGATCGTGCCATCCCTAGCAAAACTAAGACTCACTCCTTTAAGAGAAGGAAACCAGTTTGGTGGACCCCTGCAATAAACAGGCTGTACAATAGAAGGAGGAAACTAGTTCAGAAAAAAAGCAAATCCCAAGAAGGAAGGACATCCCTGATCAGTATCAGTAAGAAACTAAGGTCCCTCATGAAATCATCCAAGGCTAACTTCGAAAGAAAAATAACCAAGGATTCAAAAGATAACCACAAAGCCTTCTTTAGCTATGTTAAGAATCTAAGTGGCAACTTGCAGATATGCACTGAACTAGTGCAAAATAGCACAAAATATACTGAACCTACTGATATTGCCAACATCCTGGCAAATAGATTCAGCGCAAACTTCACCCCTCTCTCACCTCCAAAAGGGCCCACAACAATACCGGAAAAGTTTAGTGTCCCAAAAATCACAGACGCACAGGTGAAAACAGCTCTTTCAAAAGCCAAATACACAGCGTCAGTGGGACCAGATGGTCTCCTAGGCAGCATCTTGCATGAACTACAGAATGAACTAACCCCCCCACCTAAACACACTGTTCAACCTTAGCCTCTCCACAGGCTACGTGTCCATAGAGTGGCGCACTGCAACAGTTATTCCTCTCCACAAAGGAGGGGCCACAACTGACCCTGGTAACGATCGCCCCATAAGCCTGACTAGCCTGGTCTGCAAGGCTATGGAGCGCATCATCATGGAACTCATTAACAAAGACATTGGGAACCTCCAAACACTTGACCCGACCAAGTTCGGCTTTGTTAAGAGCAGATCATGCCTACTAAACCTGGTAGACTTCTTCGAGACAGTCACCAAGGCCATAGACGAGGGAAAGGTGATTCACACAGCCTACCTTGACCTCGCCAAGGCTTTCAACACCATTCCCCACTCTGGTATTACAGAAAAACTCACCAGCCTGAACATAAACCCCTACATCACGAGATGGGTTGCCAAATGGCTTACAGACAGAACTCACACGGTAAGAATAGTGGGCTCCAGATCCGACTCTAAATCAGTCACAAGTGGTGTCCCGCAAGGCTCGGTCCTGGGGCCCCTTCTGTTCGGCATATATTTCTCAGAAGTACAGGCAAACACAGGAGGATTATGGCTAACCAAGTTTGCCGATGACTGCAAACTGGGATCCATAATTGACTCTCCGGCTGACACGGACATCCTCCAAAAGGGCCTTACTGAGACGGACACCTGGTGTCAAAGTCATGGCTTGAAGCTAAATGCCAAAAAATGCATAGTCATCCCGTTTGGGAAAAACAAAACACCCATGAATTACCACATAGGTGGCAGCCCCCGTAATACAGACGAGGTAATAAGAGATCTGGGGACCCAGGTAGATAGTAATCTCTCCTTTGACAGTCATATTGCCAAAGTAGTTAGGAAATCCTTCTATGTGGCCCGTCTAATTTACTAAAGGGTTTGCATCTAGAAATAGATGTTATAGTGCCCCTCTACTCGTCACTCATTAGACCCATCATAGAGTACAATGCCTGATTTGGGATGTACCTCACAAGACACTTCCAACAGCTGGAAAGACCACAAAAGTACCTCACCATGAGGATTACTGGCCTCAAACATATGTCCTATGCAGCCCGACTGAAAAAACTCCGTCTGTTCACAGTGGCATATCGCTTACTCGGAGGTGATCTCTGCCTGACTTACAAAGCCATGTCCAACTCAGAATTGATGGACATGCTTCACCTAAAGAAATCCAAGTCACTGTGAGCCATGCTCTCTAGTGAGCTAAACCTTGCCACAACAAAAAATAGAACATGCTGGAGGGATAGATTCCTGTCACAGAGACTCCCCATGCTTTGGAAAAAAATTCCAAATTACATCAGGCAGAGCCCCTCATTAACACTCTTCAAGAGAAACCTTGACGAGTGGATGGGTAACAGAAAATACACCCCTGGGATCACTTCATTGGCTCTGCTTGACAGAGGATCAGTTAATTAATCAATGGGGTGGCGGAAGCCGACACACTCTAGCTAGGCTTACAAATGCCATTGGGCAGTTAGCCTAGTTACCTACCTATGAACATGCTGAAAAAATTCTAAATAAGACTGAATGTGTCTGTCTCTGCAGTGTACGACTCTTGCCAAAAGTAGAGAACACATGGAATTCTTTTGTTTTGTCTCTGCTGTGGAGTTATTCCAGCTGTTGACACACAATTCTTTTCAAATATCAGGCCTTTGGGACACAGTTTGTTTCTCTCTCTCCCAAGTTTATTGCTCTTTCACAAATGAAAAATGTTCTTGAGAGGTATAAGGGATATTTGCTTTATAAACATTAAGGTATCAATAACATCTTGTCAACTTTTTACCCTTCTGGACCTCTTGACACTTTAATTCAGCAAAGCAGGATAGTATCCAGTTTATGCTTTGAGGTCAGTCCCATGTGATGGCACCTCTTTGACCATATTCCTTTTGGTGAGCAGATATAACTAGTACGCATAGCCAGGAGCCCTATTCTTTCAGCTGGATTTTTTTTCAGTGACTTTTTGTTACACACTGACATATTATATATGAGGAGACTAGCAAGGTTAATACACAGCAGTACATGATGGAAGAATTAATTAATGCAGTCAATACACAGGAGCAATGGCACTATGCAAGTAGTACAGAATAGTATATGCATTGGCTTTAACAACAATAGTAATAATAATATGGATAATAATGGCTAACAGTAATATTTTTTAATCTAAGACTTATTCTGTACAGAATGTTTATTATGGTCTTCATTGTAGTGGTTGAAGCGTTTACAGATGGCAGATGTCCATGTGTTCAGATACCATTAATGACTGGTTGTTTGTAGCCTCTCTGATATTCCTGAAAGTGTTCCTGTTATGGGTGCTTTTGAGGTTTTAGTTCCTGTGGGGGTAACGCTAAACTGGGAGACATTCTTTCTAATTTCATGTTGCACTATTGCCTTCATTGGTAAGGTTCAGAAGGTTCTGTAGTACTGGTCATTCTTGACTAGAAGGAGAACCTAGGAGATCATGACCTCGGAATCCCAGATGAGGACAATAGGGGTGGGTTGAGGCTTAGACTGTCATGCATCTTGTTCACTCTTTGCCTCTACAGTATTGTTGTTTGCTTACCTGAGAAAATGGGTATTGCATGGAATTATCAGGTGCCAGTAGCTACATAATTACCACTTGCAGATCTTTTCTTGGTGGTATACCTGTGTTGCTCGATCTTGGAGTGGTGCAGCAGTATGTGTTGTTCCCTCACAGCAAGAGGTTTTCCGGTTCGATTCTCGGTTGGGGTGCCTTCTGTATGGAGTCTGCATGTTCTCCCTGCGTTTGTGTGGGTTTCCTCAGGGTGTTCCAGTTTCCTCCTTTGTTACAAAGACACATCTGGAGTGTTTCTCAATTGGGCCTTTACTGAAAATTAGCTCTTTCCAAGTCAGAATTTTCCGGTAAACAAATGTAAAATAAGTAAATAATAAAATAACTGCTCCCAATATCCCTCTTGGGGGGATCTGCTGTTCCTGCAGCTAAACCTGCTGCAGGTTCCCACAGTGGTGCTTTTTAAGATGGATGGGGAGCCCAATCTCTGTTTCTGAACTGGTGTTCCACATCAGCATCAGCCAGTTAGAGCTGCATGCAGTCTTGCTGTCAGGGCCCCTGTAGCATATACAACCAGTCCAGCTTTTGAAAATATAATCAGGGTGGCACCGTGTCATATCCCTTTTGTATAGAAGAGATTCGAGTCTGACAGTAAGACAAGGATAGTGGCATTAGTCTTCATTTAAGCAATTCTAATCCCTGGTGAGATGAATACAATGGCATATTCTCTGGGCCAGTTCACTAGTTCTTTTCTGGAATCGCAGATTTAGAGGTCATGTTTGGCTCAGATTTTCCAGATATGGGGGACTATGGAGGTTGACCTTTGCCCCAGTCAATCAGCTGTGGTACATCCACTTTTCATTGCATCAAAGCAAGGAGGAGGTGAATGTAGGTATACTTTCCATCGCCTGATTTGAGGAATTCCTTTATGATTTTGTACTGATTTGATGTAGAATTCAGAGAAGAAGGACCGCACCTGATTCATGCTGCCTCATAGCAACAGAGATGGGTGTAATGTAAGGCTTTCAGGTCCTTGGCTGTAAAGAAAAATATTCCAATTCTTGCCAATACTGTTTTTCCACATTTTGTAATAACTGGTTCTGTCCCAGAACCAGGCTGCTGTTGATGTACCCCAGATCCTGATGGAATCTCGACTTAGGTGCTGGAAGTGATTGAAACTGCCTGGAAGTATTCTGCCTAACAGGCTAACCTTTCCAGATAGAAAAACTTTTCCATTTGGGTAGAGCAGAACCTCATATTACCCCAGCTGGTCAAAGTAAAAGTAATACGGATCCAGTACCAGTGTGAGTAGGGCCTCATTTGTTTCATAGCCAGGGTAATACCGCTCAACGTCTTTGCTCAGTAATTCTGGACAAAGCCAAAAGTAATGATGAGGGGGGCAAAAGCCCACCAGTTTTTAAATATCACTCCATTTCACTTAAAGTAAACAGAACAACAGGTTTTGCATCACCAAGCATTTTCTGAATAATAAGTAGTATGGAACTCTGACATTTGTCATTGACAGACTGTAATTCTCAGGGATATGGCAAAAATAGAGGACAAAATCAGGGATGCTCAACAAAAATTCTGAGCAGTTAGATGGTATGGCCAGGGTAAATGCATTTGCTATTTCAGATATTTTGTCTTACAATGATAAAGCAGTTTTTTAAAGGATGTTTTGTATCTCCATACAGTTTTGAACAACCTCTTTCCTTCATGGGATCCAGACATCATGTTTGATGGGCTTGAAAATCGCCTAGCTGAGTTTAGTTGTTGGACAGTATTGAAGTTCCTGTCTTAGAAAATGCTTTTCTAGATCTTAAAGCTGCAGTCTCTTATATGAAGGAGTCACATCTGGTCTTTCACAAAGGTTGGTTGTCCCATAGGACTAATTTGTATTTTCCTCCCAAAATTAGTTTTCAGATTGCCCCTGAACCAACCTGTTCATCTCACTGTTTTCTTTGCCGGGACAGAAACCAGCAGAGTGAGACACTTACATTCAACATGTGTGCCATCAGAGCATATTTTATTTGAAACCAGTACATGAGATTAAGATGACAAACTAATGGTTTCTTCTTTGTGGTAAAGGAAGACTGGCATTCACCAACAGATCCTTTGCAAGTGGATTACCAAGTATGTTATCTTTTAATGTCAGGTGACTTAGTTCACTCTGGAAAATGCTGTGGTCGAATGAACTCCATGGCTGTTTTTAACTGTTGGGTTAGGCCACAAAGTTCCATTTCCATCTAGAGCATTATAATATAACCAGATGGTCTATTTAAGAAGACAGAATACTGACAGTACATGCTTTATACATTTAAAACAGTATAGCAATGCTGGTATTCAAAGAAATAGGGTATCTATGAGTTAAATGTGTATGTTGTATTTTTAAGAAGAGAATAGTGTTGCCAGAGTAGGAAGTACAGTTGAGCACTGCTTACATTGATAATAGAATCAAAATATGTTGTGGTGTTTTGGGCATGATTTGAGGGGGCATTTATTAAATGGGTTTGGAAACTTGGCCATGCTAGGAGTGAATATTAGAATTAGTGGGTGACGAAGGTGCTGTATAGTGAATAACAAACATATTTTTTAATCAGAGAGAGAGTCACTTGCAGGTACAAATGGATAGGCTAAAGAGATGGGATTTTGTAAACTTTTTGAAAGTTGCAAAAGAGAGGAGTGGTTTAGATGCGAAGTTAAGGTGTTTTAGAGTTTGGGGCTTGCAATTTATGAAGGTATTCCAGGAGCTGTACAAATGATATGGTAGGGTTTTATGAATTATTTCATAGGTAGGTTACTAGGCTATCGGCCCTAGGGCCTATACAAGCCTAGCCAAAAAGGTACCCTGGCTTTCGCCTCCCAAGAAAATTATTTTCCTGTGCCCCTGTTGAGCAGAGCCACAGAAGTGATCCTGGGGTGAATTTCCTATCTCCCATCCAGTCATCAAGATTTTTCTTGAAGAGTGGTAATGAGGAGCTTTGTTTGATATAGATAGGAAGTTTGTTTCAGAGTATGGGAAGTCTCTGGGAAAGGAATCTATCGCTGCAGCATGTTCTCTTTATTGTGGTGACAAGGTTTAAGTCTCTAGAGCATGTAGCTCTGCGGGATTGTAATTTCTTTAAGTGGAGCATGTCCAACAGCTCTGGGTTTGACATAGCTTTGTATGTTGGCAGAGATTGCCTCTGAGTAGGGGATATGCGACGGAGTAAAGCTGGAGTTTTTTGAGACGGTCTGCGTAGGGCATCTGCTTGAGGCCAGTAATCCTCTTTGTGAGGTATTTCTGCGGCCTTTCCAGTTGTTGTAGATGTCTTGTGAAGTACATACCAAAAGGGGCGTTGTACTCTATAATGGGTGTAATGAGTGATGAGTAGAGGGAAACAATGTCCTATTTTTTCTGGATGAGAAACCTTTTGTGATGAGGTGTGCCATGCCTAGAAGGAATTCCTGACTACTGTGGTGATGTGATGATCAAAGGAAAAACTACTGTCCACCTGTGTCCCACGGTCTCTTATCACACTTTCAGTGTTAAGTAGACTACCACCTATGCGGTAGCTCATGAGTACAGAGTTTGTACCAAAGGGGATGACAATGCACTTTTTGGCATTGAGCTTGAGGCCATGGCTTTGACACCAGGCATCTGTCTCAGTGAGACTCTTTTGTAGGATGTCCACATCATTAGGAGTTTCAGGTATGGCTCCTAGTTTGCAATCATCTGCTAACTTCCTTAGCCAAAGACCTTCTGTGTTAGACTGTACTTCAGAAAAGTAGATACCAAACAGGAGAGGACCCAGGACTGAACCCTGTGGTACTCCACTTGTCACTGGTCTGATGTCAGATTTGGAGTCTGCTACTTTCACAGTGTGGCTTCTGTCAGTGAGCCAGTTGGCAACCCATCTTGTGACATAGGGATTTAGATTTATTTACTTAGGGGATGTTCTTGACGATCTGTATTGAAGTTTTGGATATAAAGTGTCTGTTGGTGTTTGACAGGAATTTAAAAGAATGCCCATGAATTATTTTGTAATTTTAATGGACATTCAGAATCGCCAGTTAGCTGAAACACCTGATGTTCATAAGGATCATTTGCATATATCCCATGTGCTTCTGATATAAGAGGTTAGGGAGGTCACTCAGTGGAAGTTCTAGCTTTGCTGGAGTTTTCATTTTGTTTTTATTGACACTACATTTTCCTAAAATGTTAATGCAGTGTTTTTAACTCTGATAATCATTTTAAACTACAATGCCCTCAAGTTAGATATTAAATTAAAATGGTAAAGGGAGAACATAAAATGGCTTGCCTTTTAAGTAAATATTATAGTTGTCAAATTTTCCTTCATCTATCACTAATGCAGAGAAAAACTTCATCACTCCTGATGGGCCATTTGTGGTCCCGCTACTGTTTGTCCAACTGTCAATAAGAAATACCAGAACACTTCTGCCATTACTGGCTTCATTACTGCTTTTTATACAATATGTTCATACTGAAGATTTACCCCCTTTTCAACACATAGGAAAGAAACAGATATCAGCAGGACTAGTTTACATGTTTACTGGTGCAACTGACCTGATTTTGTCTCATGAGAACTGATCTTTAGCTATGGGGGAGAAACATGCTTTTCCCATGGAAGATGTAAAATACTCTGGCTAGGGACAATGGTCATTGAAGTGTTTGTTTTTGCAATCTCAAGTGTTTTACACTGGAATTATAGCCCTTAGTGTACAATCAAATGACATTCTTCTTCTAGTTTGAGCAGTAAGACCACCTGTTTTTTTTTTTTTTGAGAGTCTGCAGCAAACAACAGAAACTGAATACATTTCCTTTCCTGCAAGAAAGTAAGCAAAGATCAAAAAGGTTAATTATATCTTTTCCCAACTAGCCACTGCCTGCTTTCAGAATTGTCATAAGGCATATGTATATTAAATGCATAAACATATATCTTCTTTTTTTATGTATATGCCAGAAATGTAGGGTGAGCATTAAACCATTTTTGGATCCAGTTTAATTGATTAGCTATGGAGGTGAATAGAGAACACAGTGGCTTTTGATTATGTAATACAGTAATATTCCATCTCTGCGGAGGAGCTGATAAGTTTGCAAGCTTGATTTGAGGGTGCTAGCGACAATAGGCAAGGCTCAGTGTTGAACAGGACAGGAACAAGTGAAGATTTTATGAATAAAGTTATTTGACTTCATCAGAAGTTGATGCTGGAGATCATGAAAACAATGAAAACACTGTAGCCTGAAAAATGTAGGTAGCCATATTCACATGAAATTTAAATGAGTATTGGATGTTTTCAACTATCTTAAGTATTTAAATTGTGACATTTTTCCAGTTGTATTTCTGATGGAGAGAGAAAGGCTAATGGTGTTTTAAGGAGGCTTGCATTTTGTAATACCAAAGATATGATTTTTTCTGTTTGATGCTGATTGTTAGGCCTAGTTATGTGAAAAAGGACAGCAAACTGGTTCAGCATTTATAGAGCTGCAAGCTTTACAGTGTATAGGCTTTTACTGGATGCTTTAGATTACTTTCAAAGTCCCAAAGATTGTAAATGAATTGATGATTGTCTTTAAGTTTTTCTTAGATGTGCATGATATGTAAGAGGTACCAGGTTAGATTATCTGCCCTTGTATGAAAGCTGTCAACATGTGTGTAGCATCTGCTTCAAAGACTAAATGCGTAATAGCCTTATTTCCTGCAAAATAACTCCCAATGGCTCCAGAGCTGATCTAACAAAGGAAACTGCCATGAGTCTTGCCAGTAGGACAGAATGCGTCTTTTTTACGGAAGCATTGTTATATTTCCTTTGGTAGCCTTGACTTCCACTTAAGGGCATTTTTGAATTTGTGATGTCATTTTCTTCACTGGTAGGTAGATTTATTTCATAATTCCTGAAGAACATATTGAAATCTTCACTTTTGTGGAATACAGGTGTGATACTTGATTGCATGTAGTTTTTTTATTAAATGATACTGCTCCAATTACAGGAGTGCTTCCAAAACATGTTTGTATTTGTTTACAGGTGCTGCACAAAGTTGATGTAGTAGAGTCTTTTCGTGTTGAGGGTAAAAACAATATGATCCGTGTGTATCAAATCACTTTCCATTTTTTACCATATGAAGAGTACCAGCAGGATAAGTGTGTCACACCAGATGGCATTCTGCATTACATGGAAAAAAGGTGAGTAGTGGTTTTCTTTTCTTTTTTTGTCTGTTATCTTTTATTACCTTTTGCAGCCTTGTTGGAAACCTACTGTAGGATTGGACTGACACACACTGTTTGGTGTGTTGATAAAAGGAGGGCACTTTAGACTGAGAGATCGGCACACCACTTCTTTCTTTTCTAAAATGTCATACCCTTTACTATGTCTGTCTTAATCTGTGACATAATTTGGACAGTGACTAGTTACTACTCTGGCTTTTATGATCATAAGGAACAAGTTACTAGGTAAGTAGGTACGTTATTGATCCTGGCTACAGGGTCAGCAATAAATCAATAAGTAAATAAACAAACCCAAGTACTGACTGCAGAATATGTCTTATGTGTATAATGTTAGTCATAGATGCCCAGCTTCACACCTCAGTTAGAAAATGTAGCATGAAACTGCAATTCTGATTTTGAATAAAAGCACTAAATAAGCAATTGTTTCAACCCTTAATAGCTAAATGTACCTTAAAATACAACACAAGAGATCACAACCAACAAAAATTAAGCAACATCATTATAAAAGGCAGATGACAGTCAAAAAAAATTGAAACCACTAAGTGGGAAGATTAAACCAAAGTAAATCATTCTTATCTGTAGTAAATTCTGTGTCTCCATAGAATTGTGTCAGGAAGACAAAATATTTGACTGGATTATGAAATCATATCAGCAGTTCAGGCCCATCAGATGTTTTGGGAGTATAACTAATAACCCTTTACAATGAGAATGGGGGATTAGTACTTCAAGAATAGATTAAGATATAATGAAAAATGCATCTTCAGTTTTTGGGTGGGGGTTTTCAGCTGGGGTTTCTTCTGTACAGAGTCTGCATGTCCTTAATGTGTTTGCATGGAGTTTCTCTGTTTTTCTCCCACATTATAAACACATGCAATAGGTGGGCTGGGGGCTCTGAATTTCCCATAGGTGTGAGTGCATGCGTATGTGATAGAGAAATAAAAGGCCTTGCAACCTACTTTCATTTAATCCAACTTTGCCTTGAAAACTCAGTTGATAGTGTCTGTCTGCGAGGTCACTCTAGGAGTTGACTAAGACTTATAAGCGAGCAAGTACTTCAACGTCCTGAATAGTAACATGTTTTAAGTAGAAATTGATTACTTATTAAGGTGATATCTGTACTGAGCTTTTTGTAATTTCTCCAAGTCTTTTGGGTTTCTAATACCATGATGGGAATGGACCCCATTCCCAAGTCAAAGTATGATTAAAGTTCATGGAATTACTATTGCTTCTATCTTTGTTGTTAGCTGAAGTGCTGTTCGCAGCACCAGAAATGTGCCCAGTAATGACTCTTCTTGCAATTCATAAGGAGTTGTATGCATAAGGAGTTGTATGCATCAGTACGACTGTAAATTCTTTTTTGTAAAACCCATTGCTCCTACTACTATTGGAACTGTGTATCCTTCTTCCACATTGCTGTTGTTTCTGCCTGCAAATTCTGGTATTTTATGACTTTGAGTCTCTTTGTATGTAAGACACTGTAGTCACTATAGGTGTAGCAATTTCATTGATCAATGCTACTTTTGTCTTCTTTTCATACACTACTATATGTGGTTTTCTCACATCTATTTTTTGAACTATTGGTAATGGGTGATCCCATGTGATATAAATTTCATATTTTTTTATAATGCTTTGTGGCTCATGTTTCCAGTGTTTTTCAGCTATTTCAGTATTATAATGTTTGCACAATCCCCAGTGCAACAATCTTGCCACATTATTATGCCTTTCAGTATACAGTCCTGCTGTCAGTGTATCACAACAAGATGTGTGACTGTTTCCAATTCTGTTTTACAAAACCTACATTTGCTTGTTTCTTCCACATGTTCAATGGACTTTGTAAACCAACGTGTAAGTAATCCACTGTCTTGGGCCACCAATATTAACCTTTCATCTTTTGGTTTCTATTCACATCTCCTTAACCATTCCTGCATTCGTTTCTGATCAACACAAGGTTGTTCTAAGAATTTTCTGTACTTGCAACTATGTTTATGCATGTTCCACATTTCTTGCCTTCTCATCTGATCATTCACCTTATGTTCTTTCTTTTGGCACATTCATTTGCTGCCTGATTGTTTCCTGCTTGACACCTATATGCTTCTGCTAAACTAAGCAGGGCAGTCATCTTAGACTTATTCTCCTCTTGTTTCAAAACATTCGCTACATTTGGGTCTTGTGAGGTCAGCAGATATGTATTCAGTCCCACGATTGCAGATCTATACATGTAATCAGTTTCAAGGAGGCCCATACCTCCTTCAGAATGGGGGATATATAGTCTTGGTGTACATTGATTTTTATAAATCATTTGATGAGCATGAAGCATCCTTTTTGTTTTCCTATCCCAACCTAACCAACACCTTTTGGGGCCAGTCAATCATTCCAAATCTGTAAGTTAGGAACGGAAGAGCAAATTGGTTTATAGCTTGGACTTTGTTTCTTGATTTCAGTGCTGTTTTCAGTATTAATTTTAATCTTCTAAGATATTTCTTACTAAGCTTTATTCATATTTGTTGGTGTTTTATTGTTGATCCTTCTTCAGTTCCCAAATATTTATGTACTCCCTTTTGCTCCAGTTCTTTTATGTCATATTCCTGTCCCAAATTGCTCAAGTTCTTTTATGTCATATTCCTGTCCCAAATTGCTCAAGTTCTTTTATGTCATATTCCTGTCCCAAACTGATGTTGTCTTGGTGCTGCAGCTTTCCTGCTT
The DNA here is from genome assembly GCF_019279795.1 of Protopterus annectens. NCBI lineage: Eukaryota > Metazoa > Chordata > Ceratodontiformes > Protopteridae > Protopterus > Protopterus annectens. The sequence goes on along the minus strand of NC_056729.1, from coordinate 558,805,285 downwards.
TAAAGATTGCTTTTGCACATTTATCAAGACCAAATTACATTTTTATATCATCTGAAAGAGTGCAGTTGTGCTTTCAGTTCCTCGTCTGATGAACTGTATGGTTTTAAATCCGCTACAAAAAGAAGATAAGTCTTTAATCATTGTTGTTTTCTGGGAGCCAAACAGTAGCCATGACCTAATCTGTGAAGTAGACTGCTTAATGGCTTAAGGGCAAGACAAAAGAGCGGCGGTGACAGAGAATCACCCAGGAATATTCCCCTTTGAATTTTTATCCCTGGAATAATAATTTGTTCTTTATTGCGGCTTAACTGCATAGTGGTTTGCCACTGTTTCATGGTCGCTGTAATGTAATCGATCAATGTAGGGTGTATCTTATACATTTTTAAGCACTCTTTTATCCATGAATGTGGAATACTGTCAAATGCTTTTTTGTAGTCTAGCCATGCCGTACTTAGATTCTTCCCCATTTTACAGTTCTCTATTATGACTTTATTTAACAACAAATGATCCTTTGTTCCATATGACTTTCTTTCGTTACCCTTTTGTTCTATCAACATGCTTGAGTTTTCTTCTAAATGACTATAAACTCTGTTGGCATCAGTTCCAGTGTATAGTTTATACATCATCGTAAGTCACATTATTGGTCTGTAATTTTTAGGATAGATTGCAGGTTTGCTGTTAAGTAGGAGTATTGTTTTTCTTGTTGTTAACCAGGCTATTGTCTGTTTGGGCTGCACATATAAATAGTTCTTACTCATAGCTACAATGCAATGAAAAAGTATTTGCCCCCTTCCTGATTTCTTATTTTTTTTGCATGTTTGTTACACTTAAATGTTTCAGATTATCAAACAAATTTAAATATTAGACGAAGATAACCCAAGTAAACACAAAATTTAGTTTTTAAGTGATGATTTTATTTATTAAGGAGAAAAAAAAACTATCCAAACCTACATGACCCTATGTGAAAAAGTAATTGCCCCCTAAACCTAATAACTGGTTGTGCCACTCTTAGCAACAACTGCAATCAGGCATTTGTGATAACTGGCAATGAGTCTTTCACATCGCTGTTGAGGAATTTTGGCCCACTCTTCTTTGCAGAATTGTTTTAATTCAGCCATATTGGAGGGTTTTATAACATGAACAGCCTTTTTAAGGTCATGCCACAGCATCTCAGTGGGATTCAAGTTCGGACTTTGACTAGGCCACTCCAAAAACCTTAATTTTTTTTTAAGCCATTCAGAGGTGGACTTGCTGGTGTGTTTTGGATCATTGTCATGCTGCAGAACCCAAGTGTGCTTCAGCTTAAGGTCACGAACTGATGGCCGGACATTCTCCTTCAGGATTTTTTGGTAGAGAGCAGAATTCATGGTTCCGTCAATCACAGCAAGTCGTCCAGGTCCAGAATCATCAAAGCAGCCCCAGACCGTCACACTACCACCACCACCACCATGTTTGACTGTTCGCATGACGTTCTTTTTCTGAAATGCTGTGTCACTTTTACGCCAGATGTAACGGAACGCACACCTCCCAAAAAGTTCAACTTTCAGTCCACAGAATATTTTCCCAAAAGTCTTGGGGATCATCAAGATGTTTTTGGCAAAAGTAAGATGAACCTTTATGTTCTTTTTGGTCAGCAGTGGTTTTCACCTTGGAACTCTGCCATGCATGCCATTTTTGCCCAGTTTCTTTCTTATGGTTGAGTCATGAACACTGACCTTTAACTGAGGCAAGTGAAGCCTACAGTTCTCTAGATGTTGTTCTGGGGGTTTTTGTGACCTCTTGGATGAGTCGTCGCTGCACTCTTGGGGTAATATTTGTAGGCTGGCCACCCCCGGAAAGGTTCACCACTGTTCCATGTTTTCTCCATTTGTGGATAATGGCTCTCACTGTGGTTCGCTGGAGTACCAAAGCTTTAGAAATGGCTTTGTAACCTTTTCCAGACTGATAGATGTCAATTACTTTGGTTCTCATCTGTAACGAAATTTCTTTAGATCGCAGTATGATGTCTTCCTTTTTGAGATCTTTTGGCCTACTTCAATTTGTCTGACAGGTTCTATTTAAGTGATCTCTTGATTCAACAGGTCTGGCAGTAATCAGGCCAGGGTGTGGCTAGTGAAATTGAGCTCAGCTTTCCTAAAAATGTGATTAACCACAGTTACTTCATGATTTAACAAGGGGAGGGGGGGGTAATTACTTTTTCACATAGGACCATGTAGGTTTGGATAGTTTTTTTTCCTTAATAAATAAAATCCTTGCTTAAAAACTGCATTTTGTGTTTACTTGAGTAGTCTTTGTCTAATATTTAAATTTGTTTGATCTGAAACATTTAAGTGTGACAAACATGCAAAGAAATAAAAAATCAGGAAGGGAGCAAATACTTTTTCATTGCACGGTAAGTCTTCATGTAAAGATGTTAATACTTTTAGCCAGAAGTTAGTGCATCTGGGGCAGGGGTTTTCCAGTTAGAAGCTGTTCTTAACTTTGTTTCACTCTCTCTGGCCGTTACTTCATCCCATTTCATAGCCTGTACATTTGAACTTCTTATTCTCTCTTTTTTTTTTTTTACTTCTGCCCATTTAGCATCTTTATGTTCCACAGGATTTTCATAGCTATGTCTCCAAAATGTGTCTATTTCTTCTTTTTTTGGAGGGGGGGTTTCAATTCCTTTTGCCTTGTTTCCCAATTCTCGATAGAGCTTTTTTGGGTCATCAATAAATTGCTTATTTTGTACCTTTTCTTTATATTTATTGGCATATCTTCTTAAGGTTTTCTGCATGTGCTATTTTTAGTTTATTTGTGAGAGTGCACAACAGATCCTGATCTGTTCTGACACTGTCTATTGCTTTTATCACATCTGTCTTTCTGAGTATTTTTGTTGATCTCTTCCCTTCTTCTATTCTCTTCTAACAAATGACACTTCTTGTCTTAATTGCTTTATAGTTTTCCTCAATTCAGTCCTTCCATGATAGCATTTAATTCCCCCCTTCCTTTCCCTTACTACCAGGTGTTTTTTGTGGTAAGACTTTATCTTGTTAATTTGGCTGCACAGTGATAAATCCTATTTACTACTGTTCTAGTTTATGAATCTCTGTGAAGAGTCCTAATTGCTGTGTTCATTTGTTTTATTAAACTTCTAACTTTTTGTTTTTAATTGACTTTCTTTAATCTAATTTTTTCATTGATCTTAATATGTTTGTCCATCTGTATTAAATCAAGAACTTTTGTCTTAGATAATTTTCTTCTAAACTGAGGGCACATTCTTTCTTCTCCATTTCCTGCGGGCATTCTACAGTAAGTTCCGGAGCATCTTTCTGTGCCACATTCTCTTCAGTTTCATCCTGTGTCATCCTTTACTCTTTCATTTGGAAACTCACTGGCCTATCACTCCACAACATTGACTGTGTCAGAGTTGCCACAGTTTCCTGTTCCTTCCCTTACTGTGCAACTCCAACTGAACATTTGTAATAGTTTTCTGTGGACGGCTCCAAAGTATTTTCATATGTCAACAGGTCAGATGTTTCCCACTCCACTGGTTTTTCCTTAATTTGGGGGTGCATTTCTCTATCCTGCAGTGATGTTATCAGAGTTAGATTTTCTATACGAAATACTTCACAGGTAATCCATGACCTCAGTTTCTATTTCTTTAACTTCTCCACTACTAATCATTTTTCTACTTTTCCTCTTTGTTTTCTTATTTTTTTATTGTAAAATTTTCCATGTCTGGATGCCTTTGACTGTTAAGTCTCTTCAAATGTCTTTGGTGCTGTTCTTTTTGTATTAATTCATTTTACTCTCTCCTTTGCATAAATAGTGCACCATATTAAATCTCTCTTCTTTCTCCCATGTCCATATTTCTTCTTTGGATGTCTCCTGCTCCTCCTGTTTCTCCTTACTTGGGGAACTGATTTCGTCATGCTGTGATACAGCCTATATTAGACTTTCTACACTGAATCATTCACTTCCCAGCCACTGCTTAACTTCAACTTTTAGTTTTTTTTTAATTTCTGCTGTATTAATCTTGTTCTGTGTTCCCTCTTTGTAATCTTATTTTTTGTATTGTGAAATTTTCCATATCTGGATGCCTTTGCCTGTTTTTCTTTTTGAGTTTCTTGCCTTTTTTGTATTTCCTTTGCATAAATATTCACCATATCAGATCCTTCTTTCTTTCCCCTGTTCATATTTATTTTTATACCTTTCAGAAATCTCTAGATTTTGTTCTTTATATTTTTGCATTTCTTCAGTTGCTTTTTTTTCCAAATGGCCCAAGGTTTCTTGGTCTGTGTAATGTTGTTGTGTCTTTCGGCTTTTCCCGGTTAGGGGTCGCCACAGCGGGACTCCGATCCACTAATGATTGGCAGTAGATTTTTACATGCAGAGTTGCCAGCTCTGACGCACAACCTTCAACAAAGGTACGCCCATTTATGCATGTCTCCAGACAGAAGATGCTCTAGCTGAGAATCAAACGGGACAACGTCTTACTGTGAGGCGACAGCGCTACCGCAGCACCACCACCACAGTATGTTTTGTGGTCTGTGTAATGTTTTTCATAAATCTGTTTTATTAATGAACGCATTTTTATTTGAAGCTTCTGACAGTTTTTCCTGTGGAAATATTTTTCTTTCCGCTAATTCCTCTCTTAATTTTTTTTTACATCTTCTGTCTGGAAATTCTGGGCTTGTTGCTTGGTAGTAACAGTACATAATTTCTTTCTTATCTTGAATAGTCCACTGTATTGTCTTTATAGCTCTTTTTTGGCCTATCATTTTTTTTGGGATTTTTGTGGATCACTACCTCCTTTTACAATGGGGAGCCATCCTTCCCCTGGGCCTATCCTAGCCCCATTGTAGGAATGTTTCTGTGTCTTGAGGATTCTGCACTGTCAGTTTTTCTTGTCCTGGCAGGATTGGGCACTTTTTACCCTAGGTCTTGTGCACCCAACTATCTTTTTTTTACCTACTTCTGTCCATGATATATGCTATATAAAATGTTAGTATTGTTTTGGTGAGATTTTTTTGAAAAACAGGGTCCATCTCATGAAGGTACTCACCAAGATTTGAGGATGAATTTAATTCTAGCAGTACTACTCTCCCTTGCTTGTTGTCTTCTCTCCATTCAGACCCCTGAGGAGGAATTCATTTCCAGCAGTACTACTTACCTTTACTTTGCTGAGTTCTCTCCATTGAGCTTTCACTGTGAATGGATAGATTATGGTGACAAAAGTCGTACTAGTACAGAACAGTGAGATTGCATTGCTTGTTAAAAAAAAAAAAAAAGTTTCAGATGGATGGCTGCCTTTAAAAAGAACTCTGAAAGATCTTTTTACTGTAATTATGGGCCTAATTTTGTGGGTTATATTAAAACAGTATAATTAATGCTTTTGATATTAACATCTTACTTTAGTTCTAGATGTTTGGTTATGTTATATTGCTAACTGGGTAAGTTAGTGTTTGTCTCTTGTTCATTCTTTTTTAAACAGTTATTCATTTATATTTCACCCATGTTTATTAGTTATAGAAACATTCTAGATTTTAGGGGCTATGCTACATGTTATTTGCTAATTTTGAATGAGTGCCATATTAGTACATAACTTATTTTCACAGAGCAGATCCATACAGTTAGCCCAAGTCTTATAATTACTGTTCATGCATAAAATTCATGGCAACTGAGGTCCAGTTAAAGTACCCATAATACAGCACTCAACCAAATAGTGATTGCTCCAGAATTGTGATGATACTTGCTGTTAAAGAAGATAGTTGTAACTTTTTTCTAGAACATGGTAGCTGACAGATTTTGATGCAAGGCAAACAGCAGTAGCTTGATATTAGTAAGCTCATAGGTTCAGTTGTTGAGCAGGGGACATGCTGGCTTTCAGGAATGTAATTTTCCACAACGCCATATTGATACTACTTGTGTATAATGTGTGTATGTATGTACATGTGGACACACACACACACACACACACACATTACATAATTCGGTCCATACAATCAAATAGAAAGATTTGGTCCCCTGAGGTGACCAGTCCTTCCATTTGGAGAATGTGAACAAGGATCCTAAAGATGATTCTTTATGGTAAGTATGTAACTTTTGTTTTTCAAATAAACCTTAAATCAGTGTCCATGACAATGTGGCCGTATCCTTTCCTGATGGGTACATGGCAGTAAACTGTAGGCAAGACAAAATAAATTATTAATAACTTAAGTCATGTTATTAGGGAAACAAACCTACCCAGCATTTACACACTTATATTGAGCAGTTATCCCAATACTATAGTATAGAAGGATGAAGTCCTGACTACAGCCCAAACAATTTGCATTCTGTTAATAGTAAAGGCATCTACTGCTACTAGGCCCATGGTATTCATGACACTTAATGGTAGCTGAAAGTAATGCCAACCTATAATGGCTGGTTTTGTTAGGGCTGTCAGTGCAAAGGTTCCCCCTTTCAGAGGCTGGGAAAGAGCAGTAGCATGTATGGGAGCACGGTTGCTTCCTTCTCCCAATCAGGCAGCAGCTGAGTCAGCAGGCCTCTTGCAGGAGTGATAGGTAGGCTGCTCCATGGGATTGACCCACGTCCTGCCACTTGTATCTTATTAGAGAATGGCTGAAGTGCATGATTCGGGTTCCTGATCAGGATTGTGTGGGCTGTAGAGCTTTTGCCTAGTTCAGAGTTTCCTGGCTGTCTTCCCAAGCAGAATGGATGAGTAGCCTAAGAGCAGTTAAGGGAACCATTGGCGATATAGGTTGGAGAGAAACATTTACACTGAACAGGTGGATGAATATATAATATAGCAATATTGATTAGTGGTGGCTGTATATATGAACCAGAAATATAGATTTATATTGTAATAAAGAAGGACACAGTTAATGAAAATTCCAATCTTGCTTTGTCTGTCGTTATCTTTTTAATCCTTAACTCATGGTTTTGAAAGGAGCTTTGTCCCAGTAAACTTATTGTGTTTGTCTGTGGGGAGGGGTAAACCACTCAACTTAATATAATCCCTTCCATGGGTTGCACGTACAGGGTAGAATGGGGCTGTGCAGTTCTGTTAAGAAAACATCATACTTTTCAATGTTTTTGTCTTTTATTAACACTGCTGTAGCCCAGCCAGAATATGTCCCTTAAATTGGTGCAGACAATAAACAGGCCTGTTCAGTAAGTCAAAAATAGTTAGATGATCTGAGTAGAACATTGTCATCCTATTAAGATAATAAAATTCAGCTTTATAATTTTTTTATGCATATATGTATTTATCTTTGTACCTTCTTTGCCCGACCCATTTTCAAAGGAGCCTTGATGGAACGAGAATTAATAAGTAGTTAATACATCATGTTATCAGGTACACATATTATGGCAAACAGTATAAAAATACAAAAAGGCTAAGCAAACAGATTGTTTATGTATAATGTATAACAAAAGAAACCATCATAAAATAGATGCATTGCACAATACCTGGCATAGCAATGTAGACACAATATAAGAACAAGATGGCAGTAATAATGTAGTTTCATTATATATTTAAAAAGTGTCTTAATAGATAATGTAGAGGCAGGCACCTTTAAGTAGGTGTCATGTAATTTGCACCTGGTATCAAACGTGCTAAGATGAACTTGTAAATGTTTTCAGGATAGCAGTTTAGTAAGTTAGGTCCTGAAAATAAACCAATGGAAACAAACATGTATTACTGTCTTTTACATCCCTTCTGGCAACAGTACAGCTGCACTAGAAGATATCCTACACTAGATATTCAAAACAATTCTACAGGGAAAAAAATGCCACTAGATGATGTCAATATCAGTTGGATGGACATAACCTTTAATTAATTCTCCTTCATCTAGCATGAACTTATATGGTTTCACACAACTAATTAATAACACCACACATTATAGCAAGACATTAAATTCTCTATTAGACTAGATCGTAGTATCAGACCTTAGCAATTTCACCACTACAGGTACAATGTCAGACTTTCTCAGTGACGGTCTCCCAATCTATGCAACCAGACATCTCACACATCCAGTTTAACAGCGTGTTTATAACACAACACACAACCTGTCCATGTTTAACCCAGAAATATTCATTACTACCCTATTATTTGTTAAGTGGAATATCCCTAAAATCCTCCTCTTAGATGATGCAGTACAACTTTCCTAAGTAACTTTGCACCTCCTAGAAGGAAGAGACTAAAAACAAATAATGCAATTTAGCTGCCCACAAAGAGCAGAATGCTAATGCAGGATAGAGAAAAAGCATTGAAAGAGTAACAAAAATATAAAACACCACAATACGTTGAAAATTTTAGTATGCTCCGCAACAGTACTAAGAAAAATAAATGAAGTTAAAAAAACTACACTATAACAACTTTCATAATAACAGTAAAGACAGCTCAACAAAAATTCTGGTCAGCCATTAAAAAAATCTTCCATCCCAGCAAAAAATTCAACCCTAACCCCTCTTCCAATAACTCAGCACTCAATACTGTAATAGAATTCAACTCTTATTTTGTAGATAGTATGGTTTCCCTAACCAAGGATTATCAAACATCGAGTACCAACCCTGCCCAACAGCCACATACCATGACATCCACATTCACGTTCAGATCTGTGCTCACATCCTAAATGCAGTAGATATAAAAAGTGTACACACCCCTGTTAAAATGCCAGGTTTTTGTGATATAAAAAATGGGACCACAATAAATCATGTCAAAACTTTTCCCACCTTTAATGTGACCTAGAACCTGTACAATTCAATTGAAAAACGAAATATGTTAGGGGAAAAATATAAAAAATAAAAAACATACAATAAGCTGGTTGCATAAGTGTGCACACCCTTAAACTAATACTTTGCTGAAGCACCTTATGATTTAATTACAGCATTCAGTCTTCTTGGGTACACACCTGCCATCAATTAAAGAGACTCTGATTAACCCCAAATAAAATTCATCTGTCCTAGTAGGATTTTCCTGTCATTTACTCAGTTGCTTGCTACAGCAAAAGCCATGGTTCGCAGAGAGCTGACAAAGCATCAAAGGGATCTCATTGTTGAAAGGTATCCGTCAGCAGAAGGGTACAAAAAAAATTCCACAGCATTGGATATACCATGGAACACAGTGAAGACAGTCATCAAAAACTGGAGAAAATATGGGAGACAACAGTGACGTTGCAAAGAACTGGATGTCCTTCCAAAACTGATGAAACAAGATGAAAACTGGTCAGGGAGGCTGCCAAGAGATCTACAGCAACACTGAAGGAGCTGCAGGAATTTGACAAGTACTGGTTGTGTACTACACGTGACAACAATCTCCCGTATTCTCCATATGTCTGGACTATGGGGTAGGGTTGCAAGACGGAAGCCTTTTCTTACACAGAAAAACATCCAGGCCCACTAAAAATTGCAAAACAATACATCAAGACTCCCAAAAACATGTTGGAAAATGTGTTATGGTCTGAATAGACCAAGGTTGAACTTTTTGGCCACAATTCCAAAAGGAACGTTTGGCACAAAAACACTTCACATCACCAAAAGTACAACATCCCCACAGTAAATGCAT
>NC_056729.1:558788235-558790735 GCF_019279795.1 Protopterus annectens | reverse complement strand
GTAATTCCATTTTTTTAACTGTGAATCTGTTTACAAAGCATAAAGGTAAATTTGTCCCTATTCAAATCTTTGGGAAGGAGAACCAAAAGATAAGCACAGAATCATGATAATTATTAGCTTTGGTCCATATGTTCTAGTTCCTACAAACAATTCTGACTGTATGTGTGTGTGTGTGTCCTACTACTCCTTTCCAAACTAAACAAAATTGAGATTTGTTACTCATTTTTTGCCCTATCCATCCTTTGTTATGGCTGATGATGCATTGTGCCGGGGGTTTTGCACAGTAGCCGTAGAGTAGCATTCAGGACCCACTCTGGTCAGGTACTTAAGTACTGTAATGGTGAACAGGATCCAAGTTAAAGGGTTTACACAGAGGCATAAAAATCTAGTGGAGCATCTAGCTGAAATGGAGAGGCCACCACCACTTGTGAATGACAGGCATTTGAATTTCAGACTTCATATTCTTCAGAAAATAAATGGTAACACAAAGTCTTTATTCTAGCAATTTTCTAATTTTATAAGACCAGCATTTGAAACTTATCCCTATTTTAGGGCTGTATTCTAAATATGTGAAACTACAGTTACTTATTCTCATGTCTTATGTACTCCTCTCACTGTTTGTCACAATGTACTGTATATATCAAAAATTGTGTGTAGAGCTTTTCTCCCCGGGCCTCCACTGAAAATGGACATGTATCCAGTCGGACTATCCCAGTCAACAAATGTAAAATAAAATAAGTAAATAAATAAAATATTCCCCCATTATTGGCTTTGTCCAGATTTTTTGTACTAAGAGGTTGAGAGCTATGGTGAGAAGTGAAAACAGAATTCACTAAATGATAACCATGTAAGTTTCAGTCTTCCATCCTGTCTTTCAGGAAACTGCTGATTTGGCATGTACAGGGTCCTGGGTTCAAGACTTGGCAGTGAAATGCATGGTGGTAACATCACATTTTATTCTAGCAACTTTCCAAAATTATACAAGCAATGTTTAAAATGTGTCCCTTGTTTTTTGGCCCCCCCCCACCCCACCCACCCCCAAAAAAATTAAATTGAAAATAAGTGAGAGAAGCTGTGCAAGATGCCTATGGCTTACACTACTGTCATTCTATTTGATATATATATATATATATAGTGTGTGTGTGTGTGTGTGTGTGTGTGTGTGTGGAAGTAGACTTTTATGATAGAGCTTATCTAGACCTCGCCAAGGCCTTTGACAGCATCCCCCGCTTTGGAATCATAGATAGACTTACTAAGCTGGGCATTAATCCCTACGTCACTCGATGGGTTGCCAACTGGCTTACTGACAGAACACACACTGTAAAAGTAGCCGACTCCAAATCCAACTCCAGACAAGTGGAGTACCTCAGAGTTCAGTCCTGGGACCGCTCTTGTTTGGCATCTACTTCTCTCAAGTACAGGCCAACACTAAGGGACTCTGGCTAACAAAGTTTGCAGATGACTGCAAACTGGGAGCCATTATTTAATCCCCAAATGATGTGGATACTCTACAAAAGGGACTTACAGAAACAGATGCTTGGTGCCAGAGCCATGGGCTCAAGCTCAATGCCAAGAAATATATAGTTATCCCCTTTGGGAAAAAGCATGTACCCATGAATTACCACATAGGTGGCAGTACACTAAACGCCAAAAGTGTGATAAGAGACTTGGGGACACAGGTGGACAGTGGTCTCACCTTCGATAACCACATAGCCACAACATTCAGGAAATCCTTCTATGTGGCACACGTCATCACTAAGGGCTTTTCATCCAGAAAAAAAGAGGTCATTGTCCCACTGTACTCATCCCTCATTAGACCCATTATAAAATACAACACCCAGTTTGGTATGTACCTGTCAAGACATCTGCAACAACTGGAAAGGCCTCAAAAATACCTCACTAAAAGAATCACAGGCCTAAAGCAGATGCCCTATTCTGACAGTCTTAAAAAACTCCAGCTGTACTCTGTCACATATCATCTACTCAGAGGCGAGCTCTGCTTAACATTAAGTCCATGTCAAACCCAGAGCTATTGGACATGCTACACTTAAAGAAATCCCAATCCCTCAGAGCCACACACTCCAGGGATCTAAACCTTGTCATCACAATAAACAAAACATTCTAGAGGGATAGGTTCCTGACCGAGAGACTCCCCAGACTCTAGAATAGACTGCCCATACATGTCAAGCAGAAGAGTGCCTCTTTGGCCCTCTTCAAAAGGAACCTTGACGATTGGATGGGAGAAAGGAAATTTACCCCTTGGGATCACGTTAGTCACCCTGCTAGACAGGGGACCAGGGAAGTAAATAGTGTGGAAAGAAATAGCCAGGGAATTGTTATGGCTAGGCTTGTATGAGCCCTAGGGCCGATAGCCTAGTACCAACCTATGATGGAAATGTTCTGAATTGGGCAGGCAGTTTTGCAATTATTGGCTCATGCATTTTGTTTCATTGCCTACTGGAAAAAATGTTCAAACAGTACATTTAAAATGTGATTTTGT
>NC_056729.1:558720735-558783235 GCF_019279795.1 Protopterus annectens | reverse complement strand
CCAGTAATGAATGTTGTGCGACATCCTTCCTTGCCGGCTCAAGCACTTGAGCAGTTGTTCAAACTTTGGTCACCTGCAGTGTAGTCAGGGCTTTATAGTTGTATAATGTGAGGCTGGCTGTTAGGGTAAATACACTGATCCTGGCAGTGGGTGTAGAAAAGGGTCTGATAGAACTATTTATGTGGTACATTACATTAATTTTGATAGGCACCATCTTGACTGCATCATCATTTATCCTTTTACCCACATCATCAAATATGTATCAGTATTTTTCCTGCACTGCAAGACCAAATGGCTACCTGTAGAGTCAGTGAAAAATTTCCTTCATAATGTTTGAATTTTGAAACTCCAGAACAAAAAACTGTTTTGTCCATCCCTTAAAAACAAACTGCATACTAGAAAGACTCTGAGTCTTCCTGGCTACAGAGAACTGAAAAAAAGTGACTGCTTTCCTGATTAAGTATCCTGCTGTTTTTTATATTTGTTTTACCTTCGACTGCTTACCTAGAGCAAGCTTTAACTGTTTTCATAGTTATTTACTGCATTTTTTATTATCTGCACTTAAAAGTACATTTTAGTTGAAATTAGTCTAATTCAAGTCGAAAAGTGTTTATTTGCTGTTTAATTTAATTGTTTGGCTGCCCACTAAAGTGTGCTAGCCTGTACTACTGACTTATTGCCTTTTCTGCATTTCTGTGTGTTTCTATTTAAAAACAAAAAAAAAAAATATTCCTTGTTTTCCTGCCTCCTAAACTAGTTAGACCAGTTTACAGGCCTTGCTGTATCCTGGGCTGTGTTGTAGTTCCTGTGTTGTCCATTGCCTTACTTGGATAGAAGGAAGTTTCTTAGCTCACCAGTGGGAGTGGGGAGCCTTGAATAGCCTACCTGTCCTTGAGGGAAGTGACCTCAGCACAAGAAGCTGTAGTAATTGGTCATTTTGGACCATTTTTAGCTCTTTGACGTTCCCTGGTTAAAATCTGCCTCTGGCATTTTTGAAGCCATATTGCTCAGACACAGCTCCACGTGGTCCTGTTGAATCTTCCTGGCTACAGAGAACTGAAAAAAAAGCCACTGCTTTCCTGATTAAGTATCCTGCTGTTTTTTTATATTTGTTTTACCTTCTACTGCTTACCTAGAGCAAGCTTTAACTGTTTTCATAGTTATTTACTGCATTTTTTATTATCTGCACTTAAAAGTACATTTTAGTCGAAATTAGTCTAATTCAAGTCGAAAAGTGTTTGTTTGCTGTTTAATTTAATTGTTTGGCTGCCCACTAAAGTGTGCTAGCCTGTACTACTGACTTATTGCCTTTTCTGCATTTAGTGCGGAGTTGCCACTAGAGCACCATCGGGCAGCGCCGGTTAAACTATTTCTGGCTCCGTAAAGCCTGCTCTTCATTTTTTTCCCTTAGAACTGCTCTACTTGTAATCTAAACAGTATATTCTCTATCTGTAAAGCTCAGCACTTCTTCCTAAAGCATTTTTTAGTCAGGTAAAGCACTTCTATATTATACAAAGTACTTCACTAGCTTAAAACCCACTTGAGTACCCACTTCCCTATAGGTCCTTTCTGACTCAGTTACACAGCAAACTTTTCATTTCTTCTAGCATGTCAAAGGGTCAGTTGCTAGTCCTCTCCTGCTCAGCTGGTGAATCTAGAATATTGAGGCAATGTTACAATTGCCTCAGACACAGACAACCCTCTCCTCCTCCCACAAAACACAAATACATGCGAGATGCAACTATATAGCCAAACTGGAGGCTGAGCTCTCTCAACTCAGGACTGGCAAAACCAGACAGGAGGAGAAGGTAACCACACACACCATAAACCCAGTCTCACATAGAACTATCACAACTACAAATCAAACACATAAACACACAAAGACATACTCGGAGGCACTGATCAAAAATCTACCAAAACAGCAGAGGCCTCCAAAGCAGACACCCAAACAACTGCCACCTCATGACATAACACAAGCAACACATAGATCACAAAGTCAGTGTGCAAATCAGTCACAGCCCTTAAGGCCAAACACAATGCCAGACACACTTGTCATAGGTGACTCCATAGTCAGACACACTGACGTCCCACTCACCAGACTGAACAAGGAGAGGGTCACAGTAAGCTGCCTGTCGGGCGCTAGAATCCGCCACATAACACAAGCACTCAGGTCACTCCACAGCAAGTACAAGTATGACTCAGTCATTGTCCATGCCGGTGTGAATGACCTGAGACGTACCTCCCTGGACTACATGAAAAGAGACATAAAGGAGCTCTCAGATTATGTAGCCCAGGCTCAGGCTGGTATGACCCTGACCCTGAGCAGTATCCTACCTTCACCAAGAATGATGCCACAATACAGAGACAAAATGATCAGTTTTAATAATTGGCTTAATTTCTGGTGTCATTCTAAGGGGATCCAATGTCTGTCTGCCCAGAATGACATGCTTGACAAGCCACGCTGCTTCGCAAGGGACGGCTTGCACCTGTCACCCCTGGGTTTCTGGATATTGGCAAAGGCTCTTGCCACCCCCATAGTGCCTTTTTTAGACAACGCTCAAATTCTAACCCCACCGCCCTAGAAAACAATAATGGAAAAAAACTAAGGGTAATGCTGCTCAATGCCAGAAGTCTAAATCTCAAGATGTACGCCCTCGAAGCCCTCCTCAGTATGGAGAACATCGATGTCTGTGCTGTGACTGAAACCTGGTTCAAGGCTCCTGAGAGCACCCCGGCACTAATCAGGTTTTACCTCATATAATGCGTTCCGGCCCCAAAACCCGGACCAGACCACAAAAGGAGGGGTGTATCCATATTCATCAAGGATACCCACACCTCCAGGCTGGTGGCAACTCACGAAGCATCAGAGACCATTCAGGTGCAATTAACCATAGGCAAAACTGCTCTACAGTTTGTAGCATGTTACAGGCCACCCTCTCAAACTCAGGAACCCCACACAGCCTTCCTGAAGACACTGGAGAGTATAAATGTCTCTCCAAACACCATCATATTAGGTGACTTCAACTACCTAAACATAGACTGGGAACATTACTCAAGCCCCAATACCCTAGCCCAAAGGTTCCTGGAGTTCATAAACTCAAATGCTATGGAACAACTTGTCACCATTCCCACAAGAGGTGAAAATATACTAGACCTGATCATCACAAACATGGGGACAAAATGCTCCACACCGGAAGTATATCCCTCATTGGTGAGATCAGACCATAAACTAATCTCACTGGAGATCCACATCCGCCCCACCCCCAACAAAAGACCACAGTGAAGAACTTCTCAAAAGCCAACTTCACACTTCTTAAGACTGGTGTGGTATCCTTCAAGGCCCCTGAGCCATTGGAAACCACAACCCACGCTGCTGAATCCCTTACAAATGCTTTCTAAAAGCACCTCCAGGATTGCATGGATCAAGCAATCCCAAATAAAATCAAGACCCTTTCCACCAAAGGCAAGCGCCCGATCTGGTGGACCTCAGCCATAAACAAACTTTACAACAAGAGGAGAAAGCTACTACGAGATAGAGCAAAATCCCTAAAAGGGAAGACATCTCTGATCAATACTAGTAAAAAACTACGATCACTCATAAAATCATCCAAGGCCAACTTTGAGAGAAAAATCGCCAAGGACTCAAAAGACAATCATAAGGCCTTCTTTAGCTATGTTAGAAATCTGGGTGGAAACTCCCAGATATGCTCGGAATTAGTCCAAAATGATACAAAAATCACTGAACCCACAGACATTGCAAACATACTGGCAGACAGGTTCAGTGAAAATTCCCCCCCCCCCAAAAGGAGAAATATCTATCCCAGCAGAGTGTAGCCTCCCAATCATCTCAAATGCCCAGGTGAGAGCTGCTCTCTCTAAAGCTAAAAACACAGCATCAATGGGACCGGATGGTGTCCTCGGCTGTGTGCTACACGAACTCAATGAGGAACTAAACCCACACATAAAGCTGCTGTTTAATCTTAGCCTTACCACAGGATACGCCCAGAGAGTGGCGTGACGGCAACTGTGGTCCCACTCCACAAAGGCGGTGCTTCTACGGACCTTGGTAATTACCCCATAAGCTTAACAAGCCTGGTCTGCAAAGCTATGGAGAGGATCATAATGGAACTCATAAATAAAGACATAGGGGACCTACAGACATTGATCCTACCCAATTCGCCTTTGTCAAGAGCAGATCATGCCTCTTGAACTTGGTCGACTTTTTATAACACTCACCAAGGCCATTGATGAGGGTAAGGCAGTTCACACAGCCTACCTTGACCTTGCAAAAGCTTTTGACACAATACCCCACTCGGGTATCATAGAAAAGCTCACCAGCTTAAATGTAAACCCATATGTCACAAGATGGGTTGCAAACTGGCTCAAGGACAGAACCCACAGGGTTAGAGTTGCTGGTGCCATGTCAGACTCCAAGCCGGTCACAAGCGGTGTCCCACAGGGCTCAGTCTTGGGCCCCCTCTTGTTCGGCATCTACTTTTCAGCAGTGCAGGCAAACATAGGAGGATTCTGGCTGACAAAGTTTGCAGATGACTGCAAACTGGGTGCCATAGTTGAAAATCCATCAGACACAGATATCCTTCAGAGAGGTCTCATAGAAACGGATAACTGGTGCCAGAGCCATGGCCTTAAGCTAAACGCCAAAAAATGTATAGTCATACCCTTTGGTAAAAACAAGGTAACCCCAAGTTACCACATAGGTGGCAATCCATTAAGCACAGAAGAGGTGATCAGGGACCTGGGGACCCAAGTTGACAGTAACCTTTCTTTTGACACTCACATTGCCAAAGTGGTTAGGAGGACCTTCTACATTGCCCACCTGATTATGAAGGGATTCACATCCAGATCAAGGGAGGTCATTGTTCCCCTGTACTCTTCACTTATCCGACCAATGATTGAGTACAATGCCCCATTCGGAATGTATCTTACCCGACACCTGCAGCAATTGGAAAGACCCCAAAAGTTCCTCACCAAAGGATAAAGGCTCAAAAATATGCCATATGCTGCCCGACTGAAGAAACTCCAGCTCTATTCAGTCGCATACCGTCTGCTCAGAGGTGACCTGTGCCTGACATACAAGGCCATGTCCAACCCGGAATTAATGGACATGCTCCACCTCAAAGAATCCAAATCCACCAGAGCCACAAGAGCAAGAGACTTAAACCTCAACACGGATATAAATAGGACGTGCTGGAGGGACAGATTCATCACCCAGAGACTCCCTATGCTGTGGAACAGAATCCCGGTCCATGTGAGACAGAGCACCTCGCTGGCTCTGTTCAAGAGGAATCTTGACCAGTGGATGGGAGATCGTAGGTTTACCCCAGGGATCATCTCTGTATCACTGCTGGACAGAGGCACGGCAAACTAATGGGTACAGTATTCTTCAACCTAAGGGGTGGTGAAAGCCACACAACTCTGGCTAGGCTTATAAATGCCCTAGGGCAGATAGCCTAGTAGGAACCTATGAACCTATAAGAAACACCCCATACAAGAAGGGCATTCAGAAAGGAATCCAGCTACAGAAACCGTAATATAGCACAGCAGCAAATGAAAAAGCCTTTTGCAAAAATTACCTGTGCTGCTTGAAATACACTCCCTCGAAAACTTCAAAGTTAAAATAATCTAAATTTGTTTACTAAGTTACTGAAAGTACATTTGGCTGAGAAATTCAAGTGCAATTGCTATATCAGTCCTGGCTAAACATAGCATTAGTGTTTTCACATACACTGTACAGGTTAGTAACTTTCTTTATCGCTACTATGATACACATGTAATAATACCTGACAAGGTAAATGGTACTGGGGGAATTAATGGACCATCTGTTACTGTCTGTATAACACCCACCCTGGAGAGCATTACTGGATATGCATAATGGGCTGTCTGTTAAAATGTTTTTTTTTTTTTTTTTTTTTTTTTTTATTTAATATATTTTTTTGTTTATATATATATATATATATATATATATACATATACATATATATATGTGTGTGTGTGTGTGTGTGCGTTTGATGAAAAATAATTCTTCTGCCCAATATTTCAGAGTTTCTATAGCGTATGTAGTTGTTGAAGGAAGAATTTTACATGCAAATTATAAGTTGTCTAAGTAAAGTCCACTTGGGCATGTGTGCGCACGCACACACACACTATACCAAGCAATTACAACCACATTTTGACTAAATACATCTCAGGTGTGTCTCAGTGTTCAAAGGAATGGAAAAAAAACCATGCAATGCAAGGCATTGCAATGCTTCCCTTAGTGCTTCTCAACTGTTGCTAATTTTGAAGAATGACCATGATTTTGCACTGTATTTTTGCTGCATCTGTAGAAAATGTTTGATTCTCTGGTAAATCAGTCAACATTATAGCCATTCAGTCAAGCCAGGCATTACAGCTTCCTATTCCTTCTTATTCAGTCAGTAGAATTTGATGGAAAGCCTCTTGCTGTATTCTTTTTTAAGTGATTCAGATCATATTTAAAAATGTCCCAGACTTTAGTTCTTTCTCACCCATTATTGTTGACTTTGTTCAGTATTCTTGAGCAAGAAGTTGAAAGATTTCTGCTGACTCTCTCACTTTCTCTCTCTCTCTCTGTCTCTCTCTCACACATACATGTACACTTATACACACACATTTGAATGCATTACTTTTTCTTTATTTTTTTCACCTCGCTAAATGCAGATTTTTAATTTGCGCTCATTGAGGGGAGAGTAAATGGCAAGTTCTTTTAACTGCTGCTACAGTTATTTTTGCAGGTTGAGTTTTTTTATTTTTTATTTGATTTTTTTATTTTTTATTTTATAATGGCAAAGTCACATATAGTGAGCGTAAAAGAGATGGCAGCTGTTTGCTCTTCTTTCAGTCTCTTCTTCATTGTAGCTTAATATGCTGCCATGAAGTAGCAGACTTGTTTACCCTAGGTTATATCTCTGCATTGATGCTTTGTTGGAAAATGTTCATTCTGTAGTAGTGTATTGATGTGCATTTTGTCTCTTATCTATATGGTAGCACCACCCAGCTTAGTTTGAGGTTTCAGGTTTGCTAGTATGTTGTTAATGCTGAAAGTGAAACTAAAACTACATTGGAAACAGCCACAGATTGTTTTGTGAGTTGTTGGATGTATTCTGGGAACAGAGCTGACAAGATTTGCAAGGAGTGCTATTCTTTGTTTGTCTGGTCATGAGAAGGACACTTATGGTTGTCTTTATGGTTGTCTTTAATAAAGTCAGTCTGTGGTGGTGCCAGAGACAGACAGGTCCACAGCATGGATGTAGGATTTTTATATTATTCAAACTGAATCCACTAGAAGAGATAGTAAGACTGAAAGGAGGTCTAGTAAAATATTTATATATTTTGGGGAGGTTTGATATGAAAACCTGGAAATGCACCCAGTCTAGTGACAGACCACTGAAATCAGGTTTTCCAGGAGGCTAATCATCGAACCTTACCATACCAAAGCCTGAATATCAAAGTCCGGCAGCACATGCAGGTCAGTGGGCACATTGTCAAAATGGTGAATATCGAACCCTCGACATTACCATGCATTGAGATGGGGGCTGAAAAATGTTTTAATTTTCGCTATTCCGGTTCAATGACATGATGACTCGACCAGGTGCATTTCCAGATTTTCATAGTAAACCTTTTGGGGATATAAAATAAGACCACTGATGTTATTGATGGCATTTTACAGATTTCTATGTCATGACAGTCAAGCAGCCCTTTTAGAAAGAGATCATCCAGTGTCAGGTCAATGTGTATATAAGCACCATTAGTGTAATTTAGTAAAACAACTGCATATGTATTATTATAACTTATCATATTTCCTAATCATAAGTAGTTTTGTCCATGACTCCTAGACCCTCCTTCTTTACCTACTTTCATATAATTGGGAGTAGTGTCCCATGCTATTTCAAGGGTCCTCTAACAGTTACATTCAGGTTGTAAAATCATTTAACTGACTTTCTGCCCTGTGCTGTTGTAGTTCCATTGAGGGACTCAGATTTTAGACCTGGTTTTCACAAATGTATAGCCTATGCTCAACACACATAATTACCAAGTCACTGTTCAGATCTGACACCTGTACAGTAACACTTTGTGCCAGAGCTATATTACTGTGAAACCTTTGTGTCTGGAGATTACTCCAAGGCAAATCTTATCCTGTTAGCTGATGATCTGATAAAATTCTAACACGCTTCTCACCCTGATGACCCTACCTCACACACTTCCATATGCATGCTTAAGTTCTATGCACACCTCCAAGCTTGCATTAAGGCTTCAGCCCCCATAAGGCACAAATACAGTGCCAAATTCAAGAACTAACTCATTTGATGTAATTTCAGTAAAAGTAAACTATATAATAAGAGGAAGAAACTATTAGCCTGTAAGAGCAAATGTAACCCTTTATCAGTTGGAGCCGAACTCTAAAAGATCAAGAAAGAACTTGGAAATAAAATCAACTCCTGCAAAAGTTAGCACAAATTGAAAATGGCTATCCATTTAAAGGATAAGCACAAAGCCTTCTTCAGCTATGTCAGAAACCTGAGAAGTATTATGCAGCAGTGTTCTGAGTTGATACAAAATAACACCACATTCTCATCCTTTCAGTACTTAGCCAATATATTAACAGACAAATTCAGCTCAAACTTTACTCCCCTATGACCCCCAAACTTTCCACAGCACATTAGCATCCCTACTCCACCTCCCAATCTCCTCCAAGCAGGACCCAAATACTTTCACCAAGACTAAAATACTAGTTCTCCTAGTTCCAGGTAATATGCCAGGCTATTTTCTTGTCAGCAGCAACCATTGTCTGGAAGGCCAGTTACTAAGTCTGTTCAGTGTCAGCATCTCCTCTGGATTTGTGCCAGAGCTATGGATAACTACTGTAGTCATTCCACTGTGTAAAGGGGGATGCAGTACTGATCCAGATAACTATAGATCTATAAGCCTCACCAACCATATGCGTAAGGCAGTGAAGTACATTGTCTATTGTTATACAACTTATAAGGGCATAGACAGTCTTCAGATCCTGGACCCAAACCAGTTTAAGTCTGTTAAAGACAGATCCTGCTTCCTAAACCCAGTGGCCATTTCTGAACAAGTCACCAAGGCATTAGACAGTGGCAGATCGGTCCACACTACATACCAGGACTTGGCTAAGCCCTTTGATATCATTTTATGTTCTGGCATTATTGATAAGCTAATCATGTTAAAAGTAAACCCCTAATTTACCCACTGGATGTCAAACTGGCTAGCTAACAACTCAGTCTAGCAGTGTTGGAAGCACACTGTTATCAAAATGAGTAGTTACTAGTGGTGTCCTCCCATTGTTTAGTCCGAGAACCACTTCTCTTTCGTCTCTACTTCTCTGGCATCAAGGCTGACAGCAAAGGACTGTGGTTGATAAAGTTTATTGATAGTTGCAAACTCAGAGCTGTCATAAATTCCCAGCTGACCTCCTGCTTCTCCCAGAGGGCCTAATGCACACTAACAAGTGGTGCTTGAGCAACAGACTCAAATTAAATGTCAAGAAGTACAGCATTATGTGTAGTGCAATAGAGGGATAAAGACCTAACTAAGGCCCAGGTAACCTGGGTTCAATTAGCAGCTCAGACATCTATCTGAAGCAGTTCATCCAGGCGCTCTCTGCTGGGAGGTGTGGTCTATAGAGTGGAGTAGACTTCCGACATAAACAGGAAATGCAGGGGAAGGGAGCAAAATAGGGATAGGTTAGAAACGAAAACAATTTTCAGTGAAAGCAGTCAATGGCACAACCTCTTAGGACACCCTTAGTTTCTGTGTTGGTCCCAGCCTTAGAAAAGTAGTAGTTTGGGGGCTGTAAGAGAGGTTGGTAGACCCAGAAATGGATGGGAGCACTGGGATAAGCTGGAAAGAATGAAGCAGAAAGGGAACCAAAAATGAAATTGCAGCATTGTGTCCTTTGGCAAATCTGTGTTTCCATGTTCCTATCAATAGGTTATATTCCCGTAAAAATGTACTCTGTCATTAGGTACTTGGACACATTCATAGACAAAGAGCTGTTCTTTGACAACTACATGTCCACTATTAAGAAATGCTTTTATATAGCCAGAGTAATCACCAGAGGTTGATCATATGCAGCCAAGGAAGTCATCATCCACCTGTACTCATCTCTTATCAGGCCAAATAACACAGTGCAGTGTTCCCCTTTCCTTGTCTTGGTGTTTGACCTGGCTTGAGAGAACATAGCAGTTCCTTACTAAGTCACCTTAGCCTTAAAGTGCTCTCTTTTTTCATTTCCTATTGACTTCGGAGAGGATCCTCAAAGTTTCTGGCCCTATGTGATGACCTACACATCCCCAAAACTAGTAACATCTAAAACATCCACTTAAGAGAGCTAAACTTCCTGTGAAACATAAACAGGACCAGCTGGCAAAATAGGCATCTATCACAGAGAAATCCCTCTTTTATGAAACAGACTCCATTTGGACGTAAAGCAGAGTAGTTCTCCTAACCCTTTTCAATTATAACCTGGATGACTGGTTGTGCAGTCATAAGTACACCAAGTCTACCTCTAAAACCATTATAGAAGAGGGATTGAAACTAGGCATAATATACTTCATTATGATGTGGTCTAGCATGAATTCATGTCTTGGTAAATTCTAATTGGGATGTTGTGTCTAGGCAGTCAGCCAGATAAATAGTATTACCGTGTGAACTAAACTAAATTTTTTTTTATGAGCTATTGGGTGTTTTTATTTTGCATTGATCAGATGTTCATTGTGTTTCACTGTTGCAGTCATGACAGTAGGGTTCTCCCCTGCCGGCAGGCAGTCCTCGGTCGGCCAGAATCCCAAAGTCTGGGTCCGACGTCGGTTGCTCAGCCATGCTCCCTGACGTCAGAGCGCCAGGTGTACAAAGCTGACAGCCGACGCCATGTTCTCCAGTCTTTCTTGCCGTGCGGTGATAGCAATTCGCAAGTGCCGGTCGGCTGACTCCTGACAATTTTTTCTAAACGTACTTCAATCCGAAGACTTTCTTCTCCTACTCAAAGCTAAGTACCCCGTTGGGGAAACTTTTTTCTTGCTCCAGTCCGATGTCAGAAAAAGTTAATAATTGTATTTCATGTGGGAAGCAAATACCTCATAAGGATTTTCATTCTTACTGTATTCCTTGCTTAGGCCCTGACCACGACGTAGCTAGTTGTTGGTTTTGTGCTAGATTTAATCAACGTGCGATTAAATGAAGGTACGATTTTGCATTTCATTACTTCGGTAGGCGTTTCAGTTACAAAATATCGTCGGACACGGTTCCAGCTACCGGAGTTCACAAACGACGCAAGGATAAAGACAGGCCTCTGAGGTCCAAATCAGACGATATTGTACAAGCAGAGCCAGCTTCAGGTTCGGCCGTCGTCAGTGAGGCGCTTTTGCAGCCCCTGTCGTCGGCCATTTCGGAACCGATGGCCAAAATGGACTCCCACGAGGAGCCAACTAGGCCTTTGAATATTTCTGTTGCAGGACCTTCGGACAATGCTCCTTCGGATGGGTCCGGAGCCGCTGTGCAGGTACCGGCTTCCAAAGGGGTTTTCAGGCCTACTCAGCTTCTAATAAAGGCAAAGCCAAAGTCAAAGGCAAAGACTCCTTCAAAATCAAAGACTACAGCCCAGGCCTCTTCTGATCCGGGACCCAAGTCTCAGAAACAGTTACTTAAGATGGCGGAGGACTGACTTACTATGATTAGGGGTTCACATCCCCCTCCAGAATAAAGGCCAAGGCAGGAAGTGTATTATGACTCCTCTGATCAGGCTTCTGTTTCTTCAGTTTTTTCTTCTGACCAGGAATATTCTTTCCCTCCTTATGAGGATTCTGATGCTGAGGAAACCATTCCTTCAGCTTCTCCCCTTGAGGATTTCTCTTTTGGGGAAACTTTACATGAAATGAGGGAACATTTTCACTGGGAAGGACAGGAGTACTTGGAATCTAAGAAAAGACTTAGGGATTTTCTTCTTCTTCCCCAACATAGACCCCTGGCTATCCCTCCTATTTTAGATATTGTGGATGATGCTTTTTCGGAGGCTAACTTAACTCCCGACTCTTTTCCTCCAGCTCCTGTTAAGCCAGATAGATATTATAGGGTTCCTGATTCCCACCAGTTTTTATACATGAATCCTACTTCTGATCCTGAAACCATTTCTCAGGGTCCTAAGGGGGTTAAGGCCGCTTCTGCTAAAAACCCCATTCCCACTGAAAAGGATTCTAGATCTTTAGAAAGATGGGGCAAAAAAGTGTACACTTCAGCTACTTTATTAGGGCTTTAAACTGTCAATTTCATATGCTGAAATACCAGCAATTCTTTCTGTCTGTTTTGAAACAAAAGCTAACTTCCATTTCCACCTGTGCAGATAAGGAATTGCATGACTTAATGCATGCCACTGAACAAGTTGGGAAGCATGGTTTACACTGTGGATTTGATGCCTTGGAGGCTTCTTGTAGGGCTGCTGCCTCTGGTACAGTCATTAGAAGGCATGCTTGGTTAAAGGAACAAAACTTGCCAGATCAAGTAAAAGCTAAGTTATTGGATGCTCCTGTTCAGCATAATGTTTTGTTTGGATCTAAGGCTGAAGAGGTGATAAAGAAGATGGAGGACAAGGCAAAATCCATGCAAACGGTTAAAGATTTCTTACAAGTACAGTCACCCAGATTTAGTAGGAATTGGCCTACAAAAAACTGGTCCTTTCCCAATTCAGACAGGCCTTAGAGGGGTAGATACAGACGCTCCCGAGGAAGGCCTCAAACGCAAGCCTCTTATAGACCAAGACAGTGGACTGCTTCCACCCCTAGGGGAGGAGAGGACAGGTCGCAAGCTCATAGAAAACAGGCTCAATGACTCCCTCTGTTGGGCTGCAGGAACTTCTTGCCTGGAAGCCCCTCTCGGAGGAAAACTTTCTCTTTTTCACCTAAATTGGACTCGTATAACCCAAGACAAGTGGGTTCTGGATGCGGTTTCAAGAGGTTACAAATTCCATTTTCATACCCTACCAAGACCAAACGGATGGCCAGATCTTCCAAAACATCAATGGTTAGAGGCCTTAAACCAGTTGGAAGCTCTCTTGGCTATGAAAGCCATAGAACTGGTTCCACTTTCAGAAATGGGACAAGGTTTTTACTCGAGGCTCTTTCTAGTCCCCAGAAAGCAAAATTCATGGAGACCCATTCTGGATCTGTCAGTCTTGAACACTTTTCTCGAGATACCAAAATTCAAAATGCTTACTCTACAGCAGCTACTTCCAATGCTGACCAAAAATGCATGGATGGTAACTTTGGATTTAAAGGAGGCATATTTACACATTCCCATCAGGCAGGAATGCAGAAAATACCTCAGGTTCAGGGCCGGATCGAGGCACTATCAATTCTCTGCGCTGCCCTTTGGATTGTCTACTGCGCCCAGGGTCTTCACCAAATGCCTGGCTCCAGTAGTAGCTTATTGCAGACTCAAGGGAATTCAAATTTACCCTTATCTGGACGACTGTCTTATTCAGGCAGACAGCAAGGATGTCTTACTCCTGCATCTAGAATTTGTTCAGAATCTTCTCAAGTTCCTGGGATTCACTGTAAACATAAAAAAGTCAAATTTGACACCCTCGCAACAGATAACTTTTCTGGGTGCTCTTCTAAACACAACAACCCAGATGGCATTTCTGACATACTAAAACAATTACAGCTGGCTTCAACTTTCAAAACTTTGGCAACATTAACTCAGCTATCTGCAAGGAAATTCCTGCAGGCTTTGAGTTACATGGCCTCCTGCATCCTTCTCGTACCATATGCAAGACTACATATGAGGAAAATACAGTGGTACCTAAAAAGTGTATGGTCTCAGCATTGCCACAGTTTAGACATACAGATCACCGTCCTGCCTTGTCTTCAAAAGGAATTCCTTTGGTGGTCCAAGGCATGTACTCTAAACAAAGGAAAACCCTTCAGTCTGCCTCCAGGCAGTCAGATACTAACCACGAACGCCTCAGATTATGCATGGGGAGCCCATTTGCAGGGCAACTGTCTGCAGGGCCTTTGGACAAAGGATCAGAAGCACCTGCATATCAATTTGAAGGAAATGTTAGCCATTCAGAACGCTCTATAGGCCTTCAGGAATCTTCTACAACCAGGACAACTACTGATACGGACAGACAACACCACAATTATGTGGTACATAAACAAGCAAGGGGGATCACATTCCTATCCCCTTTGCAGACTAGCCATGAATCTATGGAACACAGCTCTAGCTTGCAAACTGGACCTTCAAGCTCAGTTTCTACCAGGGAAGCAAAACTTCCTGGCAGACAGTCTGAGCAGAAACCTGTCGGACCCACATGAATGGATGCTGGACACCGAGATATTCAAGATGATTACAGCAGTCTGGGGATGTCCTCACATAGACCTCTTTGCATCCCACCTCCATCATCAACTAAAGATTTTTTGCACCAGGACATTCCACGAACTAGCTTGGAAAGTGGATGCACTATCATTCAGTTGAAGAAACCTCTCGGGGTATGTCTTCCCGCCTCTACCTCTTCTTCCACGAGTGTTATTAAAGATCAAACAGGACAAGCCCAAGATGATAATTTTGCTGGCCCCAAATTGGCCTCGACAGTTCTGGTACCCAACACTGAAAAACCTTTCTCTGGAGCCCCCTTGGGTTTTACCACAGACTCCGAACCTTCTGTCCCAACACCAGGGTCAGGTTCTGCGCTCCCATGTCAAAACTCTCAGCCTGGCGGCCTGGTTAATCCAGGGTCTATGATTCATGCTCTCCTACCCAAGCAGGTTATGGATGTCATTTTAGAAGCCAGACGTCCTAGCACTAGAAAATCTTATGCAGGAAAATGGAAAAGATTTTGCTCCTGGATGCAGGCTCAGGATTCGGATCCTCTTATTCCTAACATTCCTCTGATTTTACTTTACCTGACAGACCTCTTACATAATGCCTCTGCTATTTCTGCTCATTATAATACAGACCCTCCAATTTTTTCCCACCAGCTCATGAGACAGTTTCTCAGAGGAGCTAAGAACTTAAGGCCCCCTAGATCTCCACCCATTCCTGCTTGGGATCTCAACTATGTTTTGGAAAAACTCACCTTACCTCCTTTTGAGCCTGCTGCCACATCTGACATCAAGATTTTATCTTGGAAGACAGCCATCCTGTTAGCTCTGACCTCTGCCAGGAGAGTTTCGGAGTTGCAAGCTCTCATGGCTGTGGAACCTTATATTATTTGTCATCAAGACAGGGTGTCTTTAAGGACTAATCCTACTTTCATGCCTAAGGTGGTTTCCAAAGTGGCTTAAAATCAAACTATTCACTTGCCAACTTTTTTCCCTAGTCCTCAAAATAAGGGGGAAAGGATCTTGCATTCCTTGGTTGTACACAGACAACTACGTTTTTACCTGGACAGAACCAAGGACATCAGGAAAGCAGAGTAATTGTTTGTTTCCTATGCTTCAAGTTCCCAAGGTAAAGCCATTTCAAAACAGACCATTTCTAAATGGATTGCTCATGGAATTAGATTTTGCTATTCACACCATGGAAAGCAAATCCCAGGGAGTATAAGGACTCACTCTACCAGAGCTGCTGCCACTTCAGCTGCCTTCCTCAGGGGAGTTCCTACCAAAGACATTTTGGAAGCTGCAACTTGGAGTTCAGTGCATACTTTTTCTTAGCACTACAATCTACCTCTCTACTCTAAGTCTAGGGCAGGCTTTGCTTCTGCAGTCTTGCAGGGCCTTTTAGCCGCCCCCTCTACTTTATGACCACCTCCCTTTTATTCTGCTTTGGGATTCAACCCTACAGTCATGACTGCAACAGTGAAACACGATTAACATAGTACAGTTGTGTACACTTACCGTAAATGTAGATGTTCGAGTGTCTTCACTGTTGTAGTCTGGGTTACCCTCCCTCCTGTCCCCTCTTATTTTTTCTTTTGTGTGGTTCCCTTCTTCACCCTTCTTCTGAGGTGTATTTGTAAAGGGTATGGGATCTTACTCATTTTGGAACACCTGACATCTGGGGCAAGAAAAACTGGAGAACATGGCGTCAGCTGTCAGCTTTGTACTCCTGGCGCTCTGACGTCAGGGAGCATGGCTGAGCAGCCGACGCCGGACCCAGACTTTGGGATTCTGGCCGACCAAGGACTGCCTGCCGGCAGGGGAGAACCCTGCAGTCATGACTGCAACAGTGAAGACACTTGAACATCTACATTTATGGTAAGTGTACACAACTGTACTTTTTACCTAGTCACCTGAGTGATTTTTTTCATTTTATCACTGAAAAGATGTCAGACTTAAAAGCTGATTTTAATGTTTGTAAGTATGTCATGCTTTATTATTTACAGCTTCATAGTCCATATAACAATAATGGATTGTTTCTATACACAGCAGCATATAGTGCTGTAATGTAAATTCATTGATTGTCTTAGTAACTGCTTTGAGCTTCTTTGAAGTGAATGTGATTATTACTGTCTTAACCAGGCACACATTTCTGATCCTAACTAATTTTTGTACAGTTATATCTAGTAACTCTTCTATGGGGATGCTGATATTGCTCTGGGAAAATTTTGCTACTGGTTGCAAAGGTAGTGTGCTGTTTGACTGGCCTGTGTGCCCTGCCTTGTTCTTTAAACTCAAGTGTCTGTAGACATCTTTATCCTACTCTGCTGGGCTGTGACTACACGAGGACTGCTGGGGATACTTAATCAAGCATGACTTCTTCTTCTTCTTTTGGCTGCTCCCGTTAGGGGTCGCCACAGCAGATCAACTGTTTCCATTTCTTCCTGTCCTCTGCATCTTGCTCTGTCACACCAACCACCTGCATGTCCTCTCTCACCACATCCATAAACCTTATCTTAGGCCTTCCTCTTTTCCTGTTACCTGGCAGCTTCATCCTTAGCATCTTTTTCCCAATATACTCTGCATCCCTCTTCAGCACATGTCCAAACCAACGTAATCTTGCCTCTCTGGCTTTGTCTCCAAACCTTCCAACCTGGGCTGACCCTCTAATATACTTATTCCTAATCCTGTCAATCCTCGTCACACCCAGTACAAATCTTAACATCTTCAACTCTGCCATGTCAAGCTCTGACTCCTGCCTTTTTGTCAATGCCACTGTCTCCAACCCATGTAACATAGCTGGTCTCACTACCCTCTTGTAGACCTTCCCTTTCACTCTTACTGGTACTTTTCTGTCACAAATCACTCCTGACGCTCTTCTCCACCCACTCCATCCTACCTGTACTCTCTTCTTCACCTATCTTCCACACTCACCATTACTCTGAACTGTTGATCCCAAGTACTTAAACTCATTCACTTTTGCCAACTCTACTCCCTGCATCCTCACCATTCCTCTATCCTCCCTCTCATTCACACACATATATTCTGTCTTAGTCCTGCTAACCTTCATTCCTCTTCTCTCTAGAGCATATCTCCACCTCTCCAGGGTCTCCTACACCTGTTCCCTACTCTCACTACAGATCACAATGTCATCTGCAAACATCATAGTCCACGGAGACTCCTGTCTGATCTCGTCTGTCAACCTGTCCATCACCATTGCAAATAAGAAAGGGCTCAGAGCTGATCCTTGATGTAATCCCACCTCCACCTTAAACGCATCTGTCACTCCCACCGCAGACCTCACCGCTGTCACACTACCCTCGTACATATCCTGTACCACTCTTACATACTTCTCTGACACTCCAGCCTTCTTCATACAATACCACAACTCCTTTCTAGGCACCCTGTCATATGCTTTCTCTAAATCCACAAAGACACAGTGCAACTCCTTCTGACCTTCTCTGTACTTCTCCATCAACACTCAGAGCAAACATTGCATCTGTAGTGCTCTTTCCTGGCATGAAACCGTACTGCTGATCACTAATCATCACCTCCCTTCTTAACCTAGCTTCCACTACTCTTTCCCATAACTTCATGCTGTGACTGAATAGTTTAATCCCTCTGTAGTTACTACAGCTCTGCACATCACCCTTATTCTTAAAAATTGGTACCAAAACACTTTTTCTCCATTCCTCAGGCATCCTCTCACTTTCCAAAATTTCATTAAATAATCTAGTTAAAAACTCCACTGCCATTTCACCTAAACACCTCCATGCTTCCACAGGTATGTCATTGGGACCAACAGCCTTTCCATTCTTCATCCTCTTCATAGCTATCCTTACTTCCTCCTTGCTAATCCACTGCACTTCAAGATTCACTATCCGCACATCATCCAACCTTCTCTCCCTCTCATTCTCTTCATTCATCAAACCCTCAAAGTACTCTTTCCATCTGCTCAACACACTCTCCTTGCTTGTGAGTACGTTTCCCTCATTATCCTTTATCACCCTTACCTGCTGTACATCTTTACTAGTTCGGTCCATCTGTCTAGCCAATCGGTACAGGTCTTTTTCTCCCTCCTTAGTGTCCAACCTTTTATACAACTCTTCATACACCTTATCCTTAGCCTTCGCCACCTCTCTCTTTGCCATGCACCTCATCTCCTTATACTCTTGTCTACTTTCTTCATCTCTTTGACAATCCCACTTCTTCTTCGCCAACCTCTTTCTCTGTATACTCTCCTGTACTTCTTCATTCCACCACCAAGTTTCCTTGTCCTCCTTCCTCTTTCCAGATGTCACACCAAGCACCTTTTTAGCCATCTCTCTTACTAGCTCTGCTGTAGTTACCCAGCTGTTCGGTAACTCTTCACTGCCACCCAGTGCCTGTCTTAACTCTTCCCTGAACATCACTTCACAATTACCCTTCTTCAATTTCCACCATTTGATCCTCGGTGCTGCCCTCACACTCATCCTCCTCTTCTTGATCACCAATGTCATCCTACAAACCCCCATCCTATGCTGCCTAACTACACTTTCCCCTGCCACCACTTTACAGTCTCCAATCTCCTTCAGATTGGCCCTTCTACATAAGATATAATCCACCTGTGTGCATCTTCAATCTTCCTCCACTCTTGTATGTCACCCTATGCTCCTCCCTCTTGTTAAAATACATATTCATCACAGCCATGTCCATCCTTTTCGCAAAATCCACTACCATCTGACCTTCTGCATTCCTTTGCTTAGCACCATACCTACCCATCACTTCCTCATCCCCTCTGTTCCCTTCACCAACATGCCCATTGAAATCTGCTCCAATCACCAGTCTCTCACCCTTGGGTACAGTCATCACCACTTCATCTAACTCACTCCAAAATTTTCTTTCTCATCGTGACACCCAACTTGTGGAGCATATGCACTAACAACATTCATCATTACGCCATCAATTTCCAGCTTCATAAACATCACTCTGTCTGACACTCTTTTCACCTCCAAAACACTCTTCGCATACTTTTCCTTCAGGATAATGCCTACGCCATTTCTCCTCCCATCCACACCATGATAAAACAATTTGAAACCGCCTCTGATACACCTAGCCTTGCTCCCCTTCGATCTGGTCTCTTGCACACACAATATACCAACCGTCCTTTGGTCCATCATATCAGCTAGCTCTCTCCCTATACTAGTCATACTGCCAACATTCAAAGTTCCGACCCTCACTATCACAGTCCTAGCCTTTACCTGCCTTCGGGCATGCCTTCTGCCTCTTCTCCTCCTTCGGCCAACACTAGCACAATTTCCGCCAGCACCCTGTTGGCCAACAGTACTGGTGGCGGTCGTTGTTAACCTGGGCCTCGACCGATCCGGTTTAAATTTCTGTACTGTTTTCTCCATGTATGGTTTGGCAAAATTTTACGCCGGATGCCCTTCCTGACGCAACCGTCCCCATTTATCCGGGCTTGGGACTGGCACAAAGAAATGCACTGGCTTGTGCATCCCCTTAATCAGACATGACCTCAGAACTAAATCCAGCTGCATCTGGGAAATGCTGAGTATTTGGCAGTAAGGCTGGGCGGCACTGTTGGGGAACTATTTACGACAGTTCACAAGTATTCATATAATCTGTTTCTGTAAAAAAAAGTCATCTCCGATACTTATTTAGGTATTATAATAGGAAGACAATACTATCCATTTGGACACACCCACATGTTCCTTTAGATGACTGAGGGTAGTTGTATGCACCTATGAACGCTTGCAGGGAACCATATCAGTCAGGGCTTTGTTCTTTCTTGCTTGTGCGCAAATGCTTTTTTCTCTTTTATTCATTTTGCCAGCTGTGCACATTTTCAGCCTAAGTTTAATCCTTGCTGTGATCTTTAAATTTGTAATAAAACTATGGTTGTGAAATCCAAGACAATTTATTGTCAAATGTCTTCAAGAAAGCATTACACATTGCAGCTGTTTTACTGTTTTTTGCACTCAGTTGCTGTCTGGTGCAAGTATTCCAAGCCTAAACTTACCTGTTGGATGCTGTTACAATTCTTCTGGCTTTTGTAGCTTTCATTAATTGATACAGTACACATGTAATTGTATCTCTGGTGCTTTCACTCATTGTTCACCTTAGCCTTCTAGCATGTAGACTCTTCCTGCAAATTCATTTCATTATTGTTCCATATATGTTCTTCATATCAATCACTGCTGCAGAAACCTAAGTTGTATGGGTTGTATCCTGCATAGGATATAACATCTGTCCAGCTTCCAAAGCTTCAGGGCACCTTCCATACACCTGGACAGTAAAGATAGGTTTGAGTGCCAAGCCCTTCAGACCTTTTCTGCCTCCAAAGTGAAGAAAACCAGACCAAAAGGCCGAAAATGTGAATACTCTAGTCGTCATCTTCTTTTCTTTCGGCTGTTCCCATTTAGGGTCGCCACAGCGGATCATCTGTTTCCATTTCTTCCTGTCCTCTGCATCTTTCTCTGTCACACCAACCACCTTCATGTCCTCTCTCACCACATCCATAAACCTTAACTTAGGCCTTCCTTTTTTCCTCTTATCTGGCAGCTTCATACTTAGCATCTTTTTTCCAATATACTGAGCATCCCTCCTTAGCACATGTCCAAACCAACGTAATCTCGCCTCTCTGGCTTTGTCTCCAAACTGTCCAACCTGGGCTGACCCTCTAATATACTTATTCCTAATCCTGTCTACCCTCGACACACCCAGTGCAAATCTTAACATCTTTAACTCTGCCACGTCCAGCTCCGACTCCTGCCTTTTTGTCAGTGCCACTGTGTCCAACCCATATAATATAGCTGGTCTCACTACCCTCTTGTAGACCTTTCCCTTTCACTCTTACTGGTACTCATCTGTCACAAATCACTCCTGACACTCTTGTCCATCCTGCCTGTACTGTCTTCTTAACCTCTCTTTCACACTTGCCATTACTCTGAACTGTTGATCCCAAGTATTTAAACTCATCCACCTTCACCAGCTCTACTCCCTGCATCCTCACCATTCCTCTGTCCTTCCTCTCATTCACGTATATATATTCTGTCTTAGTCTTGCTGACCTTCATTCCTCTCCTCTCTAGAGCATATCTCCACCTCTCCAGGGTCTCCTCAACCTGCTCCCTACTCTCACTACAGATCACAATGTCATCTGCAAACATCATAGTCCACGGGGACTCCTGTCTGATCTCATCTGTCAACCTGTCCATCACCATTGCAAATAAGAAAGGGCTCAGAGTTGATCCTTGATGTAATCCCACCTCTACCTTAAACGCATCCATCACTCCCGCTGCAGACCTCACTGCTGCCACACTACCATCGTACATATCCTGTACCACTCTTACATACACTCTAGTTCAGTTCAGTGTCTTTCGGCTTTTCCCGGTTAGGGGTCGCCACAGCGGAACTCCGGTCCGCTAATGATTGGCAGTAGATTTTTACGTGCCGAGTTGCCAGCCCTGACGCACAACCTTCAACGAAGGTACGCTCATTCACGCATGTCTCCAGACAGAAGATTCTCTAGCTGAGAATTGAACGGGACAATGTCTTACTGTGAGGCGACAGCGCTACCGCAGCACCACCACCGCAGTTCCTTACATACACTCTAGTGGTGTACAAAAACTGTAAAATCCAATGTTCTGAGTCCGTTTATCTGTGGAAAACGCACTTTATTTAATCAAAACACTTAAAATTAGCGCTTTTGTTTCT
Organism: Protopterus annectens; assembly: GCF_019279795.1. Classification (NCBI taxonomy): domain Eukaryota; kingdom Metazoa; phylum Chordata; order Ceratodontiformes; family Protopteridae; genus Protopterus; species Protopterus annectens. The sequence continues at coordinate 558,761,142 of NC_056729.1, read as the reverse complement.
ACCATAAGAAACTTCTTCAGACAGTTTAAAAGACTGTTTAAAAGAAAGCAGTCCATGTTTAAATACCTTCTGTTAGTGAGACTTCATACAAAAAGCACACCCCTCGTGATCTCAGCTAATGAGACCACATCTCTGCATGCATATTTATAAATATTTATAAATATTAATAAATATCCACAAATATTTATAAAACCTTTAAAAACATAAAATTAACATTCCAACACATCTCAAAAATTAAATGTATAGCTTGAGTGTTATATATAAATACGAAAACAAATATTTACTCTAAAACCTTATTCAAAACAACTCAGTTTTACATGTTTCCTTAAATATTAAAATAGTAAAGTAAATCAGATCATCTTTCCAGTAACTTCAACCTAAGAATATTGTTAGAAAGATAGTCATTGAGCTCTGTCCAAGTGTTAGCCCTTAAATGTAGTTGCTAAGTCAGTTACTTTCTTCTCTAGGTGTAATGACCATGCTCTGCCCCTTTCATCAACCTTCACTGAGCCCAACACGAAGAAGTTAAAAGAATGCCCGTGAAAATCCATGCAGTGCTTGGCAAGGGTATTGGTGCTATCATTTTTATGATTGCTCTAAGGTGTTCATAAATGCATTTTTTTAATTTCCTCTCTGTTTTACCAACGTAAAAACCTGCACATGAAACACATTGGGTGCAATATACCACCTTCTCTAAATGACAATAAAACTTTTCCACTGGTTTAAATTTAAAACCATTAATCACTGTCTCGGCAGTCTCTGCAACATGGGGCAATAAGGCCAGCACCCACATTTCTTCATAAACCCTTCCTCCTTATACTTAACCACTCTTTCAAACAAGTTTTTCAAATTTCTACCCCTGAGATGCACAATTACAGGTCCAAGACCTATTAAATCCTTCATTTCTCTTTCATACTGTCACCAAAGAGTACACTCCTCTGACGCTTTTGAGGATCAGTGGCCAGCTTGTGCTGCTCCATTGCTGAGTAGGTAAGTTCCTTTCAGGGTTAAAGCCTTCCATTATAAAATTATTTGTTTATTAACAATTTACTGTTTTGGAAAGTTATTTTAAAGCTAGGAGGTTTAATGGGCTGTCATGCGACTGTATTGTACTTTTAAATGAGAATGCTCTTTTTTCCTGTCAGTTTAAATGTTTTTTTTTTTGTGAGTGTTTTTAACCATTTTTTTCTGTTGAGAAATTGGGTGTATTTTACTTTTTTGGACTGCCTAAATATTTTTACTGTGTTTTGTGGGAAAAAGTGACTTAAATTTTTTGCCAGCTTTTTTGCTTGTTTTCCGCAGGAAAGAGGCACAGATTTTGTGTAGAGCTAAATGTCGGCCCATGGACATTTCTTCTTCAGCCACAAAAGAAGAAATTATGCAAACAGCCTTTGCCACCACAGCAGGCTAGCAATTTGCCTTACCGTCAGGTGGATGACTCCGCTGTGGACATTTACTGTACCTCAGACCACTCATCTTTTACTCTGGATCCCTCTAGTGTAGCACCTATAGCCACATCATATGTGGCAGTTGGGATCCCCTTAGTTTGCAAGGGAGAGTCAATCTTGGGAGAGGGAGTAGGAAGGCTTCCCTTTTTTGTCACAGTGTTGTAAGCTGGTACTGCGATTTATAACACTGTTGGCCCCATTTTTCTGTCAAAAAGAAACAGAAAACTAAACCTGTATCTAGTCCTCCTCAAATTTCCTGAGACAGTAGTTTCCTGGGTCTGGCTCAGGGTTTTATTCAGGCTGTTGATCTTTCTTATTAAGTGCTTCCTGTAAAAGAAAGAAGGGTATCTCTTTTCTTGAAGAGATTCAAGATTCTGAATCTGGACAGGAAGAGGAAGGGACAGATACTGGGTTTTCTCCTCAGTTTTCTGATTCAGACTGAGTGGAGAGCTCAGTTTCTGATTCGTCCTTTGTAGGGATTCCTGTCTCTTTGAGACTATTTCCAGAATGTGCCAGTATTTTCAGTGGGGGTACACAGAAGTTTCTCAGTCCTTCAGAAAATGTTATGAGTGTTACAGAAGGAATTTCCTAATCCTTCACCAATTCCTCCATTTCAATCAACGTTGGAGAATGTGTTTGTCTCTGCCTGTAATTTTCCTCTTGTCCAACCTGGTGCCACTAAAAAGGCAGGTAGATAGTTCCTCTGTCTTCAAGTTTTTTTTATATACTGTTACCAAACCTGACCCTTGACGGGGTTATTCCTCATCCACCAGATCAGACTGTTTTATTTCCATCTGGCCTTCATCACATGCTTTTACAGGGAGAGATATAACTAGTTTCCCCCTCCCAAGTTGGGAAACATTTTTATTCAAGGATATTTTAGTACCAAAGGAAGAAGATGCTTGGAAGCCAGTTCTGGATCTTTTCTTTCTTTTTTGACCTGTTTGTGATAGTGCCCAAGTTCTAAATGTTATCACTTCACAATCTGTTTCCTCTTCTTCCTCAAGTCAAGTGTGCTGGTAGCACTAGATTTAAAAGATGCTTATCACATTGCTTTTCATCCAGATTTCAGGCATTTCTTAAGGTTTTTTGTGTCTGGATACAGGATTAGTTGTCTGGTTTACCCTCTGGACTATCTGCTGCACCAAGAGTGTTCACAAGTTGTGTAGCTCCATTAATTGCTCATTGCAGGCTGCAGGAGATCTGCATATTTCAGTATTTAGATGACTTGCTTATCTTTGCAGGGTCTTTTTCAAAGTGTCAAGAATCTCTCACTTGGATGAGCTCTATCTTACTCAAGCTGGAATTCCAAGAAGACATTCAAAATTCCTTTTTGACTCCTTCACACAGGATTGTGTTCCTGGGGTGTCAGCTAAATTCAAAGAGCTTTTCTTCCACAGTTAAAAATAGCAGTAGATCTAGATATAAATCTAAGGGTTGCCACTAAGACTTTGGTCACCGTGAAGGAATAACTCAGGATTTTGTTGCTCATGGTATCTATGATTCTCATGATAACTCTGACAGGACTCCACTTGAGAGAGAGGTAATGTATGTGGAGTCTCTTTGGTCCTAGCATCAGCATCCTTTGTCTTTTCAAGTCCCACTGCTGGAGTTTGTTAGAAGAGAAATTACTTGGTGGAGACAGCACATATCCCTAAATTTGGGTCTCTCTCTCGCTCTCTGTTCCAAAGCAATCAGTTGCCACAGATGCTTCAGACTTTGCATGAGGAGCAGTTTCAGGAGGAATAATAGTACAAGGTTTGTGGGATACCTAGGAGAGATGGAGGCACATAAATATAAAAGAGGTGCTTGCCCTGATCAACATGCTCAACTCTTTGAATCAGCTTTAGTCACCAGGACCTCTTCAAGTTGTTTCAGATAATACCACAGTCATGTGGCACATCAACAAGCAAGGGGAACCAGGTCATATCCCCTTTGCAGACCAGACATGTTGGCTTGGGACATAGCACAGTCTCACTCTGCAGGCATCCTTCATTCCATCAGAGCAATACTGTATGGCAGACATGCTTAGCTGGACAGGGGAGACCCTCACGTATGCAAACAAGATCAAGGGATTATGGGTTAATAGGTGCATACTAGGCTAACTGCCCTGAATGGCAGGAAGGTATATGTACTTGATATTACAGCCACACATAGAAGTTCCACATGGTGAGGATTGAACTTTCTACCTATCTAGTTGCACAATGTAGAGAGCACGGTATTAGCTGCAACTGCCACAGGAAAATTCTTCCAAATTTTGATCTGTCTGTGGAGAATTCCACTAATAGACCCATTTCCCTCCTCTGTGAATAATCAGCTGGCATGATTCTGCTCCATGACTCCATGCAAGAAGGGCTAGAAAACAGATGCCTTTTCTTTTCCTTGTACAGGAGTGTTCTTTTATGCTTTTCCACCCTTTCCTCTGATATTCAGGGTACTTCTGAAGATTCAGGAGGAGTCCCCCAAAGTCATTGTGGTGACTTCCTTTCTGGCCCAGGCAACAGTGGTTCTCCCTTCTTTAGGAAATGGCCAGGGACAGTTGCCACAGGCTAGAGTGGCTCTACTCACACAAGGTCAAAGATGTTTGATACACCCCGACTCTAACTTCAGCTGACTGCCTGGATGATACGGTTTTAATTCCTTTTAGGCACCTGTTCTCTGAAGACATGCAGCAGGTACTAATGGGGCTAGAAAGCCTGCTACTAGAAAATCATATATTAGCAAATGGAAAATGTTTTCTAGTTGGTGCCAACAACATAACCAGCACCCATTCAGGGCTAGTTGTTCTCTGATTTTACAATGTTTGTGTAAATTGCTTTCCTATGGCCTTTCTTACTCTTCCGTCAAGGTTCATTTATCATCCATTTCAGCATGTCTGCCCATGGATCCTCCTCTTTCAAGGCATTCTTATTTCAAATGTTTTTGAAAGGGGTTTTGCGTAAGAACCTCCAAGAAAATGAGTGGCCCCTTCCTGGGATCTTAATTTTGTGTTAGAGAAGCTAACACTTGCTCCATTTGAACAAGTTAATCAGTCTGACTTGAGGTTCTTAACATGGAAGATAGTTTTACTGATTGCTATGCTTTGACCTCTGCAAGAAGAGTATCTGAGTTGTAAGCTCTTATGGTGAGTCAACCCTGTCTTGTTTTCCACAGGGACGGGTTTTATTTGAGAGCTAATCCTTCATCTGATGTTGTTAATCTTCTTCCTATTCATTACACATGAGTTCGTTTCTGAGCCCTTGGAACCGAGTTGGCCTAATACCAAGCTCGCATACACCAAAAACTCTCGAGCTAAGCTGCTACCCACAATGCCCTTCTCCCAGTTACCCCAGATCTTGTTTGTTGCACAGCCCTATAGCAACATTTCACCAAGCTCTCCAGCTAAGTGTCATATTTTTACATTTTTTTGTGTATTTTGAACCTTTTTTCTATTCTAACTCTTTTTCTACTCTATTTCTCTATCTAGTTACTACCCATTGGGTATTTCTTATACCATTGTTGGTTGTGCCCTCTCCTACCCTTGTGGTATCGTTTGATACCATCATTGGTATCTTCCCTTTCTGCTACTTTTCCTACACTTTCTAGCAGTAATTTGTTGTTTCTTTTTGTGTGTTTGGATATGTCTGAGAAAAAAGGGACTTTGGGGTTCAAACATTGCACTTCCTGCAATGGCAAACTCCCCAGCACTGATTTCCACGATGATCGTGTCTGTTGTCTGGGGGGGTTTTCACCTCTCTGTGAATCCTCGTTGCCAGATTTGCCTGAGTTTTAGTCAGTGGACGCTGAACAAGAGTAAAAATAAACTTATCTTGAAAGGCCTGTTATCCTCACCTTTCTCAGAGGCCCTTTCTGTGTTGGAGGTCTCAAACCCTCCAGTGAAGGACAAAAAAAGGTCCACATTTCGATCCCTCTTCACCGGCTGGTGATAAGGGCAAGTCCCACAAACACAAGGCCCACAAATCTTCTGCCGAACACAAAATTGCTTCCCTGGCTCCGACTATATCGGTTGCTTCTGTTCCGAGCTCAGCTCCAGTTGCTTCTATAGCCATTACGAAAACTTTGATGGCGCCACCTTCGGCACTGACCTCTACGGCACCAGTCGTAACAGCTATGGCTCCAACCTTGCTGTATTCGATAGTTTCGGCACCAACTTCATCACCTTTTACTGTACCGAAGATTGTTCCGACAATCCCTTTTGTAACCGATTATAACTTCGACTCTGAGTGCCTCCTCTGCACCAAGTCCATTCTCGATGCCGTTAATTCCTCTATTGCCTGTTTCCAAGTTAGAGTCTTTGGTGCCAACAACTCAAACACCATGGACCCAGTACTTCCCCTCATTTGACCAGTTCTTAGGCCAAACTTATAGCCCTTTTCTGGACCAGCCTTACTCCCCTTTGGGAGTGTCTGTAAGGTCCACCAGGAGTCTGTCTGAATTCGATGTGGTGCACCTGCTGGACCAGCTGTTGACAGCCAGAGGGATAACAAACATTTTTAAGACTCATCTCACTTCGGGGTTTGGGTCTACTGCTCCCAGGACTCCCACTTATACTCCTCCCTCGGATCTATCGGTTCCGAGGGCCATAGCTCCGACGTCCTTGGTGGGAACCCATTTCTTGGTGCCGACCATGTCCCTCACTGAGGCTTCCCCTTTGGGTTTTGGTTCCATTGGAACCGTCCCTTCCTCAATCTCATGGTTGTGGGGTGGAACCCTCGGTTCTGAGCATGGTTCCAAGTTTTTTATCGGTTCCATCCTCGGATCCTGGGGCAATGCCCGCCCTGATCTTGCTTGAGGCTCCATCCCCGGGAGTGGGTCTGATGGAGTGGGGTGTGACCCCAGTTCTGAGATTGTCCTACTCGGTTCTGGGCTCCCATTCCTTTTCGGGCGGGCCTGCTTTCCAGGTGATGGAGAGAGTGCTTGCTTCTGGAAGCACTCCTCCTACTTCGGATCTTCCCCCTGCTCCCTCTGAGTTACAGCTACCACGGGCCACCTCCCCAGGACATCAAGTGCACAATCCTCAGGAAACCCCAGTTCAGGGTATTCTTCCTTCTGAGTCTTCTTCAGACATTCCCACTGAAGAACCTCCTTGGAAGAAGGTGTGTAAGAGGAAACACCTTGACTCTCCGGAGGAGTCTCTGACAGAGGATACTAACTGGTGATGGGGAAGGGTCCCCATGGTCACCCCCTAATATTGAAACAGAGGGGTGGCTGGAAGCCTTCTACCCCTTCCTTGGAGGAGTCAGTCTTCTTGCAGGCCTTCCGCTCTCGGCCTTCTACTTCTTGGGCGACCCCACCTGCCAACGAATTAGTCCAGTTCATTGTGCAGTGTGCATGAAAGAACCCTGATTCTATTGAGGCCATTCCCTGGAGACAAGACAAGATTCTTTCCCCACCAGACGAGCATCCCCACTGGTCTTGAGGCTTGCCAGTAGACACGATGGTGGTTGAGGCAACCACTAAAAAGGACCTTGTGGGGGAACGTCCTACTGTCCACCTGCCCAACAGAGTGTCCTGGGCTGTGGACAAACTAAAGAAGCGAGTTTTTGCTTCACCGACCTTTGCAGTCAGGTTTCTGAATTACTTGGCACATTTCACGAGGCTGCAAAGGGATCTAATCTCTGAACTTTCTGGAGTCCTCATGGGTCAAGTTTCTGATGGGGCATGAGACAAGGTTGCCTCTCAACTTGCCATCCTTGAGTCTATCTCCAACTTGTCCATGAGGTTGCTCTTCCACGCATCGGAAGGGGTGGCTGGAACTGTGGGTGCATGCATAGTCATGAGGCGTCATGCTTGGATGCACATTTGTGACCTCGCAGACTCCTTCAAGTCCTCCTTTTTGAGCACCCCTATTGAACCATCTTCCTTGTTTGGGTCTAAAGTAAAGGACACACTGGCCAGGTGCAAACAGGATGGAAAGACCTTGTCTGCTGTTGGCCTACGTTTTTCCAAGCCTGAACGTTCTTTTTCAGGAACAAGGGGAGTGGGAAATTATGGCACAAAAAAATCTCAAGGTCCTTTCCCCTAGAGGCAGAGGAGGCTCCAATGGTGGAAGATGCCCCTTTAGGGGCAGAGGGGGCCCCCAAAATCAAGACTTCAGGGATTTTTTCTCCAGGCGGTCTTATCAACGCTCCTGAAGCTTCCTCTGGAAGCAGTTGGGGCTCGTTTTTCTCTGCACCAAACTGCCTGGCACTGTATTACAAAAGATCGGTGGGTGCAGAGAACAATCTCCAGAGGCTATTACATCCCCTTAACATCACGTCCATAACCTACAAAGAACCTTCCCAATGTTCCACCCAGTCAAAGGGAAGAAGCGGCTTCAGAGATAAGAAAGCTGTGTCAAAAAAGAGTCATCCAAACAGTCCCCCCAGACCAATGTGGATCCAGTTTTTACTCAAGATTCTTTCTGGTGCCAAAAAAGACAGGGGACTGGAGACCCATTTTGGATCCCAGCCTTCTAAACAAGTCAGTGGTTCATACCAAATTCTGCATAGTCACTATACTATCCATTCTCCCTTTTTTACGGGAGGATGTTTGGATGTGCTCGATAGACCTTCAGGATGCGTATTACCACATCAAAATGGACAAACGCTCCAGGAGTCTCCTTTTCTTCTGGCTAGGAGCCAATCATTACCAGTTCAGAGCCTTCAGTCTCTTTACTGGCCCCCAGTGTGTTCACAAAATGCCTAGCAGTGGTGACAACTCTTCTGAGACTTCAGGGATCCCAGGTGTTTCCATATTTGGACGATTGGCTCCTCTCCACCCCCACCAAGCATCTCCTGACCATAGCCCTCCGCTACACACACTCATTGGCGGAGTCTCTAGGCATCACAGTCCATTGGGAGAAATCCAATCTACAACCTACCCAAGTGGAATTTATAGGGGCATTTTTCAGTACTCGAACAAGCCTGGTATCTCTACCAGCTCACAGGCTTCAGAAGTTAAGATTGCAAGTACAAGTGATAATCTGTCAAAGAAAGGTGTCAGCAAGAAAAGGCTCTGGGGTCTATGGCTGCGGCCATTCTGATTGTTCCTCTGGCAAGATTACATATGAGACTGTTACAATAGCTCATTTTATCCCAATGGTTGGCAAATACTTTTTCATACTCACAAGCGAATGAACCTAAACCTGTCAATATCAAAGCAAATTCAACGAGAGCCATAGCAACTTCTGTTGCTTTTCACTCCAAAGCTTCTATGGACAACCTTTGCACAGCAGCCATTTGGGCTAAACCCCATACTTTCATCAAGCATTACAAATTGGACATGGTCTCCAGGGGAAAAGCGGCCTTTGGCTCAGTGGTACTCAGGAATATTCTTCCATAAGGGCCACCCAGGTTTTCAAGTAGCTTGAGATTCCGTCCCATCAGTAATGAATGGGAAGAAGATTAACAACATCAGATAAAGAAGTTATGTCTTACCATAATGTTCCACCTGTGTTGTTGATGATCTTCCATTCATCACATCCCGCCCTTCGTCCCCCACCAAAGGCACCTATTGGATCGTATGGGTCCTTGTGGTGTTTTCAGGGGTTTTGCACAGAAATGGCCTGTGCCTTTACTTCTATATGTTTCATGCAAATTTGATTTGAGGTAACTGGGAGAAGGGCATTGTGGGTAGCAGCTTAGCTTGAGAGTTTTTGGTGTACGCGAGCTTGGTATTAGGCCAACTCGGTTCTGAGGGCTCGGAACCGAACCTATCAGTGATGAATGGAAGATCAACAACACAGATGGAACGTTATGGTAAGATGTAACTTCTTTTTTTATGCCTGAAGTGGTATCCAAGTTTATTTTAAAACAAACATTCCATCTCCCAGTTTTCTTTCCTTAACCTAAAAATGAGGAAGAATACTCCATACCTTGGATATTCACAAACAACTCTGGTAGTATCTTGACAGACCTAAATCTTTTAGATCTTCGGATCTGTTGTTCATTCCTTGTGAATGTAAGAGAGACGACCTGCGAAAGTACAAGACTATTCACAAATGGTTGTCTAAGGCTATTGCCTTTTATTATACTCCCCACAGCTAAACTTTTCCAGACAGAATCAGGGACCACTGTACCAAGGCTTTGGTTCATCTATGGCTTTTTGAAAGGTTTGGATTCTAGATGTATGTTAGAAGCAGCAACTTGGTCTTCTATACATACTTTCACAAGGCATTACAAGTTTGATTCCTTCTTTAGGTCTTAGACCAGACTTTGCCAAGATCATTCTCTAGTGGCACCTGGACCCTTCCCCTTCCACCTCCCAAAATTCATAAGCTATGATAATCTACCACTCTAGCTAGGGCTAATGCAGCAGTGATTGCTATGAAGAACGTAGTACAGTTGTGCAAGTAAACTTACTCTAACAGATGTTCGAATGATCACTACTTCAATAGCTGCTTCTTCCCTCCACCCCCCTTTTTTAAGGTGTGTTGTTTATGCCAGGGTGTGAACTTTTATTTTTTGATGCTCCTAGCATTGCCCTTTAGAGCTCAGCCCCTTTCTCTCTGTTAGCATGAAAGCTCTGAAGGGCTCTCTCCCAAACATGTCTTTTTAGTCAACTCAGCTACCGCTAATGATTTGAGTATGTGGAAGGCGCCCCGAAACATTGAAAGCTGGTCTGCTGTTATATCCTATAACATATAACGTATAACCCATATAGCTTAGGCTACTGCAAAAATGATCATTCAGACATCTGCTGCAAGTTTACTTACATAACTGTAATTTCACTAGGTACTAAATATGATGTTACACTTTACCTCATCTTCTGATTTCAGCCTGATAGCAGTAGGAACATTGTGGTAATTCAAGAACTGCCTCATGCTGACCGATAACTGATTCTTTCTGTTAGCGAATAATTATGTGAGAGTTGCCAGTATCTACTAACATTAGAGGTCAACCTCTCTTCGAAGACTTTAGGGTGTAACCAGTATGTTGTCAGTTCTGACACCCACTTCACACAACCGTAGTGCCTTTTTTTAGGCAAGGACAGACTCCTCAGATTGTATATGTAGCCAAACAAAATGAAGACTGTGTAAAAGTAGCTGTGTTGAATGCTAGAAGCCTAAACAAGAAGTTGCACTCCTTACTGCCATTCCTAATTTTTGAAAATATAGATGTCTTTATAGTTAATGAAACATGCTTTTAGAACAGTTATATCACCACCTCCCCACAGTGCAGGGTATCATTGCTTACCACTTCTTCAGACCTAGCGTGGAAAATGATGGTGTTACTATGGGGGAGGACTAGGAGGGCTGAGGGTGGGCATGACTGTATTCCTAAGTAGCCATGTCACCTCCAGACTTGTAAGCCAGAAGAGAGACATTGAACTCCTCCATATTCTTGTCATGATGACTAGAACTCCATGCTGTATCATAGCCAACTACCATACCTCCTCCATGTAACCTGCAGCCCATAACGTATATCTGAACAAACTGAATTCCTACGCTATCGAGCCTAACACTATTCTTTTGGGAGTTGTCAGCTATCTCTGCTGTAACTGGGAAACCTACAGCATCTCAAATAAATATGTGCAAAGATTCCTGGACATCATTAATGCCAACTTCCTAGATCAACTTTTTCAAATCCCAATTTGGGGTTCAAAAATATTGGACCTGGTTCTTATCAATGTAGCCACTCTGCTCAGCACCTACAGTTATCACATCACCTTTCAAATCTGCCCACCATTTGGTAATGCTCACTTTGAGGTTAAGCCTGACTTACCACAAAACCCTTCTATCTTTAGAGACTAGTATAATGCAGACCTAATCCATCTAACTGATGACCTGATGAGATTTAAGCACTGTCTCCACCACAGTGACTCCATCTGACATGCTACCATTCTTGCAGATAATTTCTGTGCCCACCTCAAAACATGCATTGAGGCATATGTCCTTGTAAGACACAAGTACAATGCCAAATTCAGGAGTAAACCCCTATGGTGGAACCCTAGCATAAATAAAAAATAAGAAGAAACTCATAACCTGTAAAAGCAAACTTAATGTCTCATAATCGAGAGACAAACTCATAACCAAAATTAAATCCTTCAAAAATAAGTATGAATTGCACATTGCCACCTCTGCTAAGGACAAGCCACAAGGCCTTCTTTAGCTATGTCAGAAACCTCAGAAGTAATGCCCAGCAGTGCTCATAGCTGTTAAACAGCAGCAATACTTACTCATCCCCTGTGGACATAACGAACATATTGGTGGACAAATTCAGCTCTAACATTACTCCCCTTACCCACCCAACTTATCACACACGTGACAACCCACTACACCATGCCACACCATCTGATTACATCCAAGCAAGTCCCAAATGCTCTGTCCAAGGCCACAAATACTAGATTCATGGGTTCTAATAATGTGCCAAACTGCCTTCTTGTTAGCACTAAGCACGGTGTGGCTGACTTGCTACTAAGCCTTTTCCAACCCCAGCCTCTCCACTGGATTCATGCTAGAGGAATGGCGAGCTGCAGTAGTCATCTGGCTGCATGGGGGTGGGGGGGCAGTATAGATTCAGCAACTATAAACCTATAAGCCTCACCAGTCTTATCAGCAAAGCAATGGAATGCATCATTTTGGAAATTATCAACAAGGAGATAAGCATTCTACACACACTAGAAGCAAGCCATCTTGGGTTTGTTAAGGGTTGTGAGCTTCTTTCAGAAAGTCACTGATGCAGTAGTCCCGGACAAATAGGTTCACACTGCCTAACTTGACCTGGCCAAAGCCATTGATATCATCCCACATTTTGGCATTATTTATGAGCAGATCAGACTAAATGTAAACCTTGTGTTACCCACTTGATGGCAAGCTGGTGAACAGACAGAACCTAGTCTATTAGTGTAGGAGACATGCTGTCTTTGAAAAGAATGGTCACTAGGGTTGTAAACCAGGGAACTGGTTCTAGGACCACTTCTCTTTGGTATTTACTTTTCTATTTTCAAGGCTGATGCCAAGGGCCATTGTTGGACCAAATTTACAGATGTCTCCAAACTTAGGCCTATTTCAAATGCCCATGTGACTTCCACATTCTTCAGGAATGATTAACATGCACCATTAAGTAGTCTTGGATCACAACCAAAAACTAGATGCCAAGAAATGCAACGTTTGGCAAAATGGACACACATGCACCTGCCACATAGATGACACTCCTTTGAAAGATGACTCAGTCAGAAGGAACCTAGGCTTTTTCATTGATAGTGAACTATCTTTAATCAGGATGTATCCATTGTTGTTGAGAGATCCTTTTTACCTGGGCAGACTGTTCATCAAAGGTATTTCTTTCTGGATCTAAGAAATTTATATTCCCTCTCTATTCCTCCCTCACCGGGCCTGTAATGTACTATAATGGTCTGTTTGGTTTGCACTTCTCTAAGCTTGAGAGACGTAGCACTTCCTTAATAAGGTAATCAAGGGCATGTCTTCCTTGAGCTACCCAGATCACCTTAAAGCATTCTCTCTTTTCTGTTTCCTGCAAGAAGTTAAGAGATGATTTGTGTCTAACCTGCAGACCCTCAGATGTTGCAGTCTTTTGCAATCTCCTGCACCCTGCTCTTTTTGTCATCTAAAACATAAATATTTCTAACGTTCCTGTGTATGTTTTGTTAAACTTCTGTTGCAGTGATCTATTTTCAGTGGTTTTGTAATCATATTTGCAGCCTTAAATATGCCATTGTGGAGTCTGCCTCATTTGCATTATCCCATCCTTTAACGAGGGTCAGCTTTTTATCTAATTTTATTTTAAATTCACCAAAGAAATTACATTTTCTGAGCTGTTTAGGGACCCACACCTGGAAAGTTCTTTTTAAGTAGGTGTTCCCATTAATTAAGATGGAATATGTGGTTGATAGTCATCATAATATTCACTGCTGCCATACTGACTCTTGGGATTCATCCTTTAGAAGCCCAATGGCCAGCCCAACTTCCAGAGCTCTTTACCCTTTCCCATCTTAGTTTAGTATGGACTCCCGCCCACCTGAATTTTAAAGCATCCATGTTAAAGGAGTGCTGGCTAGCGTCGTCTTCAGATTTTTCTTGCCACAGATTGATGAATAGCCAAAGCCCTGGTTGCATTGTCAGTCTATTTGTTCAACCTATTTCCAGAGTTTCAGAGATGTACCCTATTAGAGAGTATTCCAATCTACTTTGTGTATTATGGTAGGCTAATTGCGACAGATAGACTGTTGTTTAGTTGCTTATTTTTAAGAGACTTAATAACTGTGTTAGGGGTAGAAAACAAATTCTTCCTAAATATATCCATGAGTTGTGCCTGTTTTGGAGTATAAGTCCAGTTGTCCTCAGCATGCATACTTTAATCAAAGGACCCCATATCCCTCCAGAAGTACTTACTTCTGAAGAGTGTGTGCCTTTTTTTTCTTAGTAAAAACCTTTATTAAACTATCACGTATGACATAGATAGTCTTACATTTATATACATGAAAAACAAAATTTACACCACTTTAGTTACAAACATTATACATCACAGACACCATTAAAACAACTGTAGTTGCAAACATTATACATCACTTATAATCTATCCAGTCATTGTCAACTAAGCATTATAGGGCTCATTCAAATCCTGCCTCCTTCCTTCTCTGCATATATTGTTCCAACAATTCTCATTTTTTTCTGTGTAGTTTGCTCCATCCCTTTTCTAAATATTCCATTTCCAGTTTTATCTCTCTTACTATATTCACTACTTTTAGTAAAGTTGGTCTAGACTTTGATTTCCATTTTTTAGTAATTGCTTTTTTGACAGCCACCATAATTAGATTCAGCAAGGCTTTACTGTGTGTAGGCAAATCTGATTCTGTATCATAGCTCAAAAAAAAAAAAAAAAGTAATTTCCCCAGTCAATCCAATCTGCTCACCCAGCATCTCTGACAGAGCAGTTCACAGGAAATCCCTTAAGTCTGCCAGCTCATTGCACTCCCAAAAATTATGTTCCTCATCCACCTCTTTCTTGCCCGTCACACCTCCAACATTTGCTATCCACCTGAGGAAAAATAATTTGGAGTCTACTTGGGATGTAAAAATACCTATGTAAACACTTCCAGGCAAAGATTCTAAATCTTCTAGACTTTATTGCATATTTGGGAGATATACATATATCCTCCCATTGTCTCTCTGAATTGCTTATCCAGTCTGTCTTCCCACTCCTTTCTAAGCTTCTGTGATTAATTTATAGTTATCATGCAATATTTTATATGCTTTACTTATTATTCCTTTTTAACAACAGCTTCTTTTCTAGAGTCTATCAAAAACTCTACCTGTGGTGGTCTTCCATTTAGGAGTCCCCTATTTCTTTCTCTTTGCCACTTAGATATCAATCCTTGATAGGGAAGGTAGTATCTAACTTGCAGTCCAAATAAATCCTTGGCTTCTTTCCATTCTATTACCTTCCCCTTTCTAGTTAATACCTTGGTTCCTTTGCCAGTTTTCTCCAATAAATTACACCTCCCATCTTGCCTATTATCTGTATCCCTAACCATAGTCATCTCTATTGGCAGAATCTGTTTTCTCCATTCTCTTGCTGACTTAGTTCTTAGAATACTGTGCTATTTTATGAATATAATACTGTGTAATGTTTTTGTTGTTCTCCTTAAGTGTCTGCATCCAGAATCCCAGTCTGTCCTTGTTTCTTGAACTTTCCCCTGTAGCATCATCATTCCTTTCCACTTTGCAATATAGTTTTCTGTTTGTGCTGTGTATAAGAGCCGTAACTGTGTTGCTCTAAAATATCCTGTCAAATTGGGTAATCCTAGTCTGCCTTGTTCTATTCGAAGAATCAGCTTCTCCCACTTTGACCTTTGCTGTCTTCCCTTCCCAGGTAAAATCTTTCAACTTCTTTTTTTAATTGCAATTTACAGCTTCTCCTCTGGTTGATAAAAATATGCCTGATCTGTGTACAAGACTGAAGGGACTAAAAACATTTTAATTGCTTGTGTCTTAGTATCCATATCCATATAACAAAGCTTCCAGTTTCTCAATTTTTGTATTATCTTCTGTTTAGTATCTTCCCACATATACCTAGCTGCCACAACAGAGTCATTTCTAATCCACACTCCTAAATACTTAATTTTATCATGTCCCATAAATATGGATATTGTTGGACCAATTTGTGTGTGGGTATGTAATTTACCGCTGTTGCCTTTGTTTTAGCTTCATTCATTTTATATCCCGAGAAGGTCTTAATGTTCCTTAACACTGTAATGTGCCTTTCTGGTTTTGTCATGTATAAAATAATATCATCTGCAAATAGAGCCAGCTTTTCCTGACTACCATACCAGTTATATCCTTGAATTTCTGAGTCCCTCATTTTCTTTGCCTATGGTTCTAAATGTAATACAAACCACTAAGTGGAAAGCAGACAACCCTGCCTAGTTCCTCTACTCAAGCAGAATTTATCAGAGAGGACCCCATCCACTTTAATTTTCACCTCTGATTCCTCTTATATACTCCTAATCAACCTTGTAATTGTACCAGGGAAAGCAAATGCTTCCATTGCCTTGCTCATGAAGTTCCAGTCTACTCTATCGAATGCTTTCTCTGCATCAAGATCCACCAATAACAGTGGTATTTTCTTACATTTTGCTTCCCTCTGGATCATCAATGTTCTGTTAATATCAAATGTTTGCATCCCCTCCACAAAACCACACTGATCCATATCTATCAATTTTGGTGTCACTTTTGCCATTCTTTCAGCCATTATAGACACAAACACTTTATAACCATGGTTTAGTATTGAAATGGGCCTGTATGAAGCTGGGTCTGATGGATCTTTACCTTCTTTAGGTATTACAGTTACTACGGCCTTCTTCCAGGATGCTGGTACTTTTCCTCCTCTTAAAATACTGTTAAACAAAACCTTCCAGATCTTTATCAGTTTTTTCCCTCCTAGCTTCCAAACTTCCAAAAGAATACCATCTATTCCTGAGGACTTTCCTGTAGATTGGTTATAAGTAACCATTTTTATCTCATCTCTTTCTATCCGAACTGTTAGTAATTGAGCCTCATCTACCTCCAACCTTGGCATATTTAATTCTTCCATAAACATTTCCATTTGTACCTTTTCTTGATTTCCATATTTTTCTGCTTTATACAAACTTTCATAAAGTTCAAAATAGTTCAAATACTTCCATAGGCTGTCTTATCTTCCTTGTTATAGGCTCCCTAAGCTTGGTGACAGTCCTTTCCATTTCCTGTTGCCTGAGTCGTTGTGCTAACAGGTTTTGTGCTCTAGAATTATTATTAAAAAAAAAAAAAAAAGTTGCTTAACAGCAATATTTCTAAACTTGTGCATATTATCGAGGTAATCCTTTATTTTCAGTTTAGCATTCTGCAATTGCTCCCTTTCTTGTTCTGAGAGATTCCCCTATTTTGCAGTACTTTTAACATTTGTAAGTCTCTCTAAGTAATTATTGTTACTTCTTAGCCATATCTCTCTTTCCTTTATTTCTACCCAAGTTTTAAACTCCACATTAATTTTATCCCACTTCCTAGCTATATTTTCAGAAGAAATTTATATCTTCTCTAGTGGCTCTTGAATTAATTCCAAAACCCATTCCTTAAATTCCTCTCTTATCAGCCGATAGGTGGGAAAGTGCCCGTGTCTCATTTTTATTTCATTACCTTGCATTTTTATTTTCGTTAATATTGGTGCATAATCTGAAATAATTATTGGGTGCATTTCAGGATGTTCAATTAAATGCACATGTCCCTGTGAGATATAAATTCTGTCTATCCTAACCTAGTTATTGTATCTTGGAGAATAATATGTAAATTCACCCCGAATTCCTAGTACTGAATTCACATCTTCCATGTCAAACATTTTCATAAATTTCTTTAAAAGTGTACCTTTCTTTGTTACATTTTCCCTTCTTGGGCCCCAAGACACATCTTCACTGTTGCATACCAAATTCCAGTCTCCACCTATAAGTAATATTCTTTGCTGAAAGCTGATTATCTCTCCCAGAATTTTCTTCAGCTTCATTATAGCAATTTTAAGTGGAATGCATGCCAGTGTAATCCTCCTCCCTTGCCCCCCCCCCCCCCCGTAGCCCCTTAGTGCTATATATTTTCCATTATTATCTTTTTTTCCTCTTCTATCACTATTGGAGCTCCTCTAGCAATTAATATAAGTACTCATCTTTTCCTTTACCCCAGATATTCCACCGAATAACCATCCTGAATACCTTTCTTTATCAAATTCATATGTTGAGTTCTTTCCAGGAGTGTCTCCTGTAGTTGTAGGTATTTGCACTCTATATTTTTAATATAGTTCACTACTCTTTCTTTTTTGCATTTATTTGTAAGATCATTGAGATTGAAAGACATTACAGAAAGCATCATTTTTCTTAAATAGTTATTACCACTTTTTATTTATAACTGATTTCTTGTTGAATGTCTAGTTCCAACTTTTATGTTACATGCATATACTGTTTGGCAGGTTGGACTTTTATACAGTTGTATCTTGTCATATCCATTTGAGCCTGTGCCACATCTTACATAACTTTTTTGTTTTTTGAAAGCTTTCAAACAGAACAAATAATGCCCCAAATCCCCCCAAACCTATTAACTTAATAATAACACACAAAACTATGTAGATCTTCAAATATTGAAGTTTTTATTTCCTAAGAAGAACAAAAGTTCTAAGTTGATAGCCACACAGACAGGCTAGAATTAACCAAAAAGAAAGGTTAGACTTGCTAAGATGCATGGTACAGACTATGCTGTTAGTAAGTGCTATTTTATTTTGTCAATCTTTATAGCTGCCCCGGCTGAGAAAACACTTGAATGTTTTCCGTAAACACTTTCTCTAAGCCATTTCTCTTCATCAATTTGTGTTCTAGTGACATGCAAGGCAGACAAAAAACTGCTAAGGGTACCTTGTTTACCAGAAAAAAAGCCTTATAATATTCAATGTTTTATTTCATTTATATGCTTTGTAATAAACTTGTTACTGGATAACGCCCATGGTCTTAACCCAATCATTTCCCTATGCAAACATGAGAAAAATCATACTCCATTGATTTTTATTTTGTCATTCTCTCTCAACCAGACCTTTCCTCTCTCCCCCTTTTTTACATTACAGTGCCTACATTTCTTAAAACTGAAAAAAACAGAAGCACCTGTTTATATTAGTATCCCCACTGCATTTTAAAAAGATGAGAAAACTTTACTTTGTCTAACTGTTTTTGTCTTATCTTTAAAGCCTTCCCAGCTGGGAAAACTCCTGATTGCTTTCAGAGAACATTATGTTGTAATCAGTTTTTCATATGTTCTCTCAGCCAATCCCTTTCCACCAGTCTGTCTCGTGTTTCTCTTTCAGATTATTTCCATGGAAACATGAAGACCAACTACAGTATTGCTACTAAGTATACATGCATTTGCTAAAAAAAAGCCTTGTAATATTCAATATTCTTTTTCATTTACTTGCTCTCTCTTAAAACTAGTCAATCTAAGGTCCTTAATGCAGTCATTTTCCCATACATGAATGAAAAAAAGCACATTAATTTTAACATTGTCATGCCTTTTTAACCAGGTTTTTTTTGTTTTATTTTTTCTGTTGAGAACCAAATAAGGGTCCAGACCGAGACTGCAGACGAATATTTGATGTTTAATGTTCCAATAACACTTGACACACAGATTACGCTTGATACTAACGCTTAACACACAGAAAGTACGTTTTCGAAAATCTTCATCAGAAAGCAAACACCAAGCCTAAGTAACATTACAATTAAATACATCTGTTTAAATAAATGCACCAATGAATTCATAGCAAATGAACATATCAATAATTCAGTTAAAAAATTTCAATTAAAAAAACTTAATTAAAAGTTAAAACTTTTCAAATATAATCTTCCTTATCACTTTAACATCAATGATACATAGGTTTATACAAATAAATAAATATATTTAAATATAACAATCTTTTCCATAAAATAGATATATAATGTATAATCTGTTTTGTACCCATAAAAATCAGTTAAAACATTGTGTAGGTCATTTTAAACCAATTGTACTCCTGTACTACCCTCTAGTGAAAATTTATAATTTAGCACTCCTTTTTTTGTTTTATTTTTTTACCTTGCATTGGATATATTTCTCAAAACTGTACAAGAAGAGAGAAGAGGTGAGAAAAAGAAAAAACAAACAGTACCTGTTTAAAATCCCCATTACACTTAAAAGTAGCATGCAAAGAAAACCATACACCAGAAGTACAGTGCTATTAAGAAAAGAAAATGTTTTCTTTACTTAGTTAGCCTTCTCCTCTCTATTCCCCTCCCCAATGCATTTTTCCGAGCATTAACGACATGAAGTAGGGCATATACTTTACAGTCCCCCATAAATACAAGAAATTTTGAAAAAGTCCAATATTTCCAGATTTTCTTGTTCTGTCATATCTCACAAATACAATTGTTGCATTGTAACCCCACATTGTTACTATTTTTACTGTACTTCTCCATCACCCAAATCCCGTCTCTGCTTTTTTTCCTGTGTACTCTTGGTTCTTCTAGTCAACTCTTGTGCTCCCTTCCTTTTCTCCAATATTTTCAGTTGAAATACTGGAAAAAGTTTCACAGGTACAGTCTCTCTGTGGTCTTTCTTACAGAAGAACAAGAAGCAGAATCCCCTTCTGTTTCACAGCTCACTTTTTTGTTGGACAGACTTTTGTATTTCCTCCTTAGCATGCACTTCATCAAAAAATGATTTTGGCCCTCCAGGGAAGAATACTTTAAAAACAGCTGGATACGGCAGTTTAAATCTACAGCCGCATCTTGACATTCCCTGAATAGTGGAATGAGTTTACTCCTCTTCTGCCTGGTGTACAGTGAATAACCATTCTCCTCAAGCACTCTGCTGTCTCTCACTTTTAGCGTTTTGTCATTCTGACACAGTTTTGTCAGAACCAATTCCTTCTGCTGGTAGGATTGCATTTTTACCATTAAAGGTATAGGTTGCTTTCCTATAGCTAGGTTTGGAGCATCCACACAATGTGCCTTTTCATTAACAACTCCTGCTGTGGAATACCAGTCCAGTTGCTTATTTGTGCTTTTATAAAATTAATGAAGTCTGTTCCTTCCAGCTTTGCTGATATAGCTGAAAATCTCATATTTTCCTTATATGCTCTGTTTTCTAATTGTATTATTTTTTTGAAACTTCTCTTCCTGAGCAGTCTCACATTCAGCCAGCATTTTCTTCATTTTGACGTCTGATTTTTGCAGCTTTATCATCTCATCTGAATATCTGCTTAAAACTTCCATTTTTCCAGCCTTTTCTTGTTTGTGTTGATGTACTTCATCAGTGTTTTGTTTCATTTAACCAGGTCTGTATGCACTTGTCTTGCATCTTCCTGTAGGTTATTGGAAGTCATGACTGAAGGTTGTGTTGCTTTTTGCTGAACAGGTGCAGAACTTTTCCCAGTCAGTGTTTCTTCCTCACTTTTTGTAGCTGAATTTTTTTCAGGTCCTTTGTATTTCTTTATTCCTGGCATCCAGGCAGTGCACATACTAAGCAGTTACTGAAATTTACCCATAAACACAAGTTGACTGGCCTTCTCTGCTGTGCTGAGTTTCTGTTTTCACACTGGGAGAGCTAGAAACAAGCTGTTACTCAATGTGCTGCCATCTTGGAAATCCAAAAGTGTGTGTGTCGGTTTGGTTCCACTCTGCCATGTGTCATTGTTCATCTCTTCCTCCAACCTCATGCATAAGAAAATGAAGTACTCTGAGAAGTGCTGAAGGGAGAAGAAAACTTAGGAGGCCAGCAGCACTGTGTTAGAGTTGGATAGTTCACTTAGACTTAAGGATATTTCTGTTCGCAAGGTAATTTCATAGCTCTTGTGCTCAGAATCACTTGCTGATAAAACCTCCATTACAGCCCTTGTGGATGCTGGCTTGCTGTTGGCCTGGAACATGTTTTTGCTAGACAAAACTCCTTTGCTGTTGGCCTGTTCTGAGAATCAGAAACTGCCCTCAAATTGTGATTCCCCTGATATCATCAGAAAAGTGAAGGAGAGGTGTCTATTTCTTGTTTGTTCTCCAGAATGTTGAAGGAAATGAGGTTTAGGTCCTGACCATCCACTCTCAAACCGAGTCACTAAAGAGGGGGGCCATCATTCCAAACCTAGGCTCAAGACTCTTAAGCCTAAATAGATGCCATCTTGTTTCCCTCAGCCTGAACTGTGCAGGTCCTCTCCCTTCCCCATTCTTCCACTGAGGAACTTCTCAGATTGGCCTAGGACTTCATGGATTTTTTTGAAGTCTAGACAGCCATTCTGTGATGAATATTTTGTGTCAGGGTGTTCTTACTAAAACAGAAAGGGAACTATCTTCACAGAGGGATTCAGATATCTTGAATTTTGAGGTGGGCAAACTAGTCTTAGTGGACTAGATGTCTCCCTCTTTTATCTGGAGATAGACACCGATGATACTTTATCCTCTCCTCACTCCCAGAGGATATCTCATTTGGGTGTACCTTTTGAATAGTCTGAGAGTTTTGATTTGTCAAGTGTGTTTCCTTCCATTGCTTTCCAACTTCTTTATATGTTCTATAGAATAAAAGCAAAAGATTAAGACATAGTCAGTATGTTGATGTATAAGAGCAATAAAGAGTAGTACCAGCCCTTGTCATTTCTTCACAGTACTCTATATTTTACAAATGTCCTTCTATTCTTATGTTGCAGTATTCTTAACATGTGGGAGATCCTCCACCCCAAGTAACATTAGGTCTGGCCAGCAAACAACAACTTTTAGCTACTGCAAGTATGTGGGACATTGCACATATGGTTTGTCAAACGTCAGCCATAAAAGGACATCTGCGCATACAATCCTCATAACTTCTCTACCACCATTCAGAAAGCTTGACTCATACGTCGGTGTGCTGCCTGTTTCTGTTTGCTGCTTCCAGCTATCAGTTAAGTGCTCCATTGGAGTTTCAATTTTTTATTGCTACTTCCTTTTTTGTTTAATTCATGTCATCCAGAAAGAACAAGTGTGGGTGTGGAATGCAAATTCCACATAGGGACAGTCACAGTCTTTGTCCGTTTTGTCTAGGCTGGAGTCATGACCATCATTCCTGTGCTATTTGTCAGGCCTTTGTCCCAAAGACCTTGTGAAGCCATCTTTCAGCTTTGAGCCTTTATTTAGAGAATCTGAAGACTAGGTAAGGACATTATGGAGGGTTCTGTGGATGCTTCCGCCAAGCCGACTTTGAAGAAGATCATTAAGCCTAGGCCTGAATCCTCTTCCACTGCATCTCTTTCCGCAGATGTGTCCCTTGAGTTTAGTGAAGACCCAGAGATATGTTTGGAGGTTGGGTCTGGTTCATTGGTGGGTACCACTTCAGAGGCCATTAAAAAATCCGACCTAAGGATGTCCTCAGAGATGGTGCGGACTTCCGTATTGGACAGACAAGGAGAACCACAGCTTGTTGTGTTGGAAGGGTCCAGAGACATACCTCAGACTCTAGTTAGGGAAGAAGTCCTGGTGTTGGTCGTAGAAGGGAGGCTTTCATCGGGTCCTTCTGCTTGCTATCAGAGGTGCATGTTAAGAAAAAACAAAAAACAAAGCGTCTTCCTCTCCCTAAATCGCTTCAGTTTGACTGAGATACTTTTTCACAGGGATTGATTAAGGCATTATTGGCTCTTAAGCCTTCAACTGCTGTTTCTCTTCCCTCCTTTACTTCTTCCGCTGTTAGGAGGATTAGGGAACAGGAGTTCTCAGAGGACGATTCTCCATCTGATAAGGATTCCTTGGCATACTGAACTCAAATTGTATCCCCCTTAGAATATGCCTCACCTGAGGAAGAATCCAATGATGCAAATTCTCCAGTGGAAGAAATATCTTTTGCGGAGACTATTAACAAGAGAATTCGTTAAATGGGATTGCTCTCATGTTTCTGAGGTGCAGAAAAAGTATTATGACCTTTTACAAATGGAATCTTTTCCTTCTGCTGTGCCACCTGTATCACCAGCATTTTTGGATGCTTTCTCTTCTGCTTCTAAGGCCCTGGATTCACAGGTTCCTGCACCTAAAAGGCTTGAAAGATTTTATAAGGTGCCTGATGGTTGCAGATTTCTTTACAAATGTCCTTCAGCTGATCCAGCTGTGTGGTATCCATTACTTCTGACAAATCCTCTTCTAAGCTTCTTCCTTCAGATAAGGAGAGCAAAATAATGGAAAGACTTGGGAAGAAGGTTTATACTTTAGCCACTTAGCTTTCTGAGCCATAAACTATCAAACACACATATCTTGGTATTTCTTGTCTCTTCATTCTCAGGCCTCTCAAGCTGTTTCAGAGCTACCAGATTCTGACATTAAAAATCAGGTAATGTCCCTTTTAGGAGCTTCTTCTCAACTGGCTAGACACGCAATCAAATGCAGTTATGGTGCAGCAGAAGCGTCACCTAGAGCAGTTGCTTCTTGTTCTGTCCTTAGAAGGTATTCTTGGTTGAGGCTTCAGCCACTGTCAGATGACATGAAAGCAAAACTGATGGATGCTCCTCTGGATAACAGTGCTCCTTCTGGGACTGCAGCTTTATTTAAGTCTTTACAAGAAAAGGGAAAAGGAACTTCAGGACTTGAAACACATTTTGTGTCACCTGTCCCTAAATTCCACAGAAATTTTCCTTCTGAGACCTTTTTTGTTAGGAGACAGACACTTCCATCTTCTTCCAGAACTAAGAAGAATGTTAGAAGACCTCCTCATCCTAAGACTTCTCTTACAGGTCCCACTTCTAAACAGTCTTTTTCAGGTAGGCCAGGTAGTCTGTGACTACCAACCACTTCTAAGTCTTACTCCTCTCTTTCTTTGTCTATCCCTTACTCTTCCAGCTTGGGCAAATATAACTCAGGATTCCTGGGTTCTCTCTATGATCTAAAATGCATATTTTATGACTTGGAAAAAAACTTTCTCCTTTCAGGGACATTCCTCAACCTCCTCCAGACCGGTTGGATTTGTTGCCACAGGTTCTAAAAGAATTAATTACTCAAGGTACAATTCAACATGTTTGTCTAGACCAAATGGGAAGGGGGGGGGGGTTACTGAAAAACGTTTCTTTTCCCAGAAAGGAAGGGCCTTGGAGACCCATTTTGGACCAGTCACATTTAAACCCTTTTCTAAAGGTTTCAACTTTTTGCATGTTGTCTTTACAGACTTTGTTTCCTTTAATTCCCCCTCAGGCCAACACAGCCTCTCTGGACATTGGGAATACCTACCTTCACATTCCTATCCATCCTCTTTACGGGAAATGTTTACATTTCTCTGTGGCTTCCGTGCACTTTCATTTGTCTGTTTTGCCCTTTAATCTGTGTACTGCTGCAAGGGTATTCATAAAGTGTTTGGCTCCTGTGATTGTTTATTGCAGGTCAGAGTTATTCAGGTATATCCATACCTGGACAATCTCCTTTTTCTGGCTTCTCTTCCAGAACAGTTAATTCAAAATCTGCAGTTTGCCATCTCTCCCCTGCAAAGGTTGTGGTTCACAATAACTTAAAAAAAATAATTTCTTTCCCCTTCTCAGGATCACATTTTCCTAGGGTGTAGGTGAAGAACTAATCTCATGGTGGCTTTCCCTCAACAGAAAATATTGTGTCTCTCACTTTCTTCTTCCATAGTCTGCTTCTTCCATCTGTAACTGCCAGGGAGTTTCTAACACTACTGGGGTTTATGGCATCTACAATACCTATGGTGCCCCTAGCAAAACTTCATATGAGGAAGCTTCGCTGGTTCCTAAAATCTGTTTTAATGCAGCATGCTAATCCTCTAGAGTTTACACTTCCTCTTTTCCCATGTCTGAAGTCAGAGCTTCTTTGGTGGATTCAGCAATTTTCTCTGAATCCAGGTCTTCCTCTTTATCAGGCTTAACCAACTCAGAAGTTGTTCACAGATGCCTCAGACACAGGTTGGGAGGCAACCTTTGTGTCAGAGAAGGTGCAGGGTCTCTGGTCTCCTCCTAAAAGGAAGGAGCATATCAATATCAAGAAAATCAGGGCAGTCATTCTAGCTCTACAGGCATCCCATCCTGTGTTTCATCCAGGACTTCTTAAAGTGTTTACAGACAATACCACCTGTCCTCTGGGATATAAACAAGCCGGGGGGGGGGGCAAAGTCATGTCTTCTTTGCAGGTTGGCTCTGATGGCATGGAACTTGGCAGTTCAGTACAAGGTGACTCTTCAAGAGGTTTACATTTCATCCACTCAGAATTTTGTGGCAAACACTCCAAACAGGTCCATGACTTAATCCCACAAATGGATGCTTCACAGGGATGTTTTTCTGGACTTGGGCCGTCAGTGGAGTACTCCTCTAGTGGATCTTTTTGCCTCCCCTGTGAACAGACAGCTTCCACTTTTTTGTGCCAGAGTACCAGATCCACCCTGTCTTTCTCATGGAAGGGGATGTTTCTTTATGCATTCCTTCCCTTTCCTCGCATTTAAAAAGTCCTGCTCAAGATTCAGTGGGACAAACCAAAAATCTTGCTGGTGACTCCCTTTTGGCCAAGACAACATTAGTTCCCTCTGCATTTAGCCAAGGGCAGTCATTACAATTGTGGATCTTCTCACACAGGACAAGGGATCTCTCCTTCATCCACATCTGTCAGCTTTACAACTGACCCTGGGGGTGATAAACTTTTGATCCCTTTCAGATACCTTTTTTTCTGAGGACATGCTTAGGGTACTGCAGGTGGCCAGAAAACCCAATACTAGAAGATCTTATGTATGGAAGAAATTTTCCACTTGGTGAATTTCACATAATCTGGACTCATTTTCACTGGATATCCCAGTTGTTTTTTTTTCTACTTTTGTGAGTTACTTCAGTGGTTTGGCTTACTCTTCAGGGAAAGTTCACTTGTCAGCCATTTCCACTTGTCTACCATGGACTCCCCCCCTTTAGCTTCTAGACTGGAAGTAAAACTTTTTTTAAAGGTTTCCTTTATATTAACCCTCCCAGGAAACCACTGCCACCTCCTTGGGATTTGAATTATGTCTTGGAGAAGCTAATTGTAGCCCATTTTGAAGCTGCAGCTTCAGCTTTAGCTTTCTTAATTATTAAAAATGTTGTACCTGGAAAACACCTTTTTTCTAGCTTTAACCTCTGCTAGGAAGGTTTCTGAGATTCAAGCTTTGATGTCTTCTCCACATTTTGTTTTTTCATAAGGATAGCATCTCTTCTCGTACTAATCCTTCCTTTTATGATTAAGATGGTGAATGAGTTGTCTCTTAATAAATCTATTCAATTGCCCACTTTCTTCCCTTCTCCACAATCCTCCAGTGAGAGGATCTTACACACCTTTGATGTGTATAGACAACTCGGGTTTTATTTTGATAAAACAGTCTGATTAGCTTTTTGTTTCCTTTCATCCCAGGGCTCTGGGTTTGCCTGTTTCCAAGCAGACTATTTCCTTTTGGATTTCTATGGCTATTTTGTTTTATGTGTTTCATGGTAGGAGTCTCCCTGTTCTTGTAAAGGCTCACTCCACTAGGTCTGTGGCTTCCTCTGGTGCATTCTTTAAGGGTTCGGATACTAACACCATTTTGGAAGCTACCACTTGGTCTTCTTTTCATACTTTCTCCAAGCATTGTAAGCTGGATAGTATTTTTAAATCCAGGGCCAAGTTTTCTAGAAGCATTCATTCTTCATGGCTTTGTAGAAAGTTCCTCTATTCCTTTCTCTTGCCAGGTTTCCTCCTAAGCTTTGGTACTCTCCCATATCTTAAGATTATTGCAATATTAGAAGAGAAGGACCTAGAATAGTTGTGTAAAATCTTACCATAACCTTAGTTGTCCTTCTCTTCTATGTTGCAGTATTCTGTCCATCCCTTCTTCCCCTATACCTTGTTTTTTTCCTTGGATGACATATTATTTTCCTTTTTTTCCTTACAGTGGTGTTCTTCCTGGGGCATTTCAGTTCTGAGTTTTGTATGTGCGGGCATCCTTTTATGACTGACGTTCGACAAGCCATATCTGTGCCGTGCCAAGTACTTGCACTACCTAAAATCATACTGGCCGGATGTTGGGTCGTTTGGGCAGAGGATCTCCCACATGTTAAGAATACTGCAACATAGAAGATGAGGACATCTAAGGTTGTGGTAAGATTTTACACAGCTATTCTTTCTCATAATACATATTTATTGATTTCAATTTGTTCACTGGGGTAGTGAACTGATCAGTACTGACTGATTTCATAGGTTCATAGATTAGTACTAAGCTAACCGCCCTTGCAAGCCATTTTAAGCCTAGCCAATTATCCCTTGTGAGACTCAAACCCTGTACCTTGTGTTTGTAAGACAAACACCTTAACCATTAGGCCACCTCCCCAACCCTCATGTGTAGCCTGGGTGAAATTAAACATTTCACAAACATAAAATACAGAAATGTAAGAATGTATATATATTCCAGTGAACAAGTACATTGCACTGTATAATCAAACAGTGTGTAGTGTACTATATATATATATATATATATATATATATATATGTGTATATGTGTGTATATGTATATGTGTGTGTATATGTATATCTATAGGTTCATAGGTAGGCACTAGGCTATCAGCCCAAGGGCCTAGGCCTGCGTAAGCCTAGCCAACAAGGTTCCCTGGCTTACGCCACCCAAGAAAGTTATTTCCCTGTGCCACTGTCGAGCAGAGACACCAGAAGTGATCCTAGGTGTGTGTGTGTGTGTGTGTGTGTGTGTGTGTGTGTGTGTGGGGGTGTGTGTGGGGGTGTGTGTGTGTGTATATATATATATATATATATATATATATATATATGTATAAGAGAAAAAGGTTTAAAACATACTGTTATTTGTCTTTTTCCTCTTCTTGCAAAGTGAACATGTTATTTGTCGAGATATGCCTATCAAAGATGGGCCTCATCTGTGAACTAAATGCAGCATTGCTTATGAACCTGAATGATATTTGTTTTCTGCATTTCAGAATAAAGAGATTTGGTTATAGCTCAGTGAAGCCTGGGATTAGGACGCACGGCCGAGTAAGAGTTAATTTACTGAAGCAGGCTGTGTGTCCTGGAAAATTTGAGCTACCATTGTTGAACTGAACATTCTGTACTTCTTGAACATTCTGTACTAACTGTTGGTTTGAGGTGATTTGTGATAAACATGTTTATCCTATATGTTTTTCATAGCCAAGTGTCGACGGTCAGAAATGTAACAAAAAGTTGTTTTGCTTGCAGTATAAAAGTTGGTGTCAGTAAACAAGTTGACCAGAGGAAATCATCTTGGCCAACATGCTGTGTAATCTGGTTAGCTGCTAATAAAGAACTTTTTCATCACCTGAGGCAGATGCGACTCGTTTGAATTTTTCTTCTGACATTTTGGTCCTTCGGACCGGAAACCTCTACGAAGATACAGATCAGACCGACAGAGAGACCGAAAAACCTGTGCAGGTGAGGGTTTCTCATCTTAAGATTCCCTCGACTGAAAGCCCTCCGACTGATTTGTCATTGAAAGGAGGCCGGTCGCTCTCTGATCCCTATCTGAGGGACGGTTTCTGAACCAAAAGGGGAAACGGAGTCTCATCTGGTTCAGGTAGGATGAAAAATAAATTTTTCTTTTAATTTAATTTAACCTTGTCGACAAGGGTTTTATTTTTAGTTAAGGGTGGGTAGGACTACTTGTTAAGATTCTTTTGTTAGGATCACCCATTAAGATAGTCCCATTTTGTAATAAGTCCTGTAAAATAACTTTGATACAGTCCTAAAATAAGAAATCTAGGGGAAACATGGGTTCGAGTTGCTGCAAGTGTAAGAGTGATGTCTGTTTAAATGTTGATGCTAAGTATATGAAAGGTTTAAACAAAACTAATGTTAAATTTTTGAAAAAGTGGAAGTTGAAATATGATTTTGATGGTACCCTGAATAAGAATGCCTGTGCAAAATTGGTTAGAGATTTGAAAGAGATGCGGGAACTAGAAGTAAAAAGCAAAGACAATTGGGATTTCCCCAAGCACAAAAATGGTTAGAAGAAGCAAATAGACGAGCTATAAAAGAAAAACAGTGCCAGGAAAGAAAAAATAAACCAAAAGGGATCACTGGTGCCAAGTGGAAAAGTAGCTTTATTTTTAGATAAGGAGGATGAGCATACAGTTTGTGCGGTACAAAGGCAGGCAACTGCCCCACCGTACGGGGAAATTGCTGCTGGCATCAAGGAACCTCCTCAATATCAGTCTGAAGATGTGGGATCTGTACAGCAGGGTGGGTTATTGGCTGCTCAAGGAAATGTTGTGACCCCTCCAATTTACCCGCAAATTCCCGTAGTACCCAAGGTTGCTTTGCAACAGATAGACCAACCTATGCAGTTAAGGTCAGGACCAGCACCAGCAGGGCAAGGACGTTGGGCCATTAAACTTTCTGACTACTCAGTAGCTCTTCCCTTAATACAAGTTGCAAACCCACAAGCAGGGGATGTTGGACAAGAGCCAACTATTGTAGTTTATCGTCCCTGGGCTAGAGAGGATATAAAACGAGCTACAGATGGTATTCCTCATCCCAAGGCTAATTTTCAAAAGTTTTCTGAGGACATAGTTGGTATGCATTTAAGTTATCATCTAAATGGTTTAGAAGTAGAACAAGTAGTGCGACAAATCCTGGGTCCAGATTGGCACTTAGTTTGTGGTACTTGGACGTGTAAGGCAGATGACGGCACTACATTAAAGCATAATTCTGGGGTGTTAGACACACGAGTCACTGATCTGTTAAAGAGAATTTCTGATAAGTGGCGTCCAAGAGCAGATTGGACAGTAATAAATCAGTGCATCCAAAATTATGATGAATCTGTAGATCACTATATTGTAAGATTGACAGAAGTGTTCAGTAACCATTGTGGAATGATGATTCCGCAGGGTCAGACCAATGATAGTCCGTATGAACAGCAATTGAAAAATGCTTTTCTTAAGGGTTGTAGGGCTCCGATAAGTAGTTTTATAACTAAGCATATGGTAGATCATAGAACATGTAGACTACAACCTTTGTTTGAATATGCACGGCATGCTGAGCGACATTTCAATTTAAAAAAGAAAAAGAAAGTACAAGTGTTAGCAGTAGGGTATGATGGTGGTATATTCTTGGTACAGGACCAAAGGGGGCAAGGGCGCCGTGGTGGCGTAAAAAAATGTGGGGGCCCAAAATGGGACACGTTAAATAAACTGGGTGGACATTCAGAGGAATATGAGGGGAGTTTAAAACGTGGAGAATGTTTTAAGTGCGATAGATGTGGGCACTTCGCTGCCAACTGTGAAGAGTGGCAACACACCCCACAGCTTACGAACAAGGGCCCCGCATGACTATATGATAGTAAAGGAAGGCGCCAAATTCATCATTGTGATTATTGTAGAGAAGAAGAAAGTGAGAATGATTGTGATGATGATGAGGCAGACACTCTCTGCGATGAATGTCAGAACACTCAGAAGGAGAGGCGAGATTGTGACTGTGAAGTCATAAACCTGGCAAATTTGGGTATTGCTATGCATCTAGATCAAAAACCCATGAGAGAGTTTTTGGTTGAGGGACAGAAAGTGGAGTTTTTATGTGATTCAGGTGCATCGCGTACACTTTTGGGTCCAGCAGTTCTGCCTCCGAATTGCGAGACGGACGAGTTTGTCCTTGTGAAAGCGGCAAACAGGAAAATCTATAAGGAACCACTGTCTCATCCTCTATTGTTCATAGATCCGCAAACAAACCAAACTGTTAGGTGTAGGGTAATTATATCGAAAGTTTGTCCAGTTAATTTGCTGGAAAGAGATTTGATGCATTCGTTTGGAATAGCGGCAGTTCCCACACCTAAAGGCATTGAGGCGAAAAGGTTAGCGGATGGCTTGGTGGTACAGGGAGTACAAGACTTGTTTTACTGGTATAGCCAGGACTTGATTTCAAACGGGCCAGGGAGGGTTGATACAGATTTGATCAACCTTGCTTTAAGTAAATCTAGGAGTGGGTCACCGCAGGTTGCGGTGCACTTACATTGTACAATGTTCTACAGAAAGGCCCCTGTTCCGGATAAAGAATTTGAAAAAGAATTCTTTAAGCACAAACGTGCAAGGATAATTTTGAATGATATGTTTTGGGATACGCAAGATAATACAGTAGTGACCTGTACTTTGACCAAGGAAATGAGTTCTTTATATCGCTCAGGTTATAGCCCACATATTTCAATTACTAAAGCGGTGGGGACACATTGGGTAGATTTGGCGAAAATGGTAACAATTTGAGGCACAATGTCCGAAAGTCAGTTGAAAGATCAACAGATCCAGGTACAAAGATTAAATTGGGTGACTTGGGCACAACCAAGTGTGCACCTCAGGGATGACAAAACAGAAATGGCATGACAAATCCTCCTAACTCAAGAGGAAGATAGTGCATTAAGTGCCTTACCTGTAGATTTATGGTCAAAAGGTAAAGGGGATGTAGGACTGATGAAAACAGCAGGTGAAGTTTGTATAACTCTAAAGTCAGGTTTTAGACCTCGTAAGCACCAATACCCGCTAAGTAAACAAGCAGAGGAAGGAATTAAGCCAGTTATTGAGCAGCTAAAACAGGTAGGAATTCTTATTGAATGCCCAGATTCGCCCTGCAATACTCCGTTGTTTCCTGTAAAGAAACCGGATGGGTCATGGAGGTTGATTCAGGATTTACAAGCAGTTAATTCGGCTGTGATCCCAAGAGGCACCGGTGGTCCCTGACCCCTATACATTACTTAATGATTTACTACCTCAGCGCAGATATTTTTCTGTCATAGATATAAGCAATGCTTTTTTCTCCATACCACTACATAAGGAGAGTAGATTTTGGTTTGCATTCACTTATCAAGGTAAAAGATACACCTACACCAGTTTGCCACAGGGTTATTGTGAGAGTCCGACAACATTCGCACAAGAAATGGCTGCGAATTTAGCTCAGTTTGTTTCCCCAGAGGGAAGCCAGGTTCTGTTGTATGTAGATGATATTTTGTTGGCCTCACCCACGCAGGAAAGTTGTAGAAAGGATACCCTTGCCCTTCTTAGTTTTTTAGCTGAGCAAGGACATAAGGTAAATAAAGAAAAGTTACAATTGTGGAAAGCACAATTAAAGTACTTGGGTTATTTAATTTCGCAGGCAGGTAGACAATTGGAGAACAAAAGAAAACAAGCAATTCTTGAGGCACCTATGCCTACGACTAAGCGGGAGATGATGTCCTTTTTAGGTGTGACTAATTTTTGTAGAAGTTGGATCCCTAACTATGCTGAGGAAGTAGGGCCATTGACCGCACTGATCTATGATACTCCCATGGTGGCTAAGAATGATATACAGTGGACAACTAAGGCAATACAGGCATTTATTAGAATTAAGCAATTGATAGCAGGATCCTCTGTTTTGGGTTTTCCGAACTATTCTAAGCCGTTTATACAAATGGTTGATTGTAAGGGAGGATATATGACTTCGGTTCTGGTACAAGTACATGGGGATAAACAGAGACCGATAGCTTTCTACTCCTCCAGATTAGATCCTGTTGCAAGGGCATTGCCGCATTGTGTTCAAGCTGTAGTGGCAGCCGCCATGGCAGTACAAGCCTCAGCATCATTGGTTTTGTTTCACCCATTACAATTGTGGGTTCCACATTCAGTAGCTACTATACTTTTGCAAGATGAGATAACCTTTTTATCTCTTAGTCGACATTTGTCATGTATGACAGTGCCGCTGACACAGCCTCATATGACCATAGAAAGATGCACTCCTCTTAATCCGGCGACACTTTTGCCGACTCCAGAAGAAGGTACTCCACATGTTTGTTTAGAGAGCATTCATGACAAAGTACTTCCCCAGCCAGATTTAACGGATATTCCGTTGGTAGATTCTGATCTCGTTTTGTTTGTAGATGGATCAGCAAAGAAGGACACTGTAGGAAAAACACTAGTAGGGTATGCAGTCACCACAGAAACTGAAGTTTTGGAGGCAAAAGGATTGTCAAACATTTATTCTACACAAGCAGCTGAGTTGGTGGCTTTGACTCGAGCTTGTACCTTAGGGGAGGGTAAAAAAGTGACAATTTATACAAATAGTCAATATGCTTTCTCCACTGTACATGTTTTTGCTCAACAATGGAAGAGTAGGGGAATGGTTACTGCGACAGGCAAACTAATAAATCACAGAGATTTAATTTTACAGTTGTTAGATGCAGTGCAACTACCACTTCAGATAGCGATATGTAAATGTTCCGCACATACCAACAGAAAAGATCCTGTCTCCAGGGGAAATGCACTTGCTGATATGGCTGCAAAATAGGCAGCTCAAGAAAATGATTTGCTTTTACATGACAATGATTTAGAGCCCGGACACCTCTTAGACTTAGAGACACTAAAAGTAATGCAAACATCGACGACACAGAAGGAAAAATGTCGTTGGGTAAAATATGGTATCACTCAACAGGATGGGTTGTATAGGGCATCAGATGGCAAAATGGTATTACCCTCAAACCTTTTTAGGTATGCAGCATTGGTTAGCCATGGACCTGCCCATGTAGGAGTACAGATGATGACTCATATAGTGTCTAAGGTGTTTTGGTGTAAGGAATTTTCAACTTATGCAAAGCAATTCTGTTTATCTTGTTTATTATGTGCAAAGTATCATGCTCAGGGGGTAGTTAAGAAGTCTCAGCAGGCATTCCCTACTCCTCCATATCCATTCCACACATTCTGTATGGACTTTATTGAATTGACACCCTCAGAGGGAAAACGGTTCTGTTTAGTCATTATTGATGCTTTTTCTAAATGGGTAGAAGCTTTTCCAGTAAAGCACCCGAATGCGCAAACAGTAGCAAAGCTTTTGACTACAGAAATAATTCCCCGATTTGGTTTACCAAGACGCATTTACAGTGATAATGGGTCTCATTTTGTTAACCAGATTGTTCAGAAGTTGGGTCAAGTGTTTCAAATTGATCTTAAGTATCATTGTGCTTACCATCCCCAATCAGCTGGACTGGTGGAAAGACACGACGGTGTCTTGAAGAGTAAGCTCCACAAACTAATGGCAGAAACACATAGATCATGGACTACTTGCCTTCCTTTGGCACTCCTGTATATGCGAATCTCACCTTCCTACAAAGGACTTACACCATTTGAACTTTTGTTTGGGAGACCATATTACGTCCCGCAGTGGCAAGGATTGTTGCCAGCGGAACGTGAGGGGGGTGAGGATCTAGCGGATTATATGAAGAAGCTGCTAAATGTCAAATCTCTTGTAACCAATGACTCCTTTGCAGATTCCAGAAATGAAACCTTGTTAAGCGTGGCACCCGGGGACTGAGTGTGGATCCGAATTGTGAAGAGAAAGAATTGGTCATCCCCCAGGTGGGAAGGCCCATACCAAGTACTAATCTCGACACCTACGGCTGTAAAGATCACTGAGAGGACTTCGTGGATTCATATCACCCACTGTAAAAAAAAACTCAAGGCTCTTCCTTCTGCCACTGATATTCGTCAAACTCCACCGGACCTCTGAGCGCAAAGTCTGGCTACAAAGGGGGGATTAGCCCAATAGGGGTTAGTTTGTCTCAAACCCAGTGAAGAAACCAACAGCGCGAGGTAGTCCTTAGGGAGGATGGCCATGTTCAACTGGTACTTGAACTGTCACATGATGATGATTTTGGTGGCGAAAGTAAATATGTCCATAGGAGAAGGAACAGTTGCAAGAGAAAAAGGAATGGTGGTGCTGCAAGCGCAAACAGGTGTTACTACTGTGTTTAAGGTGAAACTTTGTGAAGGAATTTTGGACGGTTCTGAATGGAACAATAATAATTTCTTGACTCGTGCAAAATACTTGTGCAATAGAGACTGTACGTCCTGGTCAAATGTTTGGTGGTCAACAGATGTGAATGGATGGGAAACAAGTGGTGCAGTGATACCAGAGAAAGATAAAAGCAGGCAACAAAGAATAAAAATTGCGCATTCCCAAGGTACCGGAGCAGTTACTATAACCAT
The DNA here is from genome assembly GCF_019279795.1 of Protopterus annectens. Lineage (NCBI taxonomy): Eukaryota > Metazoa > Chordata > Ceratodontiformes > Protopteridae > Protopterus > Protopterus annectens. The sequence continues at coordinate 558,725,741 of NC_056729.1, read as the reverse complement.
TGTGTCACCACAAGAAAGTGATTCAGGAGTTTATGGAATCGGAGTGTCTCTTCCAACTAGAACTGATCCTTTGGGGACCCTCCAACTTAAAGTACAAAGCCTTAAGAATGCGACAAGTAAAGCAGATTTTGCCTTCACAAAAGAAGAACAATTGTTACTCGAGACTGGATTCGTACACCATAATGAATGGTTATCTTGGGTTAGATGTAGTACCCGAGAAGCACATTGTGAGAACTGTATTTCTTGTGCTGAAGGTAAACAGCAATTAGCAACAGTCCTATTGATGCAAGATGAAGGTAACCTAACGTGTCTGTTGAAATTATTCTTCAACAAAACTGAAGATAAATGCAAAAATGAAACTCAGCATTTTCCAGTCATAAGCAAAGTTGAGAAACTGCCTGCAGCGATTTCTTATCCAGGTTCGTATATGTGCATTTCCAGAGATGGCACAGGGAAGAATTATGGCAATATGGGACAGAACTGTTGCAATGTTACTGTGAATGGCAATGAGAATCCATTTCTGGAGAACCAAACTCATAGTTTAGCAGACGTATGGTGGTTATGTGGAGACAACAAACTCAGATCAAGGCTTACGATTCCCTGGAAGGGAACTTGTGTCACTTGTAAAGTTAATTCTGCCATTCTACATTTTCCCAGTTCCAGCAAGCAGTTTCGTAAGAGAACCTGAAATAAAGCCAAAGTGGTTGAGTAGGAGAAAAAAGAGAGGCACCGAAGCAATCCTTCGATAACGGTGTCTACATAGATAGCATTGTCGTACCAAGAGGCGTACCTGATGAATACAAAGCAATAAACCAAATAGCAGCTGGTTTTACATCCATCTTTGTCTGGATTCAACCCAATAAGAATGTGGACTGGATCAACTACATTTACTATAACCAGCAGCGTTTTGTGAACTATACCAAAGATGCATTGAAATGAATTGCTGAACAGCTGGAGACCACTTCGCAGGTGGCATGGCAGAATCGAATTGCGTTGGATATGCTCCTGGCCAAAGAAGAAGGAGTTTGCAGGATGTTTGGGACTTTCTGTTGTACATTTATTCCAAACAACACTGCGCCTGATGGAAGTATCACTCGAACTTTAAAAGGTTTGGCAATGTTATCCGAAGACTTAGCAGAGAACTATGGGATAAATAATCCCTTTACAGACTTTCTACAAGCGTGATTTGGAAAATGGAGTAATCTTATCAGCAGTTTCCTGGTGTCCTTTGGAGTCGCTGTGGCTATCGTGGTGGTATGTGGTTGTTGTTGTATACCCTGTATCAGAGGTCTTCTACAAAGACTGGTTGATACTGCTGTTACGAAGACGATGTACCAGCAATTGCAACAGACTGGTGAAAGTGAATACATTGAAGTGTGACTTTTGCAAATGTTTTTGAAGTTTAAAAGTTTGTCTTGCCAATGAAGTAATGTATGCAAAGAAAAACTTAGTTTTTACCATATATTGCTGAAATAAAAAGACAAATAAAAGTGTTTTCAGGGGGGAAATGTTAAGAGAAAAAGGTTTAAAACATACTGTTATTTGTCTTTTTCCCCTTCTTGCAAAGTGAACATGTTATTTGTTGGGATATGCCTGTCAAAGATGGGCCTCATCTGTGAACAAAATGCAGCATTGCTTCTGAACCTGAATGATATTTGTTTTCTGCATTTCAGAATAAAGAGATTTGGTTATAGCTCAGTGAAACCTGGGATAAGGACGCACGGCAGAGTAAGAGTTAATTTACTGAAGCAGGCTGTGTCTCCTGGAAAATTTGAGCTACCATTGTTGAACTGAACATTCTGTACTTCTTGAACATTCTGTACTAACTGTTGGTTTGAGGTGATTTCTGATAAACATGTTTATCCTATATGTTTTTCATAGCCAGTTGTCAACGGTCAGAAAAGTAACAAAAAGTTGTTTTGCTTGCAGTATAAAAGTTGATGTCAGTAAACAAGTTGACCAGAGGAGATCATCTTGGCCAACATGCTGTGTAATCTGGTTAGCTGCTAATAAAGAACTTTTTCATTACGTGAGGCAGATGCGACTCGTTTGAATTTTTCTTCTGACAATATACATACACACACATACATACATATGTTATGTATGTGTGTATATGTATATATATATATATATATATATATATATATGTATATATACATATATATATATATATATGTGTGCACGTGTGTGTGTATATATATATATATATATATATATATATATATATTTATACAGTAGTTTCTAAAGTGGGTCAGTCTTCAGTGAATCTTGAGAGATGAGAAGAGACTCTTAAAGGAGCTGAGTTAGATGGTATGTCCTGTATTGAATGAGGTGCTTTTTCAGTTGAATTCTGAATTTGAAATAAGTGTTGATTTCCTCAGTGTTGATGGGGGAGCTTTCCAAAGAGTAGACACCTGAGAGGAGAAAGCATGTGTAGTGCTTTGGAGTTTAGTTTTAGGGGTAGTGAACGTTGGTGTGGCTTGTGAGTAGTGTCTCAGGTTGTATGAGATGTTTTTTTTATGAAGTTTAGCTGCAAGTGAAGCAGTGAGTTGGAGTACTTTTTAGAGTTGGGATTCTCAAAGCAGTTAGTTTTTTGTTTTAAGATTAGCCATTTGGCTTTTTCTAGGGTAGTACAGTGGTGCTCATAGACAGGTATGTTTGTAATGAATCAGCACATGCTGTTAGAGAGGTGCGACAATGTTTTTCGTGAAGGCAAGAGCAAAAATCAGGAGTTTATATTTAAGTAAGAAAGGAAAACTCTCTTACCAGTGGGTGCTGCGGCTGGTTGGGATAGAAAATGAGAGAGATTGATTTTTCATCCCAAAGAAGAAGCAGGAGTTTATTTTCGCTCTCAATTTTCTGTGTGGAAATGGAAGTTTAATTACTGATCAAGCCACAATCCTGGGGTATTTGAAGGAGGAAGCTGTCTTTATGGAAAGGTTGTGCAGGTAAAGATAGTTAAAACGTTAGGTGCTTGGTGAATTTTCTCTGGAGTTCCAAAAAAAGCATAATTGTGGTCTTAATGGGGTTGAGCCATTGGTTGAGCTCATGTAACTCTGACTGGAGTTGGCATTGAGTTGTTAGTGTGAGAGTGATTTGATTGGAAAATGTATTTATTTATTGGTTTTGTTTACTCAAAGTCCACCTGGAAACAATTCCTATTCTCACTAGAGCAGTTTTAAAGAAATGCTCTGTTCTACAGAATGAGTAGAAGGCAGTTATACAAGATTTACATAATAATGTACATCTATACATACATACATAGACAAGTAAAGATAAGACAGTTAATCAAAAAATAGTAAATGTAGATGTATAGAATTTTAATGATGTGACACTTAATGAAAACATGACAGTTAAATAATTACAGTAAAATATTAGTTTATATCAAGCTTATGAGAGTCTAGTTAAATGGAATTAGCAGAAAATAGATACTGGGTAGGAGACAATGAAGTAATTATAGGATGAAGATGGTATAAAAAAATATGGAGGAGTATTGAGGAGGTCCAGGTAAAAGGGAGACAGAGATAGTAGTGGAGAGGGGTAGATGATAGTTATATAGAGACTGTGATGAAGGAACTGTATTATGGCCAGTTACATAAGAGTGATGACAGTAAAGGTATGGAGATTATCCAGGAACTTCACATGTACAGAACTGGCAACTGAGTAGGTAGGACTTTAGATGAGTTTAAATGATTTTAGGGAGTGCTCCTGTTGTATTGCCTGTGGGATGCAGTTGCAGGATTTAACGAGGTGGTGGGAAAGTAGAGATTTGCATATAACGGGCATTTCTCAGCTGAACGCAATGGCCTGGAAGGGTTATACATTTGTATGAGGTGGAAATGGATGGACATTTGTTAAATGTATCCACAGTGTGGCGGATTTATGGAAATTTTAAGTGGGTTAGATAATGTGGGAATTCCCACCACTGTAATTCCCTTAGGGTGGCAAAGTGGTGGGTTCTAGTTGGAAGGCTGGCAGAAAATTGTGCTGTTTTGTAGTAATATTGCCCAAGTTTGTTTAGCAAGGTCCTTGTACATTAGAGTAGGCAAGAGGAGAGAATAGGCAGTACATGTTCTTATGGTGTCTGAGAAGAAACGTTTGGGTCTTTTGAGAGAATGTAGTTTTTTTGTGTAATTTTTTTTACTATATTTTGGATGTATGTGTCAAACTGTAGGTTCTCATCTACACAGATGCCAAGTAGTTTAGTATGTGTGACAAGTTAAAATTTTGTTTGTTGCATGTGGTAACAGAGAAGGAGGTTTTATTAATAGTAAGCTGTTTGGGAGTAAATAGGATTATTTTGGATTTGAATAGGACGGTGGTGGTGCTGCGGTAGCGTTGTCGCCTCACAGTAAGACGTTGTCCTGTTCGATTCTCAACTAGAGTGTCTTCTGTGTTGGGACATGTGTGAATGGGCGTACCTTCGTTGAAGGTTGTGCATCAGGGCCGGCAACTCGGCACGTAAAAATCTACTGCCAGTCATTAGCGGACCGGAGTTCCACTGTGGCAACCCCTAACCGGGAAAAGCCGAAAGACACAACAACATGGTTTAAGGAATAGCTGAACAAAAGGGATATTTGGGAGTTCACAAGGAAGTTTGTTAATGAATATATACAGAAGAGGAGGGGGGCAAAAATGGCTCCTTGTGGTACACCTTTGGTAATAGGTGCAGATTTAGATTGGGAGGATGTGGATTTAAATCTCAAGTAGTCACTTAGGAAACTTTTAAACCAGGGAGCAGTATCTGGACTGATAACTAATTTCAGTTCATTCGATTTAGAGAATATAGTGATTATTGAGGTCTGTAAATAAGGCACCTGTAAGGGGGCCACATTTAGATTTTAGAAGGAAGCCATCAGTTAGGGAGCTAAGTGCTGTCATAGTACTGCATCTAGGCCATAATCTGTGTTGTTTGGAAGAGAGCAGGTGGAACTGCTGGATGAAGAGGGAGAGTTGGGTGTAGAGAATCTTTCCAAGATACCATAAAATGTTTTATAAATGGTTTG
>NC_056729.1:558638410-558720235 GCF_019279795.1 Protopterus annectens | reverse complement strand
TGGGTTTAAAACCATTGTCTCAGTGACCACACATATATTAGCATTGTGAAAAGAGCTTGAAGAATTGGAGTTTTGTGGTGTAATGTTGTCCTGTCTTTCCTTCATTCTTACTGGATGGTTTGGAACTGATCCTCTGTTTCAACTCTGCCGTATAGTAAAGCTTGAGGTCTTCCACTGGCTCGTGTCTGTATCTCTATCCCATCATGTTCTAGTGAAGCTCCCCAGACCTCGTTTGCCACTTAACAGATTGGATGCTTCCATTTTGGATCTGGCTAAGTGAACAAATCTTTATTCTTTATTTGAAAAGTTCTTCTACTTTAAAGTAAATTTAGCATTTACTATTTTGTTGTAGTTAGACAAAGTTTGTTCCTGTGTTGTTGCTTCAGGCTGTCGTTTTTTTTTTTGTTAGGCCTTTGTTTCCTCCCCGTCCCAGTTAAATTTCTATCACATAAGCCCATTTTAGTTGAAGGCTTTTCCTACTATTACCGTTGTTAACATTTTTTGAGGATCATATCTAGTTTACTCTTATTTAAAAAAGACAGGGCGTCAGCCCGTTTAAGTTAGAGGGCATTTTACTATTGCTTATTGTTGATATCCTTGAAATCTTTAGATAGTTAATCTTATTGTTAAAACAAACGGAGTGTCAGCCCATTTATGTTAGAGGGTTGCTGCTGCCCATTTTAGTTAAAGGGCTACCTAACTTCCTTCCACTAGTTTGTTGAAGTTTCTCCCAAAAAAAAAAGTTTGATATTTTATATATTGTATCATAGGTATTTAGTGTGTTACGTAGTTGTTGTTGTTGTTAATTTGCTCTTGTGTGTGGACTGTGATTTTGAACATGTCCAAGGAGCATAAGGAAACTAAGCCTTTGGGCTTCAAAAAATGTGGTAAATGCAGCCAAAAGATGTCATTAACTGATTCCCATATTGTTTGTGTCTACTGCCTGGAAGCATAACCTATTCAAGAGTCATGTTCAGTATATGTCATTCATTCAGCTCCAAAGTACTGCTAGAAAGAAGAAACAAATAAATTGTGAGAGGCTTATTGAAGTCCCCCTTCCAAGAAGATCTAGAAGCAGGGGCGGCTCGTGGCATCGGGCTGCCGGACTGCAGCCCCCTCAAAATAAAAAGTAGAAAGAAAAATAAAAAAAAAATATTTTTTGAAATTCGCGGACTTCGCACATGCGCAGTAGTCCCGACTACTGTCGGTCTATGTGCATGCTCAAGGCAGTGCGGCAGTCCCCATAGGGGGACACAAGGAGACGTCTGTGCACTTTTAAAGTGCACAGACTCGCCAGGATTATGGGTCGCCGGATCAAAAGAGCAGCAGCAGGACTCGGGAAGGAGCATTAGGATCTCGTCGGGCTTTCCTTGGATCTCGCGGGTCTTGCAGTATTGCGCGGGAAGGATGTACGTTAGCTGGATATATTCAGGTAAGTGTATGGTGCTTTTTACCTTTAATTTACAATGTTTATTTGTGTGTGTATGGTGCTTTTTACCTTTATTTGTGTGTATGGTGCTTAGGCTTTTACTGGAGTTTGTGTATGGTGCTTATGCTTTACTGGAGTGAGTGTGTGTATGGTGCTTATGCTTTACTGGAGTGAGTGTGTGTATGGTGCTTATGCTTTACTGGAGTGAGTGTGTGTATGGTGCTTATGCTTTACTGAAGTGAGTGTGTGTATGGTGCTTATGCGTTACTGGAGTGAGTGTGTGTATGGTGCTTATGCTTTACTGGAGTGAGTGTGTATATGGTGCTTATGCTTTACTGGAGTGAGTGTGTGTATGGTGCTTATGCTTTACTGGAGTGAGTGTGTGTATGGTGCTTATGCTTTACTGGAGTGAGTGTGTATATGGTGCTTATGCTTTACTGGTGTGTGTGTGGAGTGAGTGTGTGTATGGTGCTTATGCTTTACTGGTGTGTGTGTGTGTGTGTGTGTGTGTGTGTGTGTGGAGTGAGTGTGTGTATGGTGCTTATGCTTTACTGGTGTGTGTGTGTATGGTGCTTATGCTTTACTGGTGCGTGTGTGGATGGTGCTTATGCTTTACTGGAGTGAGTGTGTGTATGGTGCTTATGCTTTACTGGTGTGTGTGTGTGTGTGTGTGTGTGTGGAGTGAGTGTGTGTATGGTGCTTATGCTTTACTGGTGTTACTGGTGTGTGTGTGTGTGTGGAGTGAGTGTGTGTATGGTGCTTATGCTTTACTGGTGTTACTGGTGTGTGTGTGTAGTTTGCTTTACTTGTGTGTGTGTGTGGAGTGAGTGTGTGTATGGTGCTTATGCTTTACTGGTGTGTGTGTGTGTGTGTATGGTGCTTATGCTTTACTGGTGTGTGTGTGTGTGTGTGTGTGTGTGTGTGTGTGTGTGTGTGTGTGTGTGTGTGTGTGTGTGTGTGTGTGTGAAAATGCCCCAGGTGCTCATGGTGGTGTGGTAGGGAATACCTCAGGCTTGAACCCTGTATGCAGGTGTTAAAGACTTGAGTTCCCTACCCACCACCATTTGTAAAAAAAATTTCAGATTTTTGCCTCATATTCGATCTGATCTGTTCCTCATAATATCTGTGGTTTGTAAATGCTGCCATGCTTGATATTTGATGGTGTAGTAGTAGCATTGTTGCCTCACAGCTGCAGGTTCTTGGGTTTGATTCTTGGCTGGGGTTCCTTCTTTGTGGGGTCTGTATCTCCTGTGTTTGTGTGGGTTTGCTTTTGTGTCCTCCCATGTTACAAAGACATGTCTGCATTATTTCTTCCTGGGCCTCTGCTGAAAATTGTTTATTTGTTCCAAGTCATACTGTCCTGATTAAAAAATGTTAAATAAAATTGACAGGCATTTGAATTTCAGACTTAAGGGTTTCTGAATGTTTAATTCCTTGCATATTTGATGGTGCAGTGGTAGTATTGTTGCCTCACAGCTATATGTTTTCTGGTTTGATTCTTGGTTGGGGTGGCTTCTGTGTGGAGTCTGCATCTCCTCCATGTGTTTGTGTGGATTTGCTCTGGTGCCCTGCCATTTTACAAAGACGTGTCTGCAGTTTTAATCCCTGCTGAAAATTGGTTTTGTTCTGTCCGCAGTAAAATTGACAGGCATTTGAATTTCAGACTTCAGGTTTCTGAATGTTTAATTCCTTGCATAATTGATGGTGCGGTGGTAGTATTGTTGCCTCACAGCTATAAATTTTCTGGTTTGATTCTTGGTTGGGGTGGCTTCTGTGTGGAGTGTGCATCTCCTGCCTGTGTTTGTGTGGATTTGCTCTGGTGCCCTGCCATTTTACAAAGACGTGTCTGCAGTTTTAATCCCTGCGTCTCTGCTGAAAATTGTTTTTGTTCTGTCCGCAGTAAAATTGACAGGCATTTGAATTTCAGACTTCAGGTTTCTGAATGTTTAATTCCTTGCATAATTGATGGTGCAGTGATAGTATTGTTGCCTCACAGCTATAGGTTTTCTGGTTTGATTCTTGGTTGGGGTGGCTTCTGTCTGCATCTCCTCCCTGTATTTGTGTGGATTTGCTCTGGTGCCCTGCCATTTTACAAAGACGTGTCTGCAGTATTAATCCCTGCGTCTCTGCTGAAAATTGTTTTTGTTCTGTCCGCAGTAAAATTGACAGGCATTTGAATTTCAGACTTCAAGTTTCTGAATGTTTAATTCCTTGCATAATTGATGGTGCAGTGGTAGTATTGTTGCCTCACAGCTATAGGTTTTCTGGTTTGATTCTTGGTTGGGGTGGCTTCTGTGTGGAGTGTGCATCTCCTGCCTGTGTTTGTGTGGATTTGCTCTGGTGCCCTGCCATTTTACAACGACGTGTCTGCAGTTTTAATCCCTGTGCCTCTGCTGAAAATTGTTTTTGTTCTGTCCACAGTAAAATTGACCGGCATTTGAATTTCCAACTTCATGTTCTTCAGAATACATAGTAGCACAACCTTTTTTTTTTGAGCAATTTTCGAAGTTTATAAGATGAATATTTTAAATTTGTCCCTATTTTTGGGACTGTATTCCCCCATTATTGGCTTCGTCCAGGTTTTTGTGCTAAGGTTGACAGCTATGGCAAGAACTGAATTCACTGAATATGTTTGAGGGCTGTATTCCCTCATTACTGGGTTTGTCCAGGTGTTTTGTACTAAGAGGTTGACAGCTATGGTGAGAACTGAATTCACTAAATGATAGCCATTTAAGTTTCAGTCTTCCTCTCTTTTACAAAGCAGCTGATGTGGCGTAGTGGTATGTTACTCTGACTGTTTTTGCTCAGGGACCTTGGCAGTAAAATATATGGTGGCAACACAACATTTTATTCTAGCAACTTTCCAAGATTATACAAGCAATGTTTAATGTGTCCCTGTTTTTGGGCTTTTGACCCCCCCCCCCACTACATTTTGGCTTTTTCCAGTTTTCTTGAGCTGCGAAGTTGAGATGTAGTTGAGTATTGAGTAGATTTTACAAGGAACTGAGAGCTGCAGGGGAATAGAAGTTTAGTGCTTTGCCAAGTTAATACTATAGCACAACAGGCTGTGTACTTGCTTTTGATGCAGAAGGTTGTGGGTTCTACTCCCACAAGGGGTAGATGCTGCCGTACTGAGAATGTTCTCCTTGGTGAAGATACTAACTATGAGTTCGTTATCAGTTTGCCATCCATTTCCTCTTGCATTATTATTACTAGCTTATCATTTTTTTTAATGTAATATAATATAGGCAATTTATTCCTGAGAGGCAACAGACACTTTATTTTTCGATGAAACCATGAAATATAAAGGTGATTGCTAGCAGCAACCGCTTCATTAGTTACAGATTTCTTTAATGTGGAATTATTTAGATGACTGACTTCAGAGATTGTGCATATTTACTGATAATGGACTGTAGAATTGTGCATATTTACTGATAAAGGTGGACTGTAGAATTGTGCATATTTACTGATAATGGTGGACTGTGGAATTGTGCATATTTACTAATAATGGTGGACTGTAGAATTGTGTATATTTACTAATAATGGTGGACTGTGGAAGTCTGAGTAGACTTTTTTATGATAAATGTTCTCAACAGGGCAGTTTTGCCATTATGGGTGCATATGGTTTGTTTCATTGCTTACTGGAAAAAATGTTCAAAACAAATTTAAAACACCCTGTAACAAGTGTACTGTATTGTACAAGGAATATAATTTTAGTACAATGAGGAAGGTGTATCAAAGAGCACATGTATGTTTCATATGCAAGGAGCCTATGATTCGAAAACAGCCCAAAATTAATCTTTATCTGCCACTGGCAAAATGTATTTTTTTGAATGTGGGTTTCAGTGCTGTTTCAATGAATGTGAGTTTCAAGGGCAGAGAAGTTTTAATGCTAAGTTTTCATTGTGAGACTGCATTGCTTTGTTTAACAGATGACTTAGTGGTTGTGCTGTAAAATACAAAATAAAACTTTCAAATGAAGTCCAACTCATCATTGAAGTAAAGCAGTATGCACATTAGTGTTTATGGTAAATGGAGTGAAATAGCCAAGTGTAATGGTTCATTGGAATGGCTGCAGAGGCTCCATTCAACCATTATTTTGTCAGGGGGGGAAGGGCAGCAAACTCAGACAGGCCCAGCTGAACTATACCTCCCAACTGTCCAGATTTTCAAAGAATGAATAGATTTTTGCTTCTTATTTTTGGTTTGTTGTTCATAAAATTTGTAGTTTTAATTCCTAAATGATTTGCCAGAAGTCACTCTAAGTTTCAGACTTCATAACCTTCAGAAAAATGCATGTTAAAGTAAGAGCTGTTCTATCAACTGTCTCAATTTATACAAGAGCAATTTTAGTACTGTTTATATGTGCCCCAATATATTTGGCCTTGTTCAGATTTACTGCATTAACAGGTTGAGAGGTACATGCAAATAAATTGCTTTATAGAATTAGGCATAGCCAACCTCTCAACTGTCCCCAATTTTTGGCTCAAAATGTTGCTCTTCCCCCTTATAATCCCTCCGCAAAATAGCAATTTTGGAAGAAAACATGGAGGGTTTACAATTAAGAAATAACTGTAATAATCAAAGTTATAGATTACTTGAAATGCATGTAGATTCTTTTATATTTTGTCAGCTGCTCAAGGTAGCAGTACTAATATTAAAGTGTCTCTTCTTTGACAGGTAGCAGCTGTATTGTGTCTATTTTATATTTTTGCATCACGCTTTTGTCCATTTTTCATAAAATTGTGTTTTTGGCAAATTAGTGACATCACTAAAGACTGAAGTTAGAAAATGACAGACATTTGAGTTTCAGATTTTATACCCTTCAGAAAATTCATACTAATGCAAGACCTATTCTATTATCTTTCTAAGTTTATTAGAGCAATATTTAAAAATTGTCCTTATTGTTGGGCCTTTGTCCCACTTCTGTGTATGGCTTTGTCCAGATTTCTTGCTCTTGAGGTTGAGAGGTATGACAAATGTGTCAGGGCCATCACAGTCAGCCAGAGAGATTTCAAATTGTGACATGCTTGTTGCACCCCACTCCCCCATGTAGTGACTCTGGATGTGTCTAAGCAAGGCAAGGAGTAGTTATATCTACCTTGGATGGGGAGGACACACTGCATAAGTACTACAGTGGCTTTTCATCTGTCCTTGATTTTGCAGAATGGTCTGGTTTCTGTCATATTTTTGTACTGTTGATTTATGCTTATTGCTCAAAGTGCCTGTTGCTCTGTGTTTTTAAGTAGCAATGCTTTAATGACCATAAGGTAAACTTGTCTGAGATCGTAAGATGCAAGTAAGCTTTAATAAGCATACTGTTAAAGAATTGCCAACATTGAAAGCCTTTCTGTTGTTGCCATGCAGAGAATACTTGACTAGATAATGTACAAGCCTTGGGTATTAAAGGACAGGATTCCATTATTTTAAAAAGCTCATTACACTTGTTGGAGACTTCCAGTCATCTCTACAGACTTTACCCATAAACTAAACAGAATGCCAATCATGTGTGGTCCATAACCTGTACAGTAATCCTTTAAGCAATGTATCTTGAGCTTGTTTCTTGTTTGCTTTTCATTTTTACTTTTATCATGTTTGCTCCATGAAAGAAGTTGTCAGGCAGCAGGTCTTTTATGGATAAGAAACATTTTTACAAGTGGGGGCATCACATAGATTTCTACTTTCAGCATGTTACTTGGTACTTTAATAAAGCTGAATATATTATAATTAGGACTGCAGTGCAAGGAGAAGTGGTTTGAGTTGAGTGCTTCTGGTTTTTCTTATACTTGATTTTGACTGGCATTCCAGTAATGTATTTAAAAAGTAATTTATTTTTTCATGCCTCACAACCTTTTGTTTCCATCTAGATATTAAGTAAGCTGTCATGCAGCCAATGCATTGAAATATTTTTATTCTTCTACACTTATTTTTGTCTTGATTGGACTTTCATAATGATGGTTTGCCACCCAGGGCAGCGTATTTAATTAAAATTAGTTTTTTGTGGTTTTGTGCATAGCCCCTCCCCTTTCTGGTTGACCACACCCCCCCCTTGACCCCACCCATTCAGCTGTCTCCTGCAGCCCCCTGTGATTTGAAGTCACCAGCCGCCACTGTCTAGAAGAAGGTCCGGTCACTTCAAGATCAGTGAAATCACCATCAGCAAAATCGACAAATCCACCGAGAGATGATCTGCCTCTTTAGGGCAATCGGAACCTGTAAAACAATTTAGCAAAGTTGTATCTCTGGCTCCGATGACTACTCAACCAACAAAATCTATTTCATCGGCGACAACTGTTTTGGTGTCAGTGCAGTTCGAACTAAGGAGCCGGTCCCCAAAATTGGAGACAATTACTCCTGTTCTAAGGTTCCCTGTTCTGCAAACTATTAGATCACCTACTCTTTCCTCTAAGTCCTCCAGGAGTCTTTCAGATGGCAATGTGGATAGGGTGGTGTGTAGGCTTCTAAAGACATCGGCACTGGCCAAACTCCTCTCGGCTCCAACCCAGAGTGATTTGGAGCCAGCCAAAACTTCCTCATCAACATCGATTCCTCCTCTGAGCCGACCTTGGAGCCGTAATGGCTGGAACCGGTTGTTGTGAAACCATCAGTGCCAAGAACCATCTGGGCATCCTCAGACTCAATGTCTGCTCTGACATCCTCGGTTCCATCCGAGAAGTCTAGGAATGGATGCTGTGTGGTCGGGTCCAGAGAGGGGAGGCGGATTGGACATTTGTCTCAGGGCTTCGGCACAGATGAGCTTGGCTCCTACATGAGCTTAAGAGCCAACCCCCTTGGTTCTGGGGATCTCTTTTGGCTCTTCAGCACCAGAGATATCTTTGGATCAAAGGAGGGAGGCTTTAGAGCTGATGAGGAGAGTGCTGTCTCCTCAGACAGCTCCACTCAGGGAGTTCCGACATTCCTCCCCTAAGGCACCGGCGTCCATCACTGCACCACACCATCTACAGACTAGTGGAGACCCTAGGCCTCAGGGTACCCCATCAGGTGAACCCCTCTCTTCCAAAACCTCTCCAGAATACCCTTCTGAAGAGGTCCCTTGTAACAGACTCTGCAAGAGGAAGCATTTTGACTCCCCAGAAGAGTCAGTCACCTGTGACACAGACCTTGAGTCAGAAAGGTCCCCATGGTTGCCCTCTGAGGATGTCTTCTTTGCAGACATCCTAGAAATACTTAAGCAAAGAGCTGTCTTGAAACCCATAAACCCTTCTGATGAGGAGTCTGTTTACCTGAAGGCCTTTGGGTCTCACCCTTCAGCCACTTGGGTGTCTCCGCTTTTTGATGAACTTATGGATCTAGTTAATAGAAAGGCATGGGAGTCTACAGACTCAGTGGAACCTGTCCCTTGGAGGCCAAATTAGTTCATCACAACCCCTTCTGATAAAGAATTCCTGACTAAGGGTGTCCCTGTAGATGCTGTGGTGGTGGCAGCAGCCACCAAAAGGAACTTTCTGAAACATCCTCATCTGTCTGTCTGCCAAACAAGGAGTCTTATACAATGGACAGATATAGGAAGCGCATGTTTTCTTCAGTGACATTTTCACGCAGATTGCTGAATTATCTGATGCATTTTACTAGGCTACAAAGAGATCTCCTGATGGAGCTAGGAGATACTCTCCAAGGTGCAGTAGCTGCAGGGGTATGACACAAGGTTTCCTCTCAACTCTCCACCTTAAATTCTGTGGTCAACTCCTCCATGAGGCTCATATGTTATGCAGCAGATGGAGCGAGCAGAGCAGTGGGTTCAGGAATTTACCTAAGGAGACATTCCTGGATGCGCTTGTGTGACTTTGTGGAACCCTTTAAATCTTCCTTTACTAACACCCCTTTCGATGGCTTGACATTGTTCGGGCCAAAAGTTAAGGGGACACTAACCAGGTGTGAGCAAGAAGTGAAAACTATCTATGCCATGGGAGTCCAGTTTCCATACCTTCTAGACCTTATCCAAAAGGCCAGAAGGGAGGAAAGATGTGGTTCTGTAAATCCCAGAGACTTTTTCAGGACACACGTGGTGACTCTTCCTCTAGGGGCAGAGGGGGAAGTATGAATGGAAGACACCATCCATGCAGCAGAGGGGGGTCAGCAAAATCAGGGTAACAGGGATTCTTTCCATGATGGGCTCTTTCAGTGCTACTGAAAAGAGGCCCATCTGTCCATCTCTGGAGGCAGTTGGGGGTCAATTATCTTTTTACCCAGAAGCCTGGCTGGAAATAACACAAGACCAGTGGGTACAAAGTATCATATCCAGAGGATACTCCATACCCTTTTCTCTTCCTATTCCAAACATAAAGAACACCACAGATGTTCCACCCAGTCAAAGGGATCAAGCAACTCTAGAAATTCTAAAGTTGCTAGACAAAAGAGTCTTAATCAAGATTCTTTTTAGTGCCAAAATGAACAGGGGACTGGAGGCCCATTTTCGATCTCGTCAAATTAAACAAATCAGTAAAAAAGCCCAAGTTCTGGATGTTAACACTGCAGTCGATTCTTCCCTTTCTGGGAAAAGACAATTGGATGTGCTCCATAGACCTTCAGGATGTGTACTACCACATAAAGATGGACAGGGCATCCAGGAGTCATCTGCACTTCCAGCTGGGAGCCGGTCATTTCCAGTTTTGAGCTCTACCCTTTGGTCTCACTACAGTCCCCAGAGTGTTCACCAAGTATATGGCAATAGTCACGGGTTACCTCAGATGTCTAGGATTCTGAGTGTTTCCGTATCTAGATGACTGGCTCCTAGCTGCCACCACCAAGCATCTACTACTGGAAACAAGAGACACCACATTATTTCTCTGCTCTTGAATAGTTATCACAATAAATTACAAAAAATCTGCCTTGTTGCCATCACAATGTACCATGTTTATAGGAGCAGACATAGACACAATAAACATGTTGGCAAAACTTCCTATGGAAAGAGTTTTAGTTTGAGACAGCAAGTCTCCAACCTTATCTCCAAGATGAGAGTACAGGCGAGAACAGTTTTAAAAATGGCGGCAGCGATAAGTTTAGTTCCATTAGCATGCATGCACATGAGAATTCTGCAGTGGCTACTATTCACT
Organism: Protopterus annectens; assembly: GCF_019279795.1. Classification (NCBI taxonomy): domain Eukaryota; kingdom Metazoa; phylum Chordata; order Ceratodontiformes; family Protopteridae; genus Protopterus; species Protopterus annectens. Next base: position 558,709,732 of record NC_056729.1, on the reverse strand, counting down.
CAGTGGTCATTGCAGGAACTACCCATGTCTCATCCAATTTCTGTTAACAGAGTCATGCAAGAAGGACCTTCACTGGTGGCTTCACTCTAATCATGTGTCATCAGGTCAACCCTTGCTTCCTCCACAGCCTGTGGCAGCAGTGACCACGGACACCTCCCAGATACGGTGGTGGTGGGGCATTATCTGGGAAGGACAGGCCAAGGCACTTGGCAGGATTATGAGGCTCATTTGCACATCAATATCCTAGAGATGAGAGCAGTGGTTTTGACATTGCAGGCACTTCAGGACTCTCTCCTGCTGGGAACTATTGCAATACAGACAGACAACATGTTGGTTGTCTGGTACATAAAGAAACATGGAGGTACCAGGTCTTACCCACATTGTCGAGAGGCCCTGAGAGTATGGCAGTGGGCAATCCCCTCCCAACACTTTTTTATAGCAACGCACATCCTGGGGAAGTCTAGTGTGATAACAGAAAAACTCAGCAGAGCAATTCTCATGCCTCACGAGTGGTCCCTAAAACAAGAAGTAGCAGAGATAATCTTCTGCAAATGTGGCCAGCCTTGCTACGACCTTTTTGCCACATCCATGAATGCCAAATGCAGCAGCTATTTTGCCCTGATCCCCCCTCAGGGGGAGTCACCAAAGGATGTATTTGTACACAATTGGCCCTCGGGTATCCTTTATGCCTTCCCTCCTTCTCCTCTGATACCAAAAGTTCTCCAGAAAGCCAACTCATTGGGAAGCAAGTTGATTCTCATCACCCCATACTGGCCTCATCAGATTTGGTTCCCCTTTTGGCCTCACTTTCTGGAGGAGCCGTGGCTTCTGTACCTAGTTCCAGACCTTCTGACTCGTACGTCTTGAACGCTCCACCCTTGCCTCCAAACCCACAGACTGACAGCTTGGCTGCTCCGATTCCAAATATAGCCAGGCTTCCTAACTTTCCCGCTTCTGTGAAACATATCCTGATATCTTCCCATAAGGCCTCAACGAGAAAATTATGTATGTGTAAATGGAAAAGATTCTCTTCCTGGGCATTAAATCAACACATTGACCCCTTTTCTGCTCCAATAACTTCTGTTCTTGAATTTCTGGTGAAACTATTTAATGAAGGACCAGCTGCAGCTACCATTCATGTGCAGTTAGCAGCAATATCTAATTTCCATAGGGTCTATATTATTACCTCAAAACTGCATTTCTCTGAACACAGTTTAGCGCTTTCGTCTGTTAAATAGAAACTTCTAAAGAATCTGAAGAAGTTTCTATTTATGAGATGAAAGGGCTAAATAAATGTTTGTGTGGATTGGATCATGGTCTCCTGATTTTTTGGATAATACAGTTAGTGTGGAGCCTTGTTTACATCATTTCTTCAAACAGCTAAACCTCGACATCTAAACCGTGAAATCCGAAAAGCAGGCAATGGCCACTTTCGCAAATTTTTTCATAGTGAAAAAATTTGCTTGGCCGTTATTGGGAATTTTCCCTTTTTTCCAATGCAGAGCAATCTCGGACATGGTATATTTAGTTGGGGGGCAACTAAAGCCCCCCCATTTGATTAGGATTTGAAAGTTTGTTTAGCTGTTGGTCAGCCAAGCAAATTTTTTCCCTGTATAAAAATTTGCGGAAGTGGCCGTTTGTGCTTTTTGTATTTATCTGTTTAAGTGTCAATGTTTAGGTGTTCAAAGAATGCAGTTTCAAGGTAATAATATAGACCCTTTCCATATAAGTGATTCAGCCCCAACTTTGATGTCTCATAGACTATGCAGAGGCTTCCTGAAGGGCATTAACCTGTTAAGACCCCCCATAAAAACTCCTCTACCACCATGGTTCCTGAACTTGGTTTTGTCCTGTTTAATTCTTCCCCCTTTGAGCCATGCATCATCAGGCGATCTAAAGTTTTTAACTTGGAAAACAAGTATGTTGATTGCCATCACTTCTGCTAGAAAGGTTTCAGAGCTACGAGCATTATCGATCAACCCACCATATATGCTTTTCCAGAAAGACAGAGCACCCCTTTGAAAAAACGCATCCTTCCTATCAAAAGTATGCTCAGAGTCTAATTTAAATCAGTCCATAGAGCTACCAGTATTTTTTCCCAACCATGACAACAAGGCAGAATATACGCTTCAACAACTGGATGTACAAAGGCTTCTACTTACACAGGACAAAAGACTTCAGGAAATCTGATCAATTATTTCTTTCATTTTCAGAAGCAAAGAAATATGCTCCTTTATCTAAGGTCACACTTTTGAAATGGCTCTCAAATTATATTACCTTTATATGTAATCCTAACAACAAAGTTTTTCCCTATAAAGCAAAGGGTCATTCCTTGAGAGCCACGGCAACCTCTTCTGCCTTTTGTGCTAGGCTGCCACTTGATACTATTTGTGCTGCTGCAACTTGGGCAAGGCCTCAAAGTATATTTGGCCTCCAGGGACAGGGCCTCCTTTGGGTCCACTGTCCTGAAGAATATACTCCCGTGAGCCACCCAGGAAATATGATGCTAGGGTTGCTGTCCCATCCAGTAAGAATGAAAGTGAGCTAGGACAACATAACATAAAGAAGTTATATACTTACCATAACGTTCCATGTTTGTTGCCCATCTCGCCTTCATTCTTACATCCCACCCTCCTTCCTCCTACCTATAGCTCCTGGAGGACAGAGAGATTCTTTCATTTGGTAAGTGGTCTCTGACCATCTTTATTGTCTTTATAAGATGTTCTGATAATACCTTAGGTACCTGGGGTTATCAGCAAACAAGATCTGGGGAGCTTCACTAGAGCATGATGGGCTAAGGATACATCCACGAGCCAGTGGAAGACCTCAAGCTTTAGTATACGACCAAGTAGGAACCGAGGACTGGTTCTGAACCCATCTAGTAAGAATGAAGGCGAGATGGACAACAAACATGGAATGTTATGGTAAGTAAATAACTTATTTTTTAGACTTATAACATTGAGGATTGAACACTTTTAGAATTTGTTGGTGATCTGGTGATGTGCTAGCCAACCCAAGCTAGATAACCAGACACCACCTATCCAGTAGCTTATTGAACTAGGGCTGCCATTATGGAAGGCATGCTCTGATGTATAGGACACAGAGGCCCCTTAGACCATTGTCATGGTCCCTGGTGTAGTATAGAGTAGGCCAGTTCTGCAACTCATATGGCAGCATTAGTCAACATGACCAGGTCACCTACAGCCAATTTTTACACTGTTGAGTGGCTATCACTGACATGGTGTGTGGTCTGTGATCAGGGATCTCCTATCTAGAGGATACTGCACATCACAGTTAATGCCCAAAGCAGTTAATGTTACAATTCTCACCTCAACAGGCACTACCTACAGTTTGTGTTGCTACCCCTGTTGTTTGGGTTTGCCCCGATTCTTGACCTTATAGTTTGAGTGCTGTGGTAGGCTGCATGTAGCTGCACCTTAATTGCTGAAGTAGCAACATTAAATATATTGCATCACAGCTGGTATCCAAAAATGTCTGCTTGTTGGAGGATCATTAGGTAGAATGGCTTTCAGCTTTACCTAATTAGAGTGATGTTCTACAGCATATGAATTTGAGTGTTAAAACTTCCATTTTCCATAGTGTTACACACTGAAAAGACTCTGTCCTATATTTGAATGAACCCAATAGCCACTGCAAATGCTGAATTGTATGAGTTAAAAATAATGTGTTGTAAGTATGTGAAAATAGTTATTTTATTTACTGTGCCATGAGCTTCCTAGATGAGCTGAGTAAATGTTCTGCATTTTGCTTGTATGTTCCACATTGTTAGAGGTATGTGGTGTCCCATATTATGGGATGCAAACAGTGAAAGAAAGGAAATGGCAGGCAGATGCAGTTCTCATTAAAGTGATCAGTGCTTTGGCTTGGAGGAAGGTGTGAACCAAGCGTAGTGTATCAGTGATTTAAGTTGAAGTCCATTGCTGTAACTGGGTGTGCTTTCACTTTTAATAGCAGAAAACAAGATTGATTTATGGGCAGTGGAAACAATATACATTATCTACAGCACAAATACATTTTGCATTTATTTATTTTTATTAAATTTCTGTGGCCGTTAACATTGAGGCAGGATGATGGCTTCCATTTTCTTCTCAAGTAGAAATTAAAACTGTAGAGAATGTGGGTATAATTTTTCATGTCAAGTAATATATAAAAGCTGAAGGCAGTTACATGGTCACTTTGGCATGATTATTGATATTGCTTTTTAGAGTGGTAACAATGTATGTCAAACAGCAATATATTATGTCAGAAGTAACTAAATGATTTGCAATGAAATTTCAAAGAGAGACAAATGTATAGCTCCGTGATGGAGAACCTATGACACACTTGTCAAAGATGACACGCCACAATGTTTTGGATGACGCGTTAGCGATCATCAACTCCCGAGTTACCAAAGACACTGCTTTTGCATTCATTGCTCATGTGAAGTGCATTGAATTAACTTGGGTTTGGTGTGTCAAAACCTCCTGGCACAAAAGGTTTGCCAGCACTGGATAGCCTTTCAGTGAATGTCCCCTGGTGCTTTAGTTTGTGTGCCTTTGCTGCAAGGTTTGACATTTTACATTACATTTGGTTTTCATTGGGGTGCTATGGTGAAGTTTGGTTCAGTACTCTCAATACAAGAGTGTCTGAATAATATTTCACTGTTTGTCATTTCATCAGATGCAAAAATTTCTTCTGAATAACATTTTTTTTTAGTCACTGAGTGTATGACCCCTCCCACCCTCAATTAGAGTCATGGGTAGTAAACTACATTACAAGAAGGTATGTGTGTGTGTGTGTGTGTGTGTGTGTGTGTGTGTGTGTGTGTGTGTGTGTGTGTGTGTGTGTGTGTGTTTGTGTATGTGTGTCTTACAGCTTGAGCAACCAGCTAAATGCATTTTGTATCTGAGGGTCTTGATATATTTTTCGGAGAAATTTGATATAATAATTGGTCCATATATGTATGAGAATCATTTTATTTAGGTGTTCTTATGACATGAGGAACAAAATGCTCTTTTCTATTTAAAATTCGTATTGTCTGTCATTTTCAATTGCAATATCCAAACAGGCATATTGTGTGTACTCTGCAGGGTATGCACATATTTGAGATTCATAGATTGTTACTAGGCTGATAACAAGAGGGGCATTTCTAGGACTACCCAAGTTTTCCCAAAAGAATAACAGTGTCCCATATCGGACTAGGACATTGAGAGCCAGGCATTTATAAGATACCTCTGTCCATAAGGGACATGAGTGCCAATACCAGTGTAAATTTCCTATTCCCCATTCACTGGTCTTTGTTGCACTTAAACTAGGTAATAGATGAACTCAGCTTCACATGGATGGGAAGCCTTTTCCATTACAGGGTCAGTCTGTGGGACACATCTCTGTCTTTCCAGCATGTTCTGTTTAAGTCACAGACAAAATTCAGGTCCCTAGACCCTGTATTTCTGGTACTCTTTTATTTACAAATATGTAGGAGGTTCATAAGTGTGTGGTTTGTGGATGCCTTGTAAGTCAAGCATAGATCACCCCTCAGCAATCTATAAGAGACAGAGTAGAGGGAAAAGGGAGAGGGCTTTAAGGTGTGGTGCATAAGGTAGGTTTGTTATGCCTTGCATTCTTTTTGTAAGGAACCTCTGCGGTAACTCTAGATGCTGCATATTCCTGGCCAGGTACCTACCAGAGGGAGCATTGTACTCTACGATTGGTCTGATAAGGGTAGAGTACAGTGGGATAATAAACACTTTGACTTGAGATGCCATGCCCTTACTTAAAAGTTGCCCAACATAAAAGGATTTCCTCACCACTGTGGCCACATGCTGGTCAAAGGTAAGGCTACTGTCTATGTGCGTACCCAAATCCCTGACCATTGAGACAACTCTTAGGGGTGTACTATCAACATGGTAATTAGCCAGGGTGGTTGACTTCCCAATGGGTGCAATTATGCATTTCTTAGCACTGATTTTAAGACCAAGACTTTGGCATCATTTGTTAGTCAGAGAGTGACCTTCTTGAGGAATGCTAGTGTCTGCAGGGGTGCAACCTGCAGTCATTTGCAAACTTAATCAGCCATAAAAAATCATTATTTGCTTCCATTTCAGAGAAATAGATGCAAAAAAGGAGCAGACTCATTACAGAGTCCTGGAGGAATCCACTAGTGACCAGCCACTTGGTGTAGGTAGCCTCACCTGTTTTGAACTCCTGGGTCCTATCAGTGAGATTAATTTGTCTACTTTCTGTAAAGGTGTTAAGCTGTACAAAATAATATAAAAAGTGAGGTTGTCAGAGGGTCTTATTCTGAAATATCAGTGCAAGGATATTTTTGATTGAAGCTATGGTGGAATTTAGGTTAGAATGCCCTTTGAAAATTGAATAAGTACTGTCAAGTTTAAGAGTGTTGCAAAGTAGTTTACATAATTCATAATAGGCTGTACTCAGACCTGTCAGCTCATTTACAAACAATATTGTTCCTTTTCTGCACTCTATGACATTGTCTAATAAAATATAAAAAATGATTTAGCTTTGTCTCAACAGTGTGCTATAATTCTCTATGTGATGCTTTCATTGTTTTTGGTCCCCCAGACCTCATGGTACCGGCCCAGCCCCCAGTGCTCCAATTCTATGCTGAGTCTACCAGCCATCCTCCTATCCCTAGAGTATTCTGGCATTTTGTGGATAGATGAAATGTAAGCAAACCCTTCGCCTGAACAACAAGTGCAAAGGCCCAAAGTCCATGAAAACATCAAATAAATGGCCGGCACTTCATGGAGAGAGGAAAAATACCTATATTAAATGTTAAAAGACTGACTGGTTTCGGCCTAAAACAGGCCTTTATCAATGTAAAAATAAAACAGAAGCAACTCTCTTGTAAACCATTAAGGCACCTAAAGAACCAATAGGAAGAAACATAAATAATTCTTTAGATCAGACATTCACCTAAAGATACAAGAATATATCATCACAATTGAACAGCCCTGTTAGCACCAAAAATAGTAAAAATATAAATAAAAACAATAATAAATATAGACAAAAATGAGGCATTAATCAGTGCAAGTTATTTATACCTGGTGGAAATAATCCACCAAGTCTAAATATCCAAGCTTTTTCCTTTTTATTTAATAGTTATGCCATCTGGTTTTAATACATTTCTGTCCACCTACTATGTCAATAATAATAAACCTAAAGCTGGCTTGATTATGAACCAGAGTGTGTTTATAAAGAGCATTAGTAAGGACTTTATTTCTCATATTACTGAACTGTTCCAAAATGCATAATTTCATAGGCCTAGATGTTTGTCCAATATAGAATGCATAGCAATTACAGACCGCCAAATAGATGACCCAGTCACTATTGCAGTTGGTCATAACCTTAATTTCAAAATCTTTCAATGTGTTCTTACTACTACATTCCTTGGTTTTAACCACATGTTTACACAAACTGCAGTGTTAAGGGAAGCACCCCATCAATGTTGTGCCATCGAGTGTACGTTGGATTTTGATATTAAACCGGGGGTGTCGCTTATAAAAACTAAAGTGTCCCCCTAGGGTAATCCCCTTACAGAATGAAAAGGCACATCTATCATCCAATATTTGTCCAAGATGTTCATCCGCTAACAAAATGTCTTAATGCCTCTGTATGAGATTAACAAAATGGTGGGTATTTCTGCCAAACGTAGTTATGAACCTAACCTTGTTGTCAGTCTTGGGACCATGGTGTTGGTAAATCAACAAATTCCATTGGGTATCTTATCAACCTCATCCTTAGCTTGTAATAGATGAGTTAGAGAGTATCCCCGTTCTATGAACCTGGCCATAAGGTCAACATTATAGTGTATAAGATCTTCTTCCTTTGAACATATTCATCTAATGCACATGTATTGTGATTTAGGGATATTTCTGATAATATGTCTTGGATGACAGCTGGATGCATGTAATAAACAATTGGAGTGGAAAGGTTTTATATATACTGAACTCATGAGGGTACCATCCTCCTGCTTGCTCACTAAAACATCAAGGATGGAAATAGACTTCCTATCAAAATTAAGTGTAAAATGGATCCCCCATTTGTTCTCATTCAAATATTGAACAAATTCCTCCAAATATAGAATGTCAGATTTCCAAATCATCCAGCAGTCATCCAAGAACCGCCTCCAAATGTCAATTTCTTCAATATAGATATTATGAACCCTGTCATAAGTCATGATGTGTTCAAAATACCCCATGAAAAGGTCAGCATAGATGGGGGCAAAAGAGGCCCTCATAGCTGTATCCTTCATTTGTAAGTAAAAATCACCATTGAAGTAAAAAACATTTTTAGCCAATACATGCTCTGTTAGACATAATAAGAAGGTATTGAACCCAGGAGTATACATAGCTAGCTCATTCAGCCAGAATTCCAAGGCCATCAAACCCGCCCAATGAGGGATGCTGGTATATAAAGAAGTTACATCCAAGGTACAAAGCAGCCAGCCTTCATCCAATTGTGAATCAGAGATAATAAAAAAATTCTGTAGTATCTTTAATTCTAGCTCTCACAGCTAGTAATAAATGTTTAAGATATTTAGTAAGATATACAGACATGGGCTCAGTCAATGAACCTCTACCTGAAACAATTGGATGGCCTAGTTGATTGTTAGACTTTTTATGTACCTTGGGGAGTAAATACAAAACTTTTGGGACTGGCTTTTTGACCTTGAGATGAAAACAGGTTTTATCGTTGATAATACCCTCATCTACAGCCATATCAAGAAAATTATCAATTTCAACTTTAAACCATGGGGTAGATCAATGGGCATAGTCATATAAAATCTCCCATCGTGAAGTTGTCTAGTGGCCTCCGCCTCATATTTGGACCAATCCATAACTACTATGGAACCACCTTTGTCTACCTGAATAATCAGCATTTCTTTGTTATTTTGCAAATTTTTTCACGTTGTCATTTACTGCAGATTTAAATTATTAGTAATATAACATCCTGTAAATCACCACTAAAATGAAGCTCTTTGAGTACACATTTTTGAAAGATTTCAACGTGTTTGTTAATAGGTGGCATAAAAGTCGATGGATGAAACTCGAAACTTTGGCCCCTTGTTCCTGTCTGTATCCCTGAAAAATAATTTCAGGTTAAGCACCCTGCAAAAAGACATTAAATCTTCTACGAAATTATTTTCAGAAACCAAAAAACTGGGAATAAAATTAAGGCCTTTATTCAATGCTCCATATTCAAGTTCAGATACTACAACCAATGAAATATTTATGACATTGTTTGTACTGAGTTGGGTTCCAAAAGTTGTAACATGGTCTGTAATGTTATCGACATTCTATATTTGGAGGAATTTGTTCAATATTTGAATGAAAACAAATGGGGGAGCCATTTTATTTTATTTATTATTTATTTATTTATTGACATTTGTTAACCGGGTTTATCCAACTGGGCTTGTGGCCCATTTTCAGTGGAGACCTGAGGAGAAAAGCTCCAGTAATACATTTTAAAACAAGTACAATTTTAAACAATAGTGATATAATGGCAGATCTAGCAAAACGATTCACATATATGTTGGGTTACATGCATAAAGTTAAAGTTGCAATAAAAAGAAGCTAAGCAACAATTTTACATTGATATAGTTCAATAGGTCAACAATAAACATTTTTTGTTTGTATAACATTGTGCAAATGCATAGTAGACACATTGGAGAGAGAGGTGTAATGAGGTACTAAGTATGGTCCTTTTGAGGGTACATAAAGGGAAGGAAGACTAGGTAGGGTCATGGGAAGGGCAGGGTATAGAATTGAGAAAATAAGCTTTTAGTTAATTTTTAAAGTGTGAGGTGTGGGAGATTGAACGTAAGTCAGGGAAGTTTGTTCCAAGCATGGGCAAGGGAGTGTTTGTAGAGTAGTTTGCCTACTGACCTTTTTGGGTGGTAGATATCAAGTAATCGTTGGTTAGAAATATGGAGGATCCAGGATGGGATGTAGATGGAGACTAAGGAAGATAGAGATGGACAGAAGGAGGGTTTATAAAGAATAGAGTGTAGCATATGAAATTGATAGGATAGCAGAAACTGGGGAAGTTCAAGCCATTGAAGAGAGTTTAAAGAAATGCAGTGGTGTGAGTTGTATGGGGAGTTAGTAATGAATCTGGCTATTTTATGGTAAGTCTGTTGCAGTTTGTTTAGAGTGGAGGCCTGGATATTGGTAAGAACTGGGGTGGCGTATAAGAGGGAGGGGAGGAGGAGTGCCTGGCCCAGGGTAAGTCTAGATTCAGGGGTTAGGATTTTTTTGTTCCGATATAGCAGACCTAGTTTCTGGTTTGTTTCTTTTATACATTGGAGTATGTGTAGGTTGAACTTGAGTTCATCATCGATAATGACCCCTAGGAGTTTTGTGTGGGTGTCAGGTTGGATGTTTGTATTGTTAGAAGACATAATAAAAAAGGAGGTTTTGTGATGAGAAAAAGAACTGGAAAGGAAAAGTAGGAGTTTGGTCTTTTTGGGATTTAGGATCAATAGGTTGTGAGAGAACCATTGTTCAGTGGATAGTAGGGCCTGTTGGGTCAGGGAGTGTAGTTCAGGAATGTTATTTGAGATGGATATAAGTGTGGAGTCGTCGGCATACTGAATAAGGGAGGATTCTTTGCATGAGGTGTAAAGATCATTGGTGAAGATATTAAACAAAAGGGGTCCCAAGATGGAGCCTTGGGGAACACCAGTGGAGATGGGAAGGAAAGGCGAGGAGGATGAGAGCCATTTGACAGATTGTTCCCTGCCAGATAGGTAACTATTAAACCAGGCAAGTGTGGAGGGGGATAGGTGGAGATTTGTGAGTTTGGATAGTAGTAGAGGATGAGAGACAGTATCGAAGGCTTTGGAGAGACCTAGGAAGAGACAGGAAATGAGTTTATTGTTGTCTAGGGCCTCTGCAATGATATGAGTGAAGGAGAGGAGGGCAGTGGTGGTGCTGTGGTGAGGACGAAATCCATGTTGGGTAGGGGTAAGTAAGTGGTGTGTGAGGAGGTGATTGAGACGCTGTGAGTGAATACATTTTTCTAATATCTTGGAGAGGGGGGACAGAATGGCAATGGGTCGGTAGTTTGAGGGGTCAGTGGAGTTTCCACCTTTATCAAGAGGGATAGTGAAGAAAGATTTCTAAAGGGTGGGGACAGTTGATTCCAGAATAGATCAATTAATTAGTATAGATACAGGATAGGCAATTGAGTCAGCAGCAAGTTTGAGGAATGTAGGAGATAGATTGTCAGTGGAAGGAGAGCAAGGTTTTATCTTGAGTAGTAGAGATTTGATGTAAGTAATGGGAACTGGCTTGAAAATAAACAAAGTTATGTTAGTGGGACTTGGAGAGGTGGGTGTCGAATTAGAATTTGGCTTAGAGGTTACCAGATTTTGGATGGAAGAGATAGTGTTTATTCAGGAGGGTAGCTGTTTCCTGAGAGGAAGAGTTAGGGTATGGGGAGGGATTAGAGGGCTTTCCAGGATAGAGGATGTTGTTGAGAGTTGATCAAAATTTTTGAGGATTGGATTTATTGTTTAGCTGAGCAGAGCTATAGTATAACTTTTTGTCATTAGTTGTATGTTTTTTTGCAAGGTTCCTCAGTTGTCTGTATTTTTGAAGAAAAGGTGGTTGTTTAGTTTTAGTCCAGGTTTTCCAAGCATGATCTCTTTGTTTCATAAGGGACCTAGTCTCTTTGGAGAGCCAGGGAGCATGGTTTGATTTTACTCTGATCTTCCTAGAGGGAGCTAAGGAGTTTTACACTTAATTTTGATAGGATGTCTATTCCTTCCTTGATGTTTTAGTGAGCAAGCAGGAGGATGGTACCCTCATGAATTTGGTATATAGAAAACCTTTCCACTCCAATTCTTTATTACATGCATCCAGCTGTCATCCAAGACATACTATCAGAAATATCCCTAAATCACAATACATGCACATTAGGTGAATATGTTCAAAGGAAGAAGATCTTAGACACTATAATGTTGACCTTACGGCCAGGTTCATAGAATGAGGATACTCCCTAATTCATCTATTACAAGCTAAGGATGAGGTTGATAAGATACCCAGATGAAATTTGTTGATTTACCAACACCATGGCCCCAAGACTGACAACAAGGTTTGGTTCATAACTACTTTTGGCAGAAATACCCACCGTTTTGTTAATCTCATACAGAGGCATCGGGACATTTTGTTAGCAGATGAACATCTTGGACAAATATTGGATGATAGATGTGCCTTTTCTTTCCATAAAGGAATTACCCTAGGGGATACTTTAGTTTTTATAAGTGACACCTCCTGTCTAATTCAAAATTCAACATATACTTGATGGCACAACATCGATGGGGTGCTTCCCTTGTGGACACTGCAGTTTGTGTAAACGTGGTTAAAACCAAGGAATTTAGTAGGAAGAACACATCAAAGGTTTTTGAAGTTTATGTTATGACCAACTGCAGTAGTGACTGGGTCATCTATTTGGTGGTCTGTAATTGCTCTGTATTCTATACTGGACAAACATCTAGACCTATGAAATTACGCATTTCAGAACATTTCAGTAATATGAGAAATAAAGTCCTTACAAATGCTCTTTATAAACACACTCTAGTTCATAATCAAGCCAGCTTTAGGTTTATTATTATTGACAGAGTGTGTCAATAATAATAATAATAATGTAGCTGGGTAACTACAGCAGAGCTAGTAAGGGAGACGGCTAGAAAAGTGCTTGGTATGACATCTGGACAGAGGAAGGATGACAAGAAGACATGGTGGTGGAATGAGGAAGTACAGGAGAGTATACAGAGAAAGAGGTTGGCAAAGAAGAAGTGGGATTGTCAGAGAGATGAAGAAAGTAGAGAGGAGTATAAGGAGATGAGGTGCATGGCAAAGAGAGAGGGGGTGAAGGCTAAGGATAAGGCATATGAAGAATTGTATGAAAGGTTGGACACTAAGTAGGGAGAAAAGGACCTGCACCGATTGGCTAGACAGAAGGACCGAGCTAGGAAAGATGTGCAGCAGGTAAAGGTGATAAAGGATAATGAGGGAAACATACTCACAAGTGAGGAGAGTGTGTTAAGGAGATGGAAAGAGTACTTCGAGGGGTTGATCAATGAAGAGAATGAGAGGGAGAGAAGGTAGGATGATGTGGGGATAGCGAATCATGAAGTACAATGGATTAGCAAGGAGGAAGTAAGGATAGCTATGAAGAAGATGAAGAATGGAAAGGCTGTTGGTCCAGATGACATACCTGTGGAAGCATGGAGGTGTTTAGGTGAAATGGCAGGGATTTTTTAACCAGATTGTTTAACGAAATTTTGGAAAGTGAGAGGATGCTTGAGGAATGGAGAAAAAGTGTTTTGGTACCGATTTTTAAGAATAAGGGTGATGTGCAGAGCTGTAGTAACTACAGAGGGATTAAATTGATCATTCACAGCATGAAGTTATGGGAAAGAGTAGTGGAAGCTAGGTTAAGAAGGGACGTGATGATTAGTGATCAGCAGTATAATTTCATGCTGGGAAAGAGCACTACAGATGCGATGTTTGCTCTGAGACTGTTGATGGAGAAGTACAGAGAAGGTCAGAAGGAGTTGCATTGTGTTTTTATAGACTTAGAGAAAGCATATGACAGGTTGCCTAGAGAGGAGTTGTGGTATTGTATGAGGAAGTCGGGAGTGTCAGAGAAGTATGTAAGAGTGGTACAGGATATGTATGAGGGTAGTGTGACAGTGGTGAGGTCTGTGGTGGGAGTGACAGATGCGTTTAAGGTGGAGGTGGAGTTACATCAAGCCCTTTCTTATTTGCAATGGTGATGGACAGGTTGACAGATGAGATCAGACTGGAGTCCTCGTGGACTATGATGTTTGCAGATGACAGTGTGATTTGTAGTGAGAGTAGGGAACAGGTGGAGGAGACCCTGGAGAGATGGAGATATGCCCTAGAAAAAAGAGGAATGAAGGTCAGCAGGACTAAGACAGAATATATGTGTGTGAATGAGAGGGAGGATAGAGGAATGGTGAGGATGCAAGGCATAGAGGTGATGAAAGTGGATGAGTTTAAATACTTGGGATCAATAGTTCAGAGTAACGGTGAGTGTAGAAGAGAGGTGAAGAAGAGAGTACAGGCAGGATGGAGTGGGTGGAGAAGAGTGTCAGGAGGGATTTGTGACAGACGAGTACCAGTAAGAGTGAAAGGGAAGGTCTACAAGAGGGTACTGAGACCAGCTGTGTTATATGGGTTGGAGACAGTGGCATTGACAAAAAGGCAGGAGTTTGAGCTGGATGTGGCAGAGTTAAAGATGTTAAGATTTGCACTGGGTGTGACAAGGGTGGACAGGATTAGGAATAAGTATATTAGAGGGTCAGCCCAGGTTGAAAGGTTTGGAGACAAAGCCAGAGAGGCAAGATTACATTGGTTTGGACATGTGTTGAGGAGGGATGCTGAGTATATTGGGAAAAAGATGCTAAGGATGAAGCTACCAGGTAACAGGAAAAGAGGAAGGCCTAAGATAAGGTTTATGGATGTGGTGAGAGAGGACATGCAGGTGGGTGGTGTGACAGAGCAAGATGCAGAGGACAGGAATAAATGGAAACAGATGATCCGCTGTGGCAACCCCTAATGGGTAGAGCCGAAAGAAGAAGAAGATTATTGACAGAGTGGGTGTACAGAAATGTATTAAAACCAGATGGCATGAGCTATTAAATGGAAAGGAAAAAGCCTGGATAATTAGACTTGCTGGATTATTTTCACCAGGTTTAGATGAACATTTATAGCTGATGAAGCAGAGAGGACTCTGCGAAAGCGCTCACATTTTTTTCTAAATAAAATGTTACATGCCGTGTGTATCCAGTGAGTTTTATTTTACTTAACATTGATAACTTGCACTGATTAATGCCTCATTTTTGTCTGTATTTATTATTGTTTTCATTTATATTTTTACTAATTTTGGTGCTAACAGGGCTGCTCAGTTGTGATGATATATTCTTGTATCTTTCGGTGACTGTCTGATCTAATGAATTATTTATGATGTGAGAGTGTTCAATCTCGCCGTTTGTTCTTACACCTGGGTTCGGTGTTGGCCGCTTGACAAAGCTCTGCATCGAGAAGAAGCTCGAGACCAACCTAACTCCCACAATCCCCCTCTGCCTTTACCTCAGATCTAGTTTGCCGCTGCAACGTTCGCATCATTTTGATGAGCTCGGACCACCTCAAAGCTAAGAGTATTTTATCTTTTATATTTTTGGATAAAAACTTCTTCTTTTCTCTTTTAAATTTGACTGTGTGTGTGTGAGTAGTGTGTCGAGGGTTTCTCGGTTCCGTATATATATATTTATATACTTTTCTTAGAGTTAATTCCCTCGGGGCCTACCCCACCCTTTAACTTTATTTACAGGATTTGACTACAGGATTTGACTTTATCTACATGATTTGACATTTATTACTGGATTGGACATTTGTACTGGCTATTTCACTGTTTACTGGATTTGACTTTGTAACATGTCTGAAAAAGCTAAATCAGGCTTCAAAAGGTGCCAATGTGGACAGAAAATGTCTGTCACAGATAATCATAGTTCCTGCGTCTACTGTCTTGGCCCTCTCCATCTACAGGAAGACTGCTCCATCTGCCATTCTTTCAGTGGAAGGGTCATGACAGATAGGCGCAGGAAACTTATGGATAGGGGCCTTTTGAAGCCTGCATTCCAAGAGGCTCTGGATGCATCAGACCAGACATCTAAATCCTCGAAGGAATCGAAGACGTCGGAGCCCATGTCATCGGCTCCGAGCTCTTCATTTAAAGTTCGATCACCGGTTCCACAGACTTCGGGGCCGAGTGTTGAACTTTTGTCAGTTACCGAGCCTCGAGTCTTGGAACCGGTGACGGAGCTTCCTCCTCCTGTACTTTTGAGGTCGGCTCCTTCTTCGATTCCTTCGACGCGTTCTTCCAGGCCCCTCTCCGACACTGATGTAGACCGCGTGGTGCAGAAATTGATGGAGAATACGGCCTTGTCCAAGCTCATCTCTGTCTCCTCTCAGTTGGTGTCGAGACTCGAAGGCCTTCCCTTATCTCCACCTGTTCCTCCTCCGAGGCCTATCCAGTCTTCGGAGCCGGGAGAGGCTGATCTGATGATTGTGGAGCCCTCGGTGCCGGAACCGTCTTTTTCTCGGTCGGCACCGTTCACCTCGACTCCGTCGGACCCAGTACCGGAGTTTCGGAGCCGAAGATCCATCCTTGGATCCGGGACTGAGAGTCGGACCGATGTTTCGGTTCCGACTCTCCCTCTCGGAGCCTCGGCTCGGATCGACTCGGCTCCATCCTCGGGGTCGATGCCATCGGTGCCTGTCTCGGGGATTCCTCCGATTTCTTCGGAACCTGGGGATACCTCGACTCGGGACCCAGGGGCCTTCGACCTCATGAGGAAGGTGTTGTCTACTCAGACAACCACTTCAGCAGAAACAGTTTCTCCTTCCCTTAAAGGTCCGTTATCCTCCTCTGCACCCACGGCTACATCTAAGCGTCGAGCACCAGTGTCTCAGCCACCCCTAGAGGGTGCCCCCTCTTCCTCGGAGGCTTCATCGGATGCCCCCCCTGAAGAAGTTCCGAGGAAAAGATTGTGTAAGAGGAGACACTTGGATTCTCCACAAGAATCCTTGACATCGGACACTGACTTGGATGAGTCAGAAGGGTCCCCAAAATCACCCTCAGAGGATGTCTCTTTTTCTGACATCCTGGAGATCCTAAAACAGAGAGGTGATTGGCAATCCCTACCCCCTTCTGAGGATGAGTCAGTCTTGCTGAAGGCATTCGGTGCTCGCCCTTCCTCCTCCTGGGTCACTCCGCCTTGATGAATTGATGAAATTGATTGCTCAAGGGCGTGGGAGACACCTGACAGTGGAGCCAGCCCCTAGAAAGCCTAATAAATATATTACTGACCCCCAAGATAAGGCTTGTCTAACAAAGGGAGTACCAGTGGACGCTATGGTGGTGGCAGCGGCCACGAAAAAGATGTCTGAATCTTCCTCATCTGTCCATCCGCCTAACAGAGATTCTAGGACTATGGACAGGTATGGGAAGCATTTTTAGTTCAGCTGCTTTTTCTATGCGATCCCTGAACTATTTGACCCATTTCACAAGGTTACAGAGGATCTAATCAAAGAGTTGGGAGATACCCTCCAGGGTACTACAGATGCTGCTGTATCGGAGAAAGTTACAGCACATCTCAATACCCTTACATCTATTGCAAACTCGTCCATGAGGCTGATCTCATACGCCGAAGGGTCGAGTAGGGCAGCGGCTTCAGCGATTGCTCTTAGACAATCCTGGATGCACTTATGTTCCTTTGGAAGCCTTCAAGTCTTCCTTTACTAACGCCCCATTTGATGGTGCCACTCTCTTTGGCCCCAAAGTAAAGGAGACCCTTACCCGGTGTGAGCAAGAGGAAAGACTCTGTCTGCTGTCGGAGTCCGTTTTTCCACCCCATCCAGACCGTACCCCAAAGGGCAACGTGGTGGAAAAATGTGGTTTCGAAAACCCCAAGGCTCTTTCCCAGGCACACAGGGTGATGCCCCTTCTAGAGGCAGAGGAGGGGGCAGAGGTGGAAGACGTCGCCCTGCCGGCAGAGTGGGTCCGCAAAACCAAGGTGACAGGGATACACTCCCCGGGAAACCTTTCCAGCACTCCTGAGAGGAGGCCCGACTGTCCTGCTCTGGAGGCAGTCGGGGGTCTCTTAGCTTTATACCCTCAGGCCTGGAAAAGTATTACATCAGACAATTGGGTAAAAAGCATTGTTACCAGAGGTTACAGAATTCCCTTTCTATTGCCCCCAATTCCGCAGAAAAGACTCCCAGATGTACCGCCCCATCTGCGAGGCCCTGCAGCTATAGAAATTTCAAAGCTGCTAGAAAAAAGAGTCATCCAACCAGTCCCAGCGGACCAAAGAGGATTCGGAACTTACTCAAGGTTCTTTTTAGTTCCAAAAAAGACAGGGGACTGGAGGCCCATTCTGGACCTAAGCAAACTCAATACCTTCATCAAGAAAGAAAAGTTCCGGATGGTCACGCTTCAATCGATCCTTCCATTCTTACAGAAGGACGACTGGATGTGCTCAATAGATCTAAAGGACGCATACTACCACATCAAAATGGCCAGGGCGTCCAGGGAGCACTTGCACTTCCGGCTGGGAGCCAGTCACTTTCAGTTTCGAGCCCTGCCCTTTGGTCTGACCTCAGCCCCCAGGGTTTTCACCAAATGTATGGCAATGGTAGCGTCTCACTTGAGACGCCTGGGATTCCAGGTGTTTCCGTATCTGGATGACTGGCTCCTTTCTGCCACCACCGAGCGTCGACTGATTCAGGCCAGGGATTACACACTACAACTCTGTTCATCTCGGAATTTCCGTAAATTTCGAAAAATCTTTACTACAGCCATCACAGCATATCTCATTCATAGGAGCAGAATTGGATACGCGTTGCTTAATCCTAAGGCTTCCTCCAGAAAGGATAGCCTCCCTACAAAACCATATATATCTTCTTCTATTATACAGAAAATCCCCAGCAAAACTGGTTCTGAAGGTTTTGGGTCTCATGGCAGCTTCTCTCATTGCGATACCCTTGGGAAGACTGCACATGAGAGTTCTTCAATGGCTGCTGTTTGCACAATGGTCGTTCCAACAGTTACCCCTGACACACGAGATTCACATCACGAACATATGCAAATCGCACCTGGCTTGGTGGCTTCAGACTTGCAATCTTTCCAGAGGAAGACCATTTATGCTACCCACGCCGACAGCTACGGTGACCACGGGCGCTTCCCTGATAGGGTGGGGGGGCATCTTTCAGGGACAGACAGTCCAAGGCGAATGGTCCAATTTGGAGTACAATCTGCACATCAATGTTCTAGAGTTGAGGGCAGTGTTTCTAGCGTTGCAACACTTTGCTCCCCTTCTTCCTCTAGGGACAATTGCAGTTCAGTCGGACAACATGTCCATAGTCTGGTACATAAACAAACAAGGGGGAACCAAGTCTTATCAACTATGCAGAGAGGCCATGAGAATCTGGCAATGGGCGGAGTCCACGGGTCGCTTTCTGATAGCAACGCACATCCAGGGTTATCCAATGTCATAGCGGACAGGTTGAGCAGAGCCATCCTGTTACCTCACGAGTGGTCCCTCAAACAATCAATTGCGAAGGAAATTTTTCGCAAGTGGGGCCAGCCTTCCTGCGATCTGTTTGCGTCTCCAATGAACGCCAAATGCAGAAGCTATTTTGCCCTATTACCCCTCAGGGAAGTCCCCAGGGACGCTCTGGTTCACGATTGGCCCCCGGGTCTCCTGTACGCTTTTCCTCCTGTTCCCCTGATTGCAAACTTTCTACAGAAAGCCAACAACCTGCAAAGGACAATTATCCTCATTGCCCCATTCTGGCCTCGTCAAATCTGGTTTCCCTTTCTTCTGGCACACCGAATTCGGGAACCCTGGATCCTGGACCCGGAGCCGGATCTACTGACCCACTCGTCAGGGGCTCCCCATCCGTCGATACTCTCCCTCAGACTAGCAGCTTGGCTGCTCCGCTTCCCTTCTTAGCCAGGTCTGATCTTCTTTCCCCTGCAGTTCAAGATATCCTGGTGGCTTCTCATAAAGCTTCCACTACAAAGAGATTTACACTAGTAAATGGAAGCGTTTTGTGCACTGGGCAAATACACAGCAATTGGACCCCGTGATAGCTCCTCTAAATAGGGTCTTGGAGTTTTTAACCGAACTGTTCCACCAAGGAGCTTCTCCTGCCACTTTGAGAGTGCAATTGGCTGCCATTTCAAACTTTCATGTGGGAGAATGTGGGGCTCCTATTATGGCTCATAGACTTTGTAAGGCCTTTTTAAAAGGATCTTTCCATATTAGACCACCAGTTAGAAGTCCTACATCACCTTGGAACTTGAACCTTCTTTTATCACAGCTGATGCTACCACCTTTTGAACCAGCCTCTTCCTGTCCTTTGAAATTTTTGTCATGGAGGACCCTCTTTTTGGTGGCTATTACATCGGCCAGACGGGTATCGGAGCTTCAAGCTTTTTCCGTTCAACACCCTTATTTGATCTTTCACCCTGATAGAGTATCTCTTCGCACTAATCCATCCTTTCTTCCCAAAGTTTGCTCCGTTAATAATATTAATCAGTCCATTGAGCTCCCCACCTTTTTCAAAAACCACTCCAGTAAGTTGGAATATATGTTACACAAGTTGGATGTTCATAGACAACTCAGATTTTACTTGGATAGAACAAAAGATCACAGAAAAACAGACCAGCTCTTTATAGCCTTTGCAGACAGCAAGAAGGGTATGGCAGTTACGAAACGAACCCTTTCCAAATGGCTTTCCGATTGTATTAGTTTTGTTTATACTGCCTCGGAGCAAACTTTACCTGTCAAGCCCAAAGGGCAGTCTACAAGATCAGTATCTACATCCCTGGCTCATGCAGCTCGCCTACCGTTAGACACTATTTGTGTGGCTGCCACTTGGTCTTAACCACATACATTCATTACTCATTACAAAGTAGACAGGATTTCTAAGGACAGGGCAACCTTTGGTTCCACTGTGCTCAGGAATGTTCTCCCTTGAGTTCCTCAGGAACATGGAGCTAGGGACGCTACCCAGGTGTAAGAACAAACGGCGAGATTGAACACTCTCACATATAGAAGTTATGTCCTTACCATAACGTTCCATGTGGAGTGTTCATCTCGCCTTTGTTCTTACATTCCCACCCTCCCACCCTCAGGAAGAACGTCCAGTTTAGGTGTCTGGTTTGGTTCTCCTGCTTCTGCATTTTTGCAGTTGTTGTGGATATATTTTTCAGCTATGTTTGTTCTTGTTTGGCATGAATGTGTTATATTCTCTCTGTTGACTTCTGGTTTGTTTGCAAACTAGATCTGAGGTAAAGGCAGAGGGGGATTGTGGGAGTTAGGTTGGTCTCGAGCTTCTTCTCGATGCAGAGCTTTGTCAAGCGGCCGACACGGAGCCGAGGATCGGCTCCGAACCCAGGTGTAAGAACAAAGGCGAGATGAACACTCCACATGGAACCTTATGGTAAGGACATAACTTCTATTTTCTTCCTATTGGTTCTGTAGGTGCCTTAATGGTTTAAAAGAGAGTTGCTTCTGTTTTATTTTTACATTGATAAAGGGGCCTGTTTTGGGCCGAAACTGGTCTGTCATTTAACCTTTAATATAGGTATTTTTGCTCTCTCTATGAAGTGTGAGCCATTTATTTGACTTTGTGGATACAGTCATGGATCCTAAAGGTATCCTGGGACCTCTGCCATCTGTGCTTCTTTCCTGGGGAGTTTCTTATTATATGCCCTACCTGCTTTCCCATTCCCTATCCCCATGCTCATTGACTATATTTGAGGACAACTCTCCTGTATTGACCAAACCTCACCTTATGAAGCATCATCAATGAGCACCCTCCCTCCCAGGATGGGCATTCTCATCCTTCCTTGCTGCTCTCTGTCACCCAAGCCACTAATCAAACACAGATGAGCTGAGCCATGGTTAGGGCTTTATCCCTTTATGTCACTTGAGCAGGGCAGCTGGGCTGTAGTTAAGGATTTATCTGTCTGCACCACTTCAGTGGCAATTTTCATTTTTAGGTTGATCTATTTAGTGATGGTGGATGATTTTCAGCAGGAAACATTTAGTTGAGATTATACTTTTCATGAGTAAAAGCTCATTACATCTTATAAATTCTGCTACAACTGTTGGGCCACTATGAAGGACTGTGGATACCACTGTTGGGGAAGGGAGTTATCCCTGTATTTTCCCTGTTAGAGTTAGCATGAATTTACTCTCTTGAAAATTTCTGACAGTTGCAAAGACTATAAACACAACAGTTACACAGATGTAGAAGCTGGGTGGTTACCACACACACATACTCACATTGGCGTAAAATACTGCAACAGAGACCACTGTTCCATAAAGTAATGAATCTTTATTGAAGAGAAAAAAATACTGGTGAAGACTGTATACATTGAAGCAATAGAACTACACAAAGGGCTATTTCTATTAGTCCACAAAAAAAGTCTCTCAAACCAGTTTTGTCATAATCTAAAGGTGCCATTCATCATCTTTCTTCTTTTTTGACTTCCTAATCGAAGACATCTAAGCTTCCTTGGAGTATTCTGGAAGGTCTTCTTTTTTGTAGCACACTCCTACAAACCACAATTCCATGCCCAAACTCCCACATCATTAAGATACCAGCTTCTCTAACAGGCCCAAAGCCCACCTGTAATAGAATAAATGCTCATTAACTCAACTTTTCTATTTACTACAAAAATATATCGGTCTGTTTTAAAGAAGCATTATTATTTAGACTATGTACAAAATGCTTTATTTACATCAATGGTATTTACATTTATGTCTGTTCAATTTAGTGACAGTTTGACATATCATATGGCAAGAACTTCCACACTATGTAATATTCACATGCATAGATATATACTATTGATTTTGATTAAACTGGACCCAGAAGTAACTGAAAATGAAACCTACAAGCTGAGCAAAATCTGCTGTACCCAAATTTGTGTAGTATATGTTGTAGAAATACATGGTCTCACCAGCAGAAAATGTTAATGTACAGATTTCACCATCACTCATACAGAAAGTCGAAACATATTTCAAACTATATACATTCAAAACGGTGTAGTTACTGCAGCTGAGCATTAAATTTCCACTGCTATTTTCAACAAACACACAAGATCCTTGCATCCATCTGAGCTAACACCTCTTTGGCAAATGGGACCTCAGTTTAACATATCATCTGAAGGGTGGCAGAGTCAGGAGTTTATAGCTTTCTTGTGGTATAGTGCAGCACCATTAATGGGAAATCAAGCCAACTACCATGGGTAATTCTCGGCTGGAGTGCAGGGAGTGCCTTCTGTGTGGAGTCTGCATGTCCTCCCCATGGGTCGAGTGGTGTTCCAAAAGACATGCTTGAATGGGCATGCCTTCGTTGAAGGTTGAGTGTCGAGCTGGCAACTCGGCACTGTGAAAATCTACTGCCAATCATTAGCAGACTGGAGTTCTGCTGTGGCGACCCCTAACTGGGAAAAGCCGAAAGACAAAACAAAACCATGGGTAGCGAACTGACTGCCATTACATGGTGGATGTGCCTGGAGAGCATACAGAAAGTTTATAAAGTAAAACTGATGATACCTTTAAGAGATGTCTTCAAAGTATAGGATTTTTCCCAGCAGAGAGGGAAGAATTCAATGAATGAGGGTATGGGTACAAGGGGCTGACATGATGTTGCTTCACGTAGCATATCTAGACACTCACAACAGTAGACATGCAGAACTTTGAGATTTAAGAGACTCAAAGTACAGCTAACTGTTTCTCTTTGACAGGAATGACTTAATTTGATTGGAGCAGAGTCCCAGGATGCCACCTCAATTTGTAATTCACTTTACTGGAGTAACACTCACAGATCACTTAAAGGTGTCTCTGTGGTAGACACCCTAGAAATGCAGGGGGGCTACACAGCCGAGGCTGAAAACTGTTGGTTGGCATGTGATAGTGCAGGGTGTCCTTTTCATAATGATAAAACAAGAACAAATGGCTTAGAAATTGATATATAGTGGTCTATATAGCTAATAAATAAATAATATGGGGGTACACAACTTTATTACACTGACACTTCACATTTGGACTTGTACTTTTATTTTTATTGGACTGCTATCTTTACTGTAATCTGTTTCATGGAGGTTTTCTCCCTGGGCCTCCACTGAAAATGGGCTCTCTGGGCCCAGTAGACTTCCCTGGTAATCAAACTGGAAATAAATAGATAAATATTAGGCATAACCAAAAAAAAAAAAATCAGTGCTAGACAAAGCTAACAAGCTGATGAAGCACATGACAGTTGTTTTGTACAGAGAGTGACAATCAAAAAGAAGAAAAGCACAACACAGTATGATCAGGAATAGCATGTGTATTAGAGCATAGATGCACGGTCTCAAGTACATTTATTATTTATTTATGTATTTATTGACACTTGATTAAAGAATATAATGGTGTATAATCTCAGTAATCCAGTCAAAAGACAGATGGACCCTCATATTTAATATCACCATATAACAAAGTGAGAACATAACCCTTGTATTGAAAAGAGAAGTTTTGATCTAGACAGAATGACAGGTAGTACAGTATTAAGGAATGGTTATATTGCAGCACGGTGGTGCAGCGGTTAGCGTTGTCACCTCACAGCAAGAGGTTCTCCTGTTCGATTCTCGGCTGGAGCACCTTCTGTGTGGAGTCTGCATGTCCTCCCCATGGTCAAGTGATGTTTAAAGACATGCCAGTAGGTGCATGTGTGAATGGGTGTGCCTTCTTTGAAGGATGGGTGTCTGGTTGGCAACTTGGCACCGTAAAAATCCACTGCCAATCATTAGCAGACTGGAGTTCCACTGTGGCGACCCCTAACTGGGAAAAGCCAAAAGACATTGCTTTTGCTATATTGCAGCACTGACCAGCATTATTTTAGAGAACAGATTTCCAATGTGTGCTGCGCATCTTCAGTAATATCAGTAACACAGGGTTATCACATGTCCCACTTTATGCAGGACAGCCACTGCATGGGCAATTGTGTCCTGTGAAAAAACATCAAAAATGTCAAATATCAGAATCAGAAATACTTTAATGATCCCACAAGAAATTGCTGAGAATGAGAATTTTAGGACAGAAATGTTTCTACATTTCCTTCAGTATATGCATAAATCCATTATAGTGTCTTTATAACATGTAAATATTATATGAAACAGCATAAATAAATCAAATTCTAAAAAAAAATGAACTTTTATTTTAGCAGTAAACTGAAGTCCAGTCCTTTGCACTGGTTGTAGGTGTGGTTTGTCCTACAAAATCTTACATTTTCATACAAAAATCCCACTTTGGCAACAGGAGATGTGGCAGCCCTACAGTGACTCTGTATATAATTGTGCAAAAGCAGTATATGAAGTCAGGACACAACACACATATAAGGAAAAAGATCTATCTTGTGTTGATTTGCCATGAAGGGCAAGGTATTAGAGTATGAGATAGTGAAGAGGGTAGGATACTAGTTGTGTCACTGCTCTGATGTTGCCTTCTTGTGAGTAACTTGGAACAGCAACCACAGTTTGAAAAGTTTCATGTAAGACTAAGAATTGTCAGACAGGGAATTAGCCACTCATCAGGCAATACAGACAGAATGATGACAAAAGAAAACACACTGTATCATTTCAGTTACGCGTCTACAGATAACAGTGGAATCAAGTACCAATGCATACAGTTGTAAGGTAGAAAGAGAAATAAAACTGCTTAAGGGCATATCATACAGTGCAACCACTAAGTCACCAACATGTAGAATGTAGCACGAGACGTATAGCAGGAAATGCATGAGAACAGCACGAAATACAATATGAATTTAAAGGAATGCATGAGTGTGTCTGCATGCCTCTCAACTGCCCAGATTTTTGCAGAATGTTCAAATTTTCATCTGATGTTTTTGGTCTGTTCTTCATAAAATTTGCAGTTTTCCTCCAAATCAATGAAGATGAAAGTTGCGAAATAATGACATATATTTGAGCTCAGACTTCATATCCTTCAGAAAATGCACGGTAACACAAACTGTGTTATTCTAGCAGCTTTCCGAGTTTATATGAGCAATGTAGACTATAAAACAAAAGGAACTGAAGACTTGTCTACTCATGTTTGAACCCTGTATCACACATATGCCTTTTTGCAGAGCTATTAGTAGGTAAGAAAACCATCACAGTGGGCTAGTATTCAGAGATCAATTTGAACATGAAAAAAGAAACAAGACTGTTTCTACTAATGTTTGAAACTTGCATCTTTTAGATACGTTCTACAGAAGCTAGGGCATTTGTGTCATAAAATCATTGTAGTTAGCTAGCATTTAGAATTCAGCACAAAATAAAATATGAAATGAAATTAACTGAAAACTCTGTTTACCAATGTTTTAACTTTGCAATGCTCAGATGCTTTCCTGCAGGGTATTAGCAAGTCAGATCATAACATTGCTGAAAAGCTAGTTTCTCTGAGGATAAAAAGGACAGTTGAAACTAATGAATGACTGAGGGCTGTTGTGAGTACAACTGCAATTTCAGAAGGAATCTGCCTAACACCTCTGAAGCTTCCTGTAAGCACCCTCCCCCAACCCCCACAGCCAAAGTTGGGACATGCCCAGAAAGCCAGACTGAAAATGTAAACAAAGATCAGGATGAAAACAAAAAATCCCTGGGATTGTCCCTTTAAACAATAGCATTTAAATGTGCCTTATCAGTCACAGATTGCCAGCATCACAGCTCAGATAAACAGTGTAACATCCTGGGGAATGAACAAAAGAAAGGCTTTCTAGCTTTGTTTTCAGAAAGAAAAAAAAAAGGAAAACAGCAAAAACTGTTTGTTTACAGATGAGATGTCTTTCCCTTTAATTAAACTCTGACTGCCACAGAAACTTTATCTTACTCTTCATATTTTCCATCAATATTTGATTTTGTATTTTTCATCAGTATTTAATTTTGCATTTTTTTCCACACTGTATTTTCTCTAGAAGTGCATGTTCTTCTCGTGTTTTGTTACAGCATTATGCTTCGCATACAATGTTTTGTTGAGAAAACTCATTGAGCTGAGGAAGGAAGGTTAACATCAAAAGCTCTAATTCTAGCTGCAGCATTAAAATCCGTGAACACAATACAAGCCTTCTCAGCCCAAGTAACACCTATTCATCACAGTGGTCAGATTTCTTATACTTCAACACTGAACTACAGTTGTTACTTAGAAAATAACAATTAACTCCGCTGCATTTTCAAGCCTGCATTTCAGACATTCCTTAAATTGCTGTAGCAGAAGTGGCCACTAATGAAAATCAAAGGAATTACAGTAATTAAAAATGCCGATTGATGCTGACAGTCAAAAGTAGTCAGTCGCAGTATTGTTGTAAGCTGTAGAGAGAACACCAGAGTAAATTATCCTCAATTGTCTGCCCCTCTAAAATGATATCAGGAAGGTGAAAGCACTGAGTGTAAAACAAAATCATGCTATCCATGGCAGCCCCCTTTCAGTGCGTTTTGGAGTGTAACAAATTAGAAAATAATAACCACTTAGTTTGATACAGAGACATTAGTAATACAGAATTTTTTTTTGTTTCAAGATATGCTATAAAAACAAACATTTCTTTTGTTCTTTGTGTGCGGTTTTCCTATATCAAGGTAAGCCCCCTGGACTTGTTGCCCTTTTCAGGGGTGACTGAAAAACCGATAGTGTAGTCAAGTGACTTGCTCAGAGTTGTACACTAGGAGTTGAAAGGAATCAAATCCTTTAACAACTCAGAGCTGTAATCCTCTGAGCTAACTGCCAGACATTTTTTGAACCCTACTGGTATAGATCTAAGTGTTTAGAAGGGAACATGTAGTAAATCTTTTTAAAAATGCTTTTAAACTAACTGAACCGTAGTTCCATGCTTGTAATTTATTACTACCCTTGTATTTTGGTAATTTGTGTCATTTTCCACACATCAGGTATATAGCCATTTGATAAAAGTTGTTGAATCAGTTATGTTTAGGCAGGAGATAAAACAGTTGATAACCTATTTAATCAACAATCTTTTGATATTATTGGAGCCTGTAGCTGTACTTGTTTCACATTATTACCTCTTGGACATCAGTTGGTTGGATTATAGGTCACTTAAATCCTGCTATCTCTACTATAAGAATAAATATCTTTTTTGTGATATTTGTTAGTCATAATATTTTTTAAAAAGTCTGCAAATCAAGCTCCAATCGAGTAAGCTGCACACGCAGCCTCAACCTAGTCTGTGACATCAATAGGACTTGCTGGTGGGACAGATTTGTATCCCAGAGACTCCCCAATCTATGGAATAGACTCCTTCTCCACATCAAGCAGAGTACTCTTTACCCCTTTTTAAGCACAGTCTGGATAACTGCATGGGAAACAGAAAATACATCCCTGGGAGTCCACCTGTGTCTCTTCTCTGCTGGACAGGGGCATCGGGTACTGATTTGTCTATGCAAGGGCTAAACTCTTGGCTAGGCTTATAAGGGCCTCAAGGCCAATAGCTTAGTAACTTCCTGTGATCCTAAGTGACATGGTTGTACATACAGTAATAGTAAAGGAAACAAAAATATTTCCATTATTTTTCCATGCAGTATACATTGTTTCTTTTTAACAATTTTTGTTCATTCCTATATCACATAAATTGCTCAGTTTTTGCCTTTCCTTAAATTTCACTCATCGTCCTCCTCCTGACATAATTCTGTATGCATTCTTCCCACAAATTCCATTTATTTGTACATAATTTGTTCCTTCCCATTTCTAAAGATCTCACTCTCATTTCTTTCATCTCCTTTACAATATTCATGATTTAATTTATGGTTGATTTCGATTTTCAGTTCCATTTTCTAGTATTTTTTAGCAGCCAATAGCATTAAACTTAGTAGTGTTTTATTGTGTGTAGGCAATTCAGATGTGATATCCCGGCTCAAAAAATATTATTTCCATAGTTTGTCACTTGTTCCCCAACATTTCTGGCAAAGTATTCTGAAGAGAATTTTAAAATCAGCCAACTCATTACACCCCCCCCAAAAAAAAAACATGTTTCTAATTACTTCTCCCTTTCCTGTCACACCTCTGACACTCCCTACCTACAAGAGTAAAAAAAAAGTCTAAAGTGTGTTTGGGATATAAAAATTCTTTTGGAAATTCTGCTATGCAAATGTTTTAAACTTTCTGGACTTTTTTGCATAAGCCCTGTTTAACTTTGTAAAATTTCCTCTTTGCTCTCTCTTGCTAAGCTTTTCTAACATATTCTAACGTTTCTAACATTTTCATATTAATTCTTTGTGTTCCTAATATACCCCAGGGATTACTTCAGTGTCACTGCTTGACAGAGGCACAGCAAAATAATAGGCATAGTTTTATTCAAACTAAAGGGGTGGCGAAAGCCAAATAACTATGGGCTAGGCTTATAAATGCCCTTGGGCAGATAGCCTAGTATGAACCTATGAACCTATAGGTTCATAGATAGCTACTAGACTTGCAGTACAGGGGACTGTTGAGGAGCTAGCTCAAATTCCCAGTTGCCCCCAGTAACTGTCTGGATAAGTGACTTGTTCAAGGTCACACAGTAGGAAATGAGAGCTGTGACATTCAAACCCTGTACCACAAGAACTACAGCTCACAACCTTAACCCTCTGTGCCAACTGCCAGACTATATTTTGTATGCTTTCGTTATTATCCCTTTTTAACAGCAGCTTCTGTTCTGGAATCCTCTAAAAACTCAACCAGAGCTGGTATTTCACTTGGTACTCCCCTATCCATTTCTGTGTGCCTATACTCTGTTATCAATCTCTAGCAGGGAAGACCATCTCTAAATTGCAGTCTAAACTTCTGCTTGGCCTAATCTCACTCTATTACCTTTATCTCCCTTGTTGTTTGCTCCAAATGTGTTGGTTCCTGTTCTAATTTTCTACCATAAATTCCTGCACCCTCTTACCTATTCTATATACCTCTACTTGCAGTCATCCTTATTGGTAAAATCTTTCTACATTCCCATGTTACCTTAGACTTTTAGAATATTTTACCTTATAAATGTAACATCCTGCACAGTTGTTACTTTCCTTGAAGGACTGCATACAAAATCCTACTCTCTCCTCATTTCTTGAAACCACTCTACATTTCATTGTTACTCCTTTCCACTTGGATTTATATCCTTCTGCTTGAGTTTATGTATATGAGCCATATCTGCATAGCTATTAGCTTGAGTTATAGCATAGCTATAAATGTTTGGTATCTCTTCAAGTCAGGTAATCATAAACCACCTTTTTCTATGAGTAGAATCAGCTTATCCCACTTAACTCTTGCCCTCTTCTCCTCCCAAATAAATTTGTTCAACTCTTTATTAACATCCACAATTTCTCAGGTTGATAGAAATATACTTGACTTGTATATAAAACTAATGGGATTAAAAACATCTCATCTGCTTTTATCTTACTATCCATATCCATACTCAAGAGCTTCCAGCTTCTTAGTTTTTGTATTATGTATTGTTTCATTTCTTCTAACGTATAAGTAGCTGCCATAATAGAATCATTTTTCATGTTCCCATAAATATGATTATTAATAAGCAAATTAATGTATGGGTATATAGTTTACCTCTATAACCTTTGATATGATGTTGTCAGTCTTTACATAATCCTTGACTGTGGACTCTGTTCTGAGTCTCGGAACCGACTCGGCCATTTATTTTAGATCGTGCCACCCAATCTCTCGAGCCAGGCTTTTGCCCATAATGCTCCTCTCAAAATTAGCTCAGATCTCGTTTGTCACTTCGTATGTCAGATGCATTCATCCGCTCTCGAGCCTTGGTTTGAGATTTAGTACGTTTTTTCTCTTGATATCCTAATTTCCTTTCTTGATAAGGTCCTTTCTCTCTCTCTCTTAGTGCACTCTTTCTCTACCCACTCCTCTCATTATTTTTTCTGTGTGTGAGAGTGTCTTTCTTTCCACTTGCCTTTTTAACGTTGGTAGTTTCTGTCACAGTACCACTGCTGGTACTCCTCTGCTCCTCTGTTACCCCATATAGGGTATCTCTACTTGCCATAGTTGGTATGTTCTTCATAGATATATATATATATATATATATATATATATATATATATACACACACACACACACACACACACACACACACACACACACACACACACACACACACACACACATATAAGCTTTTCTCTGTGTCTTTTCTGAGTGAGCGAGTGACTATTGCTTCATAGGTTCATAGGTAGGTACTAGACTATTGGCCCTAGGGCCCATAAAAACCTAGCCAAAAAATGTACCCTGGCTTTCACCACCCAAGAAAATTATTTCCCTGTGCCCCTGTCGAGCAGAGCCACAGAAGTGATCCCCGGGGTGAATTTTCCATTTCCTATCCAATCATCAAGATTTTTCTTGAAGAGTGCTAATGAGGAACTCTGTTTGACACAGATAGGTAGTCTGTTCCAGAGTATGGGAAGTCTCTGGGACAGGAATCTATCCATCCAGCATGTTCTGTTTATTGTGGTGACAAGGTTTAGGTCCCTAGAGCATGTAGCTCGGAGGGATTGGGATTTCTTTAAGTGGAGCATGTCCAACAGCTCTGGGTTTGACATAGCTTTGTATGTTAGGCAGAGATCGCCCTTGAGTAAGCGATATGTGATGGAGTAAAGCTGTAGTTTTTTGAGACGGTCTGCATAGGGCATCTGTTTGAGGCCAGTAATCCTCTTTGTGAGGTATTTCTGTGGTCTTTCCAGTTGTTGTAGATGTCTTGTGAGGTATATACCAAAAGGGGCGTTGTACTCTATAATGGGTCTAATGAGTGATGAGTAGAGGGGAACAATGACCTCTTTTTTTCTGGATGAGAATCCTTTTGTGATGAGATGAGCCACGTAGAAGGATTTCCTGACCACTATGGCGATGTGATTATCAAAGGAGAGACTACTGTCCACCTGTGTCCCAAGGTCTCATCACATTTTTGGCATTAAGTAGACTACCAGCTATGTGGTCTTTCATTGGTATAGAGTTTTTACCAAAGGGGATGACAATACACTTTTTGGCATTGAGCTTCAGGCCATGGCTTTGACACCAGGTATCCGTCTCAGTGAGGCCCTTTTGTACTTTGTCCACAACGTTAGGAGTTTCGATTATGGATCCTAGTTTGCAGTCATCTGCAAACTTTGTTAGCCAAAGACCTTTTGTGTTGGCCTGCACTTCATTGAAGTAGATACCAAACAGGAGAGGACCCAGGACTGAACCCTGTGGTACTCCACTTGTCACTGGTCTGATGTCGGATTTGGAATCCACTACTTTCACAGTGTGGGTTCTGTCCGTGAGCCCGTTGGCAACCCATCTTGTGACACAGGGATTTATACCTAGTTTAGTGATCTTATCTATAATTCCAGAGTGGGGGGTGGTGTCGAAAGCCTTGGCGAGATCTAGATAAGCTGTGTGAACCATTTTACCCTCATCTATGGCTTTGGTGACTGCTTCAAAGAAGTCAATCAGGTTTAGGAGACATGATCTGCATTTTACAAATCCAAACTGGGTAGAGTCCAGAGTTTGGAGATTACCAATGTCTTTGTTTGAGTTCCACGATGATACGTTCCATGGCCTTGCAGACCAGGCTCGTCAGGCTAATGGGATGATAGTTCCCAGGGTCCGTCGTGGCTCCCCCTTTGTGGAGTGGGATAACCGTCGCAGTGCATCATTCAGTGGGTACAAAGCCCGAGGTGAGGCTATGATTGAACATGGTACTTAGGTAGGGTGCCAGTTCATTTTGTAGTTCGTGTAGAACGCAGCCTGGGATATTGTCAGGTCCCATGGATGCTGTGTTCTTGGCTTTGGAGAGTGTGTTTTTTACCTGTGCAGTCGTGATTATAGGAACTTTGCATTCTTCCGGTATAGAGATGGGCCCACTAGGGGGTGAGAGGGGGGTAAAGTTAGCACAGAACCTATCTGCTAGGATGTTGGCAATATCAGTTGGTTCTGTATATTTAGTGCCATTGTGCTGTAACTCAGAGCAGATCTGAGTGTTCCCATTTAGATTCTTGACATAGCTATAGAATGCTTTGTGGTTGTCTTTGGAGTCAGTGGCAATTTTGTTTTCGTAACTAGCTTTGGAGGATTTTATGAGGGATCTCAGCTTCTTACTGAGGTTGACCAGGGAGTTCCTCCAGTCATGGGATTTTACTCTTTTTTGCAACAGTTTCTTTCTTCTGTTGTAGAGTTTGTTTATGGCAGAGGACCACCAGATTGGCTTCCTTTTTTTGGAGGATAACATCTTGGTTCTATTAGGGATAGCATGATCCATACACTCGTGTAAGTGCTTATAAAGTGTATTTGTGTAGGATTCGGCAGTCGTACCTCTGTTGTCCATCTGCATGGGTGTCATGAAGTTTGCCACTTCTGTCTTAAGAAGTGTGAAGTTGGCTTTGGAGAAGTTTTTTACGATGGTTTCCCTAATTGGGGGTGGGGGTGGGATGTGGATGTCTAGACTGATTAGTTTGTGGTCGGATCTGACCAACGATGAACTGACCTCTGGTGTGGAACACTGGTTTCCCATGTTGGTAATGACCAGGTCTAGGATATTGCTGCCCCTGGTGGGGGTGTGAATAAGTTGATCCAAGGCATTGGAATTTATGAATTCTAGAAAACGTTGAGCAAAAGAGTTGGTACGTGAGTAGTTTTCCCAGTTAATGGTGGGGTAGTTGAAATCACCCATTATTAGGATGTTGGGTTGTACCCTAATACTTTCCAGTGTATCAAGAAATGAGGAGTGTGAATCCTGGGGCATGGTGGGGGGTCTGTAGCAAGCTACAATTTGGATTGTGGTCTTGCCCAGAGTTAGTTGCACTTCAATAATCTCGGATGCATTATGCTGTGCAACTAGCCTGGAGGTGTGGATATCATTAATGAATATGGACACACCTCCGCCTTTAGTGCTTCTTTCTGAGTTAGGTGGCCGAAAGGTGTGGTATGAATTGAAGCCTGGTAATGCAGGGGTGCTCTCTGGAGCTTTGAACCAGGTCTCTGTCACTGCACAGATGTCAGTGTTCTCCATTTTAAGGAGTGCCTCGAGAGAGTGCATTTTGAGGTATAGACTTCTAGCACTGAGTAGCATTACCCTCAGATTTTGCTTGCTTGTACCTGTTACGGTGGTGAATTTGTCATTTGAACCTTGCCTAAAAAAGGCACTATAGGGGTGGCAAGAGCCTTAGCCAGTATCCGGAATCCTAAGGGTGACAGGTGCAGGCCATTTCTGGCAAAGCATCGTGGACTGTTGATCGTGTCGTCCCAGGCAGACAAATACTGGATCCCCTTAGAATGACACCAGAAGCTTAGCCATTTGTTGAAGTCAGTCTTTTTGTCCTTGTACTGTGGTATCATTCTGGGTATTATTATGGCTGAAAAGGCTGAGTCTCCAGCCCAATCTTCTAAGGGCACCTTAGGTTTTAAGAGGTGCCTCAAATGTCAGGGCAAAATGCCCAATTCAGATGCACACACATTGTGTGTTTATTGTTTAGGTAAAGTACATCTACAACAGAATTGCTCTCTCTGCCATGGCTTCTCCACCAGAGCTATTACGGAATGTAAAAATAAGCTTATTTTGAAAGGCCTTTTGAAGAGCGACTTCGAAGAGGCAATTTCTTTGTTGAAAACAAAAGCCACTTCATCTTCATCCTCTTCTCTTTCATCGAGAAAGCGTCCTTCCTCGGTTCCAAGTGTATCAGAACTGACAAAGAAGGCTTCTGAGCAATCTCCGGTATCGACCGTTTCAATGGCACCGAAGACGGGACATGACTCCAAACCAGCAAAAATTTGGAGCCAAAATTGGTTTCATCGACACTGACAGACAAACCAATACTGGAGCAACCTCGGTTGATATCGGTACCAAGGACCAGATCCACTTCTATTGTACCCAAAGTTAGAGAAATGCTTGCCAGATGTGAAAAGGATGAGAAGACCCTATCTGCTGTAGGCGTACGTTTCTCCACTCCTCAGAGGCTTTACTGTAGGAACCAGATAAGTGGGAGACTATGGTTTAAGAAATCCCAAGTGCCTTTGCAGGATTCACACGGCAGACGCTTTCCCCAGGGCAGAAGGGGGAAGTAATGGAAGATGCCGCCCTTGGGCAGAAATGGCCTGCGGAACCAGGGGTCCAGATATTCCTTCTCTGGGGCTTCCTACCAGCACTTCTGAAGGGAGGCCTGGTTGCCCTCCCCTGGAGGCAGTTGGTGGACGACTTTCTCTGCACCAACCCACCTTGCAACTGATAACTATAGACAAATGGGTGCAGGGAATAATATCCACAGGTTACAAAATTCCACTGTCTTTACTTCCAAAAGCCCAAAATAGACTCCCGGATGTTCCACCCAGTCACAGGGAAGCAGCAGTTCTAGAAATTCAAAGACTGCTTGACAAAAGAGTCGTCCAAAAAGTGCCACCACACCAAATAGGATCTGGGTTTTACCCAAGGTTGTTTTTAGTGCCCAAAAAAACAGGGGACTGGAGATCCATCTTGGATCTCAGCCAGTTCAACAAGTCTATTCATCAAACCAAATTCCAGGTGGTATCAGTGCAGTCAGTACTTCCATTATTGGAAAAATACAATTGGATGTGCTCCATATACCTCCAAGCCACATATTACCACATAAAAATGGACAAGCACTCCAGGAGGTTCCTGCGCTTCTGTCTGGGAGCCAGTCACTTCTAGTCCACAGCACTGCTTTTTGGACTCGCCTCAGCCTTCAGGGTGTTCACCAAATGCATGACAGTGGTTGCGGCCCATCTCAGACTGCAAGGATTTGGAGTTTTTCCATATCTCAATGACTGGCTTCTCACTGCTACCACCAGGTGTCAGAACGGGCAAGAGATTACACACTGCATCTCTGTGCATCTCTAGGCATCGCAATAAATTATGAAAAGTCAAATATACAACCTTCGCAACAATTAGAATTCATCGAAGC
Organism: Protopterus annectens; assembly: GCF_019279795.1. Classification (NCBI taxonomy): domain Eukaryota; kingdom Metazoa; phylum Chordata; order Ceratodontiformes; family Protopteridae; genus Protopterus; species Protopterus annectens. The sequence goes on along the minus strand of NC_056729.1, from coordinate 558,674,173 downwards.
TCACTTAAACACCATTACAGGAATTGCTACACTTTCACTAGAAATACTTCAAAGGATCAGATACCAGGTCAATCGAATTGTCCAAAATAGGAGGGTTCGAGCCAGATTAGTCCTGAAAGCAGTAGGCTCGATGGCAGCCTCATTCACTCTCGTTCCCTTAGCAAGATATCACATACAAGTCATACAATGGTTACTTGTCCCCCAGTGGTCTCTGATACATCAACCAATGTCTCATCTAATCATGATTACCAATCACTGCAAAAAAGATCTCTTGTTGTGGCTCCATTCTGACCATATTCTCTTGTGGTGACCATTTATTCCCCCGCAACCCCAAACCACAGTGAACATGGATACCTCCCAGATGGAGGGGCATTATCTGGGAAGGACAGTCCAAGGCACATGGTCCCAATTAGAGGCCAACTTGCACACCAGTGTTCTGGAGATGAGGGTAGTGCTGTTAATGTTGCAAGTATTCCAGGATGTCCTTCCTCTGGGAACAGTAGCAAATCTAACAGACAACATGTCGGTAGTTTGGTATGTCAACAAACAAGGGGAACCAAATCTTACCCAATATGTCGAGAAGCCCTAAGAGTTTGGCAGTGGGTGATTTCTTCCAACTGCTTTCTCACAGCAATGCACATTCTAGGGGACTCCAGTGTGATAGCAGGCCAACTGAGCAGAACCATTCTCATGCCTCACGGGTGGTCTCTCAATCCCGTGGTGGCGAGAGAAATTTTTCGTCACTGGGGCCAACCTTACTACGACCTTTTTTGTGTCCCTCCGTAAACAAGTGTTGCAGTTACTTTGCTCTAATCCCCCCACTGGGAGAGTCACCCAGAGATGCTCTTCTTCACAATTGGCCCCCTGGTGTCCTCTGTGCCTTTCCCCCCAATTCCCTTGATATCCCAGTTTCTAAAGAAAGCCAACAGGTCGGAGAACTTAATAATCCTCACTGCCCCCTTTTGACCATGACAAGTTTGGTTTCCCTTCCTTTGGCCTCATCTTTTTTGAGAATCATGGATACCAGACCCAGCTTCGGACCTGCTGTCCCCATCTGGAGGGCATGGTTCATCTGAACCTCCATCATCTCAAGCTCACATGGCTGCTGCAATTCCCATGATTGCCAGGCATGCATCCCTTTCCTTTCCTGTCCATCAAATCATTGTAGCACATCACAAACCTTCAACCAGGAAACGGTATCAAGTAAATGGGAAAAATTTACTAATTGGGCCTTAATGAATGATCTTGAAGCTTATACAACTCCTGTTCATATAGTCCTGGATTTTTTAGTGAACCTCTATCAATCTGGTTCTTCTACTTCAACAATTAAAGTCTTCTGGCATCAATTGCGAACTTCCATATAGGATTTAATGGGTCATCCCTTATGTTGCACAAGCTTTGTAAAGCCTTTTAAAGGGAGTTTTAATGTTAAGACCTCCATTTATAGAACCCATTCCCCCTTGGGATCTAACGCTAGTTCTTCATTCCCTTACCTTATCTCCCTTTGAACCATCAGCTACTTGCAACTTAAAGTTTCTGACTTGGAAAACTTTATTTTTAGTGGCTATGATATCTGCAAGAAGGGTATCGGAACTTCAGGCCCTGTTCTCCCAACCACCCTATATAATATTTCACAAAGACAGGGTTTCTCTTAGGACTAATCCAGCCTTTCTACCAAAAGTAGTCTCAGAATCTAATATCTATCACACACTTCAGCTTCCAGTCTTTTTCCCTAATTTTTCCAACAAAGGGGAGCACTCCCTTCATTTGTTAGACATGCACAGACAGTTGCGTTTTTATCTTCACAGAACAAAGAACTTCCAAAAATCTGATTGTTTCCTTGTCGTCCCTTTCTTTAGGCAGTCCAGTTTTAAAGGTTACCTTATCAAAATGCCTTAGAGACTGTATTACATTTATCTATCAGTCCAACGGGCTTTATCTTTCTCATCCTGTCAAAACCCATTCAGCTAGAGCTGTGGCAACCTCTGCAGTTTTTCATGCCAGAGCTTCTCTAGATGACATTTGTGCAGCAGCTACTTGGGCTTCTCCTCATACCTTTATCAGTCATAACAAACTGGATTAGGTCTCCAGGGGTCAAGCTTCATTCAGTTTGATGGTGCTCAGGAATATTCTTCTGTGAGACCTTCCAAAGTTTAGGTAGCTGGGGACTCTGTCCCACAGTCAAGGATTACGTGAAGATTGACAACATCAGATAAAGAAGTTATGTCTTACCATAACGTTCCATCTGTGTTGCCGATCTTCAATAATCCTTGACATTCTCTCCCATTGTCTCCCAGCCTGAGACTGTTAGTGGATCGAATTCTTACAGGACTGGCTTCTTGTTATAGACACATATCTGGCTTATTCTTATTGTCTGCCACTAATTTAGGCAAACCCGATCTGAGGTAATTTTGAGAGGAGTATTGTAGGTAAAAGCCTGGCTCTTGAGTTTGGGAGGCACGAGCTGAAATAAACAGCCAAGTTGATTCTGAGACTCAGAACCGAGCCCACAGTCAAGGATCAGTGAAGATCGACAACACAGATGGAATGTTATGGTTAAGACATAACGTCTTTTTAAGCAACTTTCTAAGCACTGTTAATAGGTTCATAGGTTGATACTAGGTTATTTGCCCTAGGGCATTTATAAGCCTAGCCAGAGTGTGTTTGGCTTTCACCACCCTTTTAGTTTAGTTGACTGTGCCTCTGTATAGTAGGTCACAGAAGGTAACCCTTTTAAGGTTAGTTTACTGTACCTCTGTCAATCAGGGACACAGAAGAGATCCCAGGGGTAAACTTATGATCTCCCATCCACTCGTCAAGATTTCTCTTGAAGAGGGTCAGTGAGGGGCTCTGCCTAACATGGATTGGGATTTTGTTCCAGAGTGAGGGGAACCTCTGGGATATGAATCTGTCCCTCCAGCATGTCCTATTTATTTCTGTACTGAGGTTCAAGTCCCTGGAGCGTGTAGCTCTAAGGGATTTGGATTTCCTGAGGTGAAGCATGTCCGTTAATTCTGGGTTGGACATGGCTTTATACGTCAGACACAGATCGCCTCTGAGTAGGCGGTACGCAACTGAGTAGAGGTGGAGTTTCTTTAGTCGAACTGCATAGGGCATCTGTTTGAGTCCCTTGATCCTCTTGGTGAGGTACCTTTGGGGTCTTTCCAGTTGCTGCAGGTGTCTGGTAAGGTACATCCCAAATGGGGCATTGTATTCAATTATGGGCCTGATAAGTGATGAGTAGAGGGGCACAATGACCTCTCTTGATCTAGATGTGAACGCTTTCGTGATAAGGTGGACTATATAGAAGGTCTTTCTAGCCACTTTGGCAACGTGATTGTCAAAGGAGAGATTGCTATCTACTTGGGTCCCCAAGTCCCTAATTACTTCTTCCGTACTTAATGGATTACCACCTATGTGGTAATTTGTGGGCACTTTGTTTTTCCCAAAGGGGATGACTGTGCACTTTTTGGCATTTAGCTTTAGGCCATGGCTCTGGCACCAGTTATCCGTCTCTGTGAGACCCTTTTGGAGGATGCTTGTGTCAGCCAGAGAGTCTATTATGGCACCCAGTTTGCAGTCATCTGCGAACTTGGTCAGCCATAGTCCACCCGTGTTAGCCTGTACCTCGGAGAAATATATACCGAACAAGAGAGGTCCCAGGACTGAGCCTTGTGGGACACCACTTGTAACTGGTTTAGAGTCTGACATGGCACCTGCTATTCTGACCATGTGGTTTCTTTCCCTGAGCCAGTTTGCAACCCATCTTGTGACATAGGGGTTGATATTTAAGCTGGTGATGTTATTTATGATGCCCGAGTGGGGGTATTGTGTCGAAGGCTTTTGCGAGGTCCAGGTAGGCTGTGTTGACTACCTTCCCTTCATCTATGGCTTTAGTAACTGTTTCAAAGAGGTCGACCAGGTTCAAAAGGCAAGATCTGCCCTTAACAAAGCCGAATTGGGTAGGATCCAGTGTCTGGAGGTTCCCAATGTCTTTGTTTATGATTTTCATGATGATACGCTCCATAGCTTTGCAGACCAGGCTAGTCAGGCTTATAGGGGCGGTAGTTTCCAGGGTCTTTTGTGGCATCACCTTTGTGGAGTGACACCACTGTTGAGGTACACCATTCCTTGGGTACATATCGTGTAGTAAGGCTGAGATTGAACAGTGACTTTATATGAGGGTTTAGTTCTTCTTGGAGCTCGTGTAAGACGCAGCCCAGGACACAATCTGGGCCCATTGATGCTGTTTTTTTTGCTTTGGAGAGGGCAGCTCTCACCTGTGCATCTGTCATCTCAGGATGGCTACACTTTGTTGGGATAGACATTTGCTCTTTTGGGGGGAAGGGGGGGGAGTTTGCATTGAACCTTTCTGCCATGATGTTGGCAATGTCTGTGGGTTCAGTGTATTTTTTGTCATTTTGCACTAACTCAGAGCATATCTGGGAGTTGCCTCCCAGGTTCCTGACATAACTAAAGAAGGCCTTGTGATTATCTTTCGTGTCTTGTGCAATTTTTTCTTTCAAAGCTGGCATTAGATTATTTTATGAGGGATCATAGTTTCTTGCTAGTACTTCCCTTTTTGGGATTTTGCTCTATCATCAGTAGCTTTCTCCTTCTGTTGTATAGCTTATTTATGGCTGGGGTCCACCAGACAGGTCCCCTGCCTTTGGAGGAGTGAGTCTTGGTTTTATTTGGGATAGCATGCTCCATGCATTCCTGTAGGTGTCCATAGAATGCTTTTGTAAAGGATTTTGCATTTTGGGCTGTATTTTCCACTAGCCCGGGGGCTTTGAAGGATTCCACCTTGGTTTTGAGAAGTGTGAAGTTTGCTTTTGAGAAGTTCTTCACCGTGGTTTCCTTGGCTGGGGGTGGGGATGGAATATGGATGTCCAGTGAGATTAGTTTATGGTCTGATCTTACCAATGAGGGGTATACCTCTGGTGTGGAACATAGAGACCCCATGTTGGTGATGACCAGATCCAATATGTTTTCCCCTCTTGTGGGAGTGGTGACCAGTTGTTCCATAGCATTTGAGTTTATAAATTCTAGGAACTGTTGGGCGAGGGTGTTTGGGCTTGAGTAGTTTTCCCAATCAATATTTGGGTAGTTGAAGTCACCCAATATAATGGTGTTTGGAGAGACCTTCATATTCTCCAGTGTTCTCAGGAAAGCAGAATGGGGTTCCTGTGTTTGTGAGGGTGGTCTGTAGCAGACTACAAACTGAAAGGCAGTTTTGCCCATTGTTGCACATGGATGGTCTCCGATGCTTCATGCAGTGCCACTAACCTGGAGGTGTGGGTATCTTTGATAAATATGGATACTCCCCTCCTTTTGTGGTTCGGTCCGAGTTTTGGGGCCGAAAAGCATGGTATGAAGTATAACCTGTTAGTGCTGGGGTGCTCTCGGGAGCCTTGAACCAGGTTTCTGTTACTGCACAGATATCGATATTCTCCATACTGAGGAGAGTCTCGAGTGCGTGCATCTTGAGGTTTAGACTTCTGGTGTTGAGCAGCATTACCCTTTGTTTTTTTTTTTCTTTGTGTTGTCTATGGAAGTGGGGTTTGTCTTTTGAGCCTTGCCAAAAAAAGGCACTATGGGGGAGGCAAGAGCCTTTGCCAGTATTCGAAAACCCAGGAGTGACAGGTGCAAGATGTCCCTAGCGAAGCAACGTGGCTTGTCGAGCATGTCATCCCAGGCTGACAGACACTGGATCCCCTTTGAATGACACCAACACTTTAGCCAATTGTTAAAATTGATCATTTTGTCTTTATACTGTGGCATCATTCTTGGTGAGGGCAAGATGCTACTCAAGGTCAGGGTCATACCGGCCTGGGCTACATGATCAGAGAGCTCCTCTATGTCTCTTTTCATGTAGTCCAGGGAGGTACATCTCAGGTCATTCACACCAGCATGGACAATGACGGAGTCATATTTGTGCTTGCTTTGGAGTGACCTGAGTGCTTGTGTTATGTGGTGGATCCTGGCACATGACAGGCAGCTTACAATAACCTTCCCCTTGTTCAGTCTGGTGAGTAGGATGTCAGTGTGTCTGACAATAGAGTCACCTATTACAAGTGTATTAGGTGTGTTGTTTAGCCTTAAGGGCTGTGACTGTGTGGCACACTGACTTTGTGAGCTATGTGCTACGTGGGTATTGTTTCGTGGTAGGGGTTGCTTGGATATCTACTTTGGAGGTCTCTGCTGCTTAGGCAGATTTTTATTTAGAGCCTCTGAGTATGTTTTTGTGTGTTTATGTGTTTGGTTTCCTAATGCAATAGGTATATGTGAGACTGGATTTGTGGTGTGTGTGGTTACCTTCTCCTCCTGACTGGCTGTGCCAGTACTGGGTTGAGAGAGCTCAGCCTCCAGTTTAGCTATATAGTTGCATCTCTCACATATATTTGAGCTTCTTGGGAGGAGGAGAGGGTGGTCTGTATACATAAGGCAGTTGTAACATTGCCTCAAGATTCCCAGATTCACCAGCTGGACTGGAGACTAAACCCGAATCTGACCTTTGGACATGCCTGAATAATATAGGGAACTACTTATTGACTGATCAGAAAGAACCAATAGGGAACAAGTACTTAAAAGGAGTATAAGAGGGTGTAGTGCTTAAGTTTATTAGTGTTTACCCATGAGATTACTTATACGAGCAAGTGCATGGCTTTAGAATGAAAATAGAGTGCTTATTTTTAGATTTAGAGCAGTTCTAAGGGAAAAAGTGAAGAGTAGACTTTGTGGAGCCGGGAATAGTTTAAACCTGTTTAAACGGTGCTGCCCAACGCTGCTCTGTGAGCAAGACTGCGCAAAAAGAGAGTTGCAGGGTTTGAGAGAGAGAGAGATCAAGGAGTTTGGAATTGACCCAAAATGGCCAGTAAAACTACAGTTTCTAGGCAGTAACCACTCCTACAGGGACAGGCAGGCTGCTCAGTGTTAACCACTGCCACTGGTGAACACAGAGACTTCCCCTTAGCCCAAGTAAGCACTGGCCTCCAAGAAACTTACAAACAGTTCAGAACAGCAGCTCTGTAACTGAACTTTTTTTAAATTATAGAAAGTGGGGAAAATAGCAAGATTTTTCGTTTCTTGTTTTTTTTAAGGATAGCAGAGAAACACAAGTAGAAAACTAGTCAGAACAGTGCAATAAATGACCCCAACACGTGTGTGCTAGGTCAGAGGCAGGTAAAATGCAATTTTAAGAAAAAGTATTTTAAATTAAGTGCAACACAAAAAATGCAGTAAACAGGCTCTAGGTATGTTCTAAATAGTGTTTCTAACTTTTGCAATCAAGAAAACGCCAAAAAGTAGGCAGCAATGCAGTTTTTCTAAGAAATAAATCAGAATAAAATACTTAAAATCTCAAAAGTGGCTCCTTTCTTCTCTCAGCGTTTTCTCCTCTTGGTAGGTGCTTCAGCAACAACTATCAAGCCTGAAAAGGCCCCAAAACCACGCGGCTGCAGGGTTTTAAGAGAGAGAGAGATCAAGGAGTTTGGAATTGACCCAAAATGGCCACTAAAACTACAGTTTCTAGGCAGTAACCACTCCTACAGGGACAGGCAGGCTGCTCAGTGTTAACCACTGCCATTGGTGAACACAGAGACTTCCCTTTAGCCCAAGTAAGCACTGGCCTCCAAGAAACTTACAAACAGTTCAGAACAGCAACTCTGTAACTGAACTTTCTTTTAAATTATAGAAAGTGGGAAAATAGCAAGTTTTTTTGTTTAAGGATAGCAGAGACACACATATCTGGTGTTGCTCCAGGCACCTAGTACTGTTAGTGCTCGTTAAGGGCTTTACTGGCTTTCAAAGCAGTAAAACACTTTTTTTTTTATTTAACCAGTAGTGTATGGAACAGATAAAGCTCCATGCACTACAAAGAATTATAACTGGGTGTATGATCATAACCCTCCATTATGTGTTCTCAACATGGATGACAAGATTCACCTTTCGAGCTTCGCTTTCGAGGTTAATTTCGTGGCATCCTTTTGAACACATAATATTGAGGTTACTATTGGAGATCCAATCATAATTCTCTATATTACACACATATTAATAAGAAAAGAAACTTTTTTTACTTACAAATACATTCTCAGTATCTTTATTGCCCTTTCAAACATTAATGGAAATGTTGAAATTTTCCGTTATAGTCCTCCCACCAAATTAACACATTCAACAAAGTTCCAGTCTTTGTTAGACATTTCTTCTTGCAAAAGCACAGTTCTTATGTCTAGACTGTGTCCAGTGGAAATGACATTTTACAATGATTCCATTTGTGTCCTAATTTCACATTATTACTGGTTCTTCTTCATCATCATTCAGATATCGACACGCACTGTTCTCTGGTTCAGGTCCAAGGTACTCCTGAGTTTTCTAGTCAGCTGCTGGGATGTTTTTTCTGTCACTCAGTCATCTTCCTTTGGAACAGTGGAAAAGGTTTCACTGACAAGTTTTGTCTATGTTCTTTGTTATTGTCAGAGGAAGCAGAAGCAGAGGCTTCTTCAGCTTGCTGGCTCACTGTTTGCGGGACAATTTTTATTTCTTAGTCAGCCTATTCTACATCAGAAATATCTTTGATCCTCCAGGAAAAGTACTGTAAAGACAGCTAGATATAGTAACTTCAATTTCACACCTGTTTCTCAACATCCCCTTATTTCATGGCTAAATATGGTTCTATTTTGCTTGGTGTACAGTAAATAATTATCTTCCACAAGCACTCTGTCTCCAGTTTTTAATACTTTCCACTTCTGCTACATTTTTGTCAGGAGCATTTTTCTTTCTGCTGGTATGACTGCATACTTACTAATGTAGGTCTTGGCTGCTTTTTCTTGGCCGGATTGGAGAATACCCAACAATGTTACCTTTACGTAAACAAATCCTGCTGTTGAATACCAATCCAGTTGCTTATTTGTACTTTCATAAAATTGATATAGCCTGTTCTTTCCAATTTCAGTGGTGTAGCAGAAAGTCTCAGGTTTTCTGTCTGCTCTGTCTTTTTTTAACTGTCTTATTTTTTGAAACTGTTCTTGAGAAGTCTCATATTCAGTCAATATGTCCTTCATTTCAGCCTCTGATTCTGCAGTTTTATCCTCTCATCTGAATAGCTACTGAAATCTTCTATTCTTCCTAGCCTTTTGACTTCTATATTTCTCCAGTTTCTCACTTTAAACACCTCTGAATATATTTGATTTTTTTATTCTGAATTACTGGAAGCCATCTCCTGTATTGACTCTGAAACCTTAACTGCTTTTTGCTAAACAGCTGCAAGGCTTTTTTCCCCACCAGTGTTTTTCTCTTTTCCTTCCCTAGTTGTTTTTCCTCTCAGAATCTCCAGATTTCTTCTTTGATAACTGACATTCATGCAGTGTTGTGACTTAACAGTAACGGAGTTTTACCCAGTTTAACTTTCACTTGCTATTTTTCAACATTTCTGTTTTCAAACTGGGAGAGCTTTACTCATCCAATTTGCAGATGATTTAGGATTTTGACATGGAAGTGTTTACATATGTAATTTCATACCCCAAGCAGATTTCAGGACATTTTTCCTCAGGTAGACAGCAATTTCTGGAGTTGTAATGGGAAAGAGAGATGTAACTGGTAACTTTTTTAATGTAATAAGCCAGAAGATTTTTTACAAAGTACTTTGTCAGAGTTAAGTTGGGGTATAAAAGGTTTTAACTAAAAATATATTCCTTTGAGCTGGGATATGTTGTCTGAACTGCATGGGCATAGTAAATCCTTGCTAAATTTAATGCTGTTACCTGGCAAAAAGCAATTATTAGAAAATCTAAATCTAAACCATCCGTAAGTAAAGCACTGAATCTTGTAATGGATTACCAGTGTCATTGTTCAATATGTGATTTTAGTAAAAGTTTAAAAAGTAGTTATTCTACTAGGAGGTTTATTGCTTCCAGCCCTTGTTTCAAAAATGTGTTGTTTGGAGGCTTACTAGGTTCATAGGTGTGTACTTGGCTAATGGCCCTGGAGCCTTTACAAGCCTAACCCATAGGATTACCCTGACAATGTGCCACCCGACCTTAGTTTCCAGTGCCTCTGTCAAGTAGAGCCACCGGAGTGATCCCCAGGGTGAATTTTCTATTTCCCATCCACTCATCAAGATTTCTCTTGAAGAGGGCCAGTGAGGTGCTCTGTTTGACATGTATGGGAAGTCTATTCCATAACATGGGCAGTCTCTGGGTTATAAGCCTGTCCGTCCAGCACGTTCTGTTGATTGTGGTAATGAGGTTGAGGTCTCTGGAATATGTGGTGTGGAGGGATTGGGATTTCTTTAGATGTAGCATTTCTAACAGAGCTGGGTCAGACATGGCTTTGTAAGTCTAGCAGAGATCGCCTTTAAGTAGGCAATATGAGACCGAGAATAGTTGGAGTTTTTTGAGTCTGTCCATATAGGACAAGTGTTTAAGGCCTAGGATCCACTTTGTGAGGTACTTTTGCGGTCTCTCCAGTTATTGCAGGTGTCTAGTGAGGTACATGCCAAATGGGGCATTGTACTCGATGATTGGCCTAATGAGGGAAGAGTAGAGGGAAACAATGACGTCATTCTTCCTGGATGCAAAACCCTTAGTAATGAGATGTGCCACATAGAAGGACTTTCTGACCACAGTGGCAGTGTGGTGGTCAAAAAAATAGTTGCTTTCACCCTGTATTCCCAGATCTCTTATAACGCCTTCTGTGTTCAGTGGACTACCATCGATGTGGTAGTTCATGGGAACTGGGTTTTTCCCAAAGAAGATGATGACATTTTTTGGCATTGAGCTTAAAGCCATGGTTTTGAAACCAGTTGTTGGTCTCAGTGAGGCCTTTCTGTAGGATGTCAGCATCACTTGGGGAGTTAATACTGGCTCCCAACTTGCAATTGTCTGCAAACTTTTTCAGCCAGAGTCTCTTTGTGTTGTACTGGACTTCTGAGAAGTAGATACCAAACAGGAGAGGACCCAGGACCGATCCCTGTGGGACTCCACTCGTGTCTGGTCAGCAGTCTGACTTGGAGTCCGCTACTTTCACACTGGGTTCTCTTTGTGAGCCAGTTTGCAACCCACCTAGTGATATAGGGCTTGATGCCTAGCTTAGTGAGTTTTTCTATGATTCCCGAGTGGGTAATGGTATCAAAGGCCTTGGCCAGATCAAGGTAGGCTGTGTGAACCACCTTGACTTCATCCACAGCTCTGGTGACTGACTCAAAGAAGTTGACCAAGTCGAGCAGGCATGATCTACCCTTCACAAACCAAACTGTGTGGGATCCAGAGTTTGGAGATTTCCTATACCCTTGTTTATTAGGTCATGATGATGCATTTCATAGCTTTGCATATCAGACTTGTCAGGCTAATAGGGCGATAGTTCCCAGGGTCCGTAGTCGCTCCTCCTTTGTGGAGAGGGATGACTGTAGCTGTGCGCCATTCGGTAGGGACAAAGCCTGAGGTGAGGCTGTGATTGAATGGGGCACATAGTGGACCAGTTTCACTCTGTAGTTCATGTAGAACACAGCCAGGGATATTGTCAGGTCCCATACAAGCTGTATTCTTGGCCTTGGACAATGCTGTTTTAAGCTGTGCTGCAGTAATACTGCGTGCCTGTCAATCTACTGGTATTGTGATCGGTCCCTTGGTGGAGGGTGAGGGGAAAAATTGGCACTGAATCTGTCGGCCAGTATATTGGCAATATCTGTTGGCTCGGTATAGGAGGTACCATTGTGCAGTGGCTCAGAGCAAATCTGGGTATTGCTGTGGAGGTTCTTTACATAGCTGCAGAAGGCCTTGTGGTTGTTGTTACTATCTGCTGCAATTCTGTTTTCATAGCTAGCTTTAGAGGATTTGATGAGGGATCTCAACGTTTTGTTGAGGCTGATAAGAGAGTTTTTTTCCAGTCTTGGGACTTCACCTTATTCTGCATCAGTTTCCTCCTGTTGTAGAGTTTGTTTATGGCAGGAGATCACCAGATTGGCTTCCTTTTTTTTTTTGGAGGAGAGCGCCTTGGTTGTATTGGGTATGGCGGGATCCATGCATTTGTGTACGTGTTCGTAAAGTGCATTGGTTTATGATTCAGCGGTCTTGCAACTATTCTCTATTTGCATGGGTGCCGTGAAGTTAGCCAACTCTGTTCTTAGGAGCCCAAAGTTAGCTTTGGAGAAGTTTTTCATGGTGGTTACCTTAGCGAGGGGTGAGGGTGGGAGGGATGTGGATTTCCAAGGTGATTAGTTTGTTGGCGGATCTAACCAGGGAGGAGTTAACTTGGTGTAGAGCAGCAGTCACCCATGTTAGTAATGATGAGGTCCAAGGATGTTGCTACCTCTAGTGGGGGTAAGAACGAGCTGGTCCAGGGCATTGGAATTAATGAATTCCAGGAAATGTTGGGCAAGTGTATTGGTACATGAGTAGTTTTCCCAGTTAATGGAGGGGTAGTTGAAGTCGCCCGTATGAGTGTGTTAGGTTGGACCCTAATATTCTCCAGGGTGCTTAGGAACATGGAGTGAGTGTCTTGGGACATGGTTGGGGACCTTTAACAGGCTATGACCTGAATCGCTGTCTTACTCAATGTTAGCTGCACTTGAAGTATCTCTGATGCATTATGTTGGGCTATCAGTCTGGAGGTGTGCGCATCCTTTATGAATATGGAAACACCACCACCTTTGGAGCTTCAGTCCAAGTTCTGGGGCCAAAAGGTGTGGAATGAGTTATAGCCTGGTAGTGCAGGGGTGCTTTCTGCTGCCTTAAACCAGGTCTCTGTTACAGCACAAATATTGATGTTCTCCATTTTAAGGAGTGTTTCGAGCGAGTGCATTGTGAGATTTAGATTTCTAGCATTGAGCAGCATGACCCTCAGATTGCATTTATTTGTAGCTGTTACTGTGGTAATTTGGTCTTTGGAACATCACCTAAAAAAGGCACTATAGGGGTGGCAAGAGCCTTGGCCAGTATTCGGAAGCCCAGGGGTGACAGATGCAGGTCATCTCTGGCAAAGCATTGAGGTCCGTCAGTCATGTCATCTCAGGCAGACAGATACTGGATCCCCTTAGAATGACACCAGAAACTTAGCCAATTGTTGAAATCAGTCATTTTCTGCTTGTACTGTGGTATCATTCTGGGTGATGGTAGGATGCTGCTCAGGGCTAGGGCTGTACTCGCCTGGGCTACATAATCCAAGAGCTCCTCCATGTCTCTTTCCATGTAGTCCAGGGAGGTACGGCTCTGGTCATTCACACCCACATGTGCAATGACAGAGTCATATTTGTACCTTGTTGTTGAGGGGCCTGAGTGCTTGTGTTATATGCCGGATCCTGGCACCTGACAGGCAGCTGACTGTTACGTTCTCCTTATTTAACCTAGTGAATGGGACATCAGTGTGCCTCAAAATCGAGTCACCTATGACTAGTGTGCTGGGCATATTGTTTTGCCTTAGGGGCTTTGGTTCAGTGGCACACTGTTTAGGAGAGTTATGTGTATTATGATTAGTGTTGTGTTGTGGTGGTCGAGTGCGTTTCTGCCTTGGAGGTCTCTGCTGTTTGGGTAGATTTTTTTTGAGAGCCTCCGTGAAGGTGGGTGTGTGGTTTGTGTTTATTTGCAAAGGCAGTGCTGGTGTGTGTTCTGGAGGGCTATGTGTTCCATGTGGGTGTGCTGCAAGTGTTGACCCTCTCCTCTAGACCAAGTTTTCCAGTCTTGGCTGGAGAGTGCGTGGCTTCCAGTTTGGATATACAAGTGCATCTCTTATAAGTCTGAGTGTTGGGAGGTAAGAGGAGAGGGTTGTCTATGTACATGCGGCAGTTACTACATTGCCTCAGGATGCCCAAGTTCACCAGCTTAACAGGAGAAAGCACAGGGAACTGACCTTTAGACATGCCTAGAGGGGTAGGCATTAGTAATAAGTATTGGAGCTGTTTCCTTGTAGAATGTTTAGTGCTGGTAGCACTTTTGTGTGCTACATCTGTGCACCAGACCTTTGGTCCTCCCTGCATAACTTTGTTGACCATTATTGTTTAGGCCAGTTTATCTCACAAGATTAAAATATGAGCTGCTAATGAGTTTTTTCCAGTAGTCCTGAATTTGATCATTTTTGTTTCCATTTGCCTACTGTGTGACTCAGCATGCCATCGTCTAATGAAAGCCCTTATTAGCATGTATTTGGAAGTGTGCACATGCAGGTGGAAGATATTATTAGTCCCTGAGTTGATTCAAGTATCCTGTCCTCCTACCCAGGGGTGGGTTAGGACTTGCACAAATGCTGTCGTTGCTGGGATGCCAATGACAGTGCGGCCTCCCTAATGTCTGCCTGAATAATGGCCCCTCTGGACTTCTGTCACCCTAGTGGTGTTGGATATTTCCCGCTAGTTAAGAATAAATGAATTAGAGTCTGATAGGAGGAGGCTTGATGATCAGTGGGCAGAAAGGGGAGAAGGCTCCTACAAAATCCATTCTGCCTTCTGAACATTTTTCTCCTTTAGGAGGGTTTTTATTGTGGATACTGCTTGGGATGTTTTCCAGGTGTTACCTGTTGCACACAGTCCCTCAGTGTAAGGTATAAGTATATCTGTATTTATAATATTAGTTGTCTGAGTACTCTGTACAGTGGGGTAGCTTACTTTACCTTCTTGCCATCTTGCTTGTCATTGCACTGAAACTCCACCTGCATTGAGTATCTTGCCTTTTATAATTATTATCATTTAAAATCCTTGTGAAGTCTGTTTATTTCCAGTGCTGCTTGACCATATTGGCATGTTTTATGAGGGAGTAGAATGGAGACTTCAGTTGTTACCCACTGCAGATTGTCTTCTTGAAGAACTCATAACCGAGTGCTTGTATAGAGTTTACTTTTTGCTTGTAAAATGGGAAGATTTTCACTTTTTCCTTAAAACTGACACCTCTGTTTGTGTTTGTCTGCTTTCTGCTCCATGGATGTTACTGAATGTCTGCAATTCTAGGAGCTTGTTCTTTTAAAGCTGAACTTTTACTGCCCCTAAATAATGTCAGACATTTCATTGTGTAGATAAACAGTCATGCCGACATCCACACACACATGTACAGATATGTGCATAATCAAACCAGACTTGGTTAAGACTGTAAAATGTGTTTTTAGCAAATCACATAAAATCATACAGTTTAATGAAAGAAAGTGACTTAATTGCTTAAGCCTTACAGTTTTTTGCCTTCAAAACAAGCTTATTTTCTGAGTGCAAACACTAAGATTCTTTGTCTCTCTTCAAATCCAAAATGTTTACTTTTGCTTACTGTACTGTATAGTGAATTTGTGAATAAGTGGGTGCTTGCCTTCTTCATTTATTAGGTTCTTTAAGATACTTCAGGATGTCATTAAAAGAAAAAGTGGAAAGCTGCAGTCCTTTAAATTGGTTGGTACTCAGAAAGCAACACGGAATGATATGGATCAAGAGACAGGAGAGACGCAAGGAAGCCAGGTAAAATTCTGCTGATTACTTCTGTGAGGGAATTTTATAGGAAGGTTTCATTCTGTTTTTGTAACAAGTCGGCATTTTTTATAAGTAACACCATGGGTATTTTGATAAAAAAAGGAAAAGAAAAAAGTAGATACTTGAAAAAGTAGTGTACCCATTTTTTTATCTGCTGGATAAACTGAGGCTCATATGTGGCCAGTAGGTTACTTTATTCTAAAACATGCTGGAAGTGCCTTGTACCTGCTCTTACCTTCTGAAATTCAGCCAGTGTTGCCTCCCAAATGAGAATTTATTTCATGTTATTCTCTTGGTGTGAAAAAGAAAACACTTGATGCTTATTCATAAATTCATAGATTAGTACTAGGCTAACTGCCCTTGTGGGCCATTTTTTAAGCCTAGCCAATTCTACCCTGTGAGAATCAAACCCTGTACCTTGTGTTTGTAAGGCAAACACCTTAACCATTATGCTAACCTCCCACATCCCTTGGCAGTTTCCCCTCTGTCCTCAATATTGTCATTTGATTTCTTCTTATTATTATTTTATGTTGCATTCCTTTGCACATTCATTTTCAGTGAGACATTAGAACATTTTTGCCTTAGTCCCACCTTCTCTTCATTCTGTGAATCCATGTACATTAACCTATTCTAGTCTGTATTTGTTTATGCAATGTCTGATACTGACTTTTCACCATCTTAAGTGCTCACTTCTGACAGAAGTGAGACACCTAGAACTGTACATGCACAGAGTATCCTAGATGAGGTTTCACTGATTATAAAGTGGCAAGTAATTACTTACATTGTTCTGCTACTATTTCTTGTGTGTACCAGTATCACTTGACTTTTTGTTGCTGCTTTTGAAAATGCTTGCATAGTTTACTAAGTCAGACTGGTATGCCACTGAGTCCCATTGCATTTTTTTTGTTAATTTTGTGTCCACATTCATTGTGCATATTTTTTTCTCAGCACCCTGATTCGGATTCTTAGGCCAAACCCTGGTCTCCCCCCACCCTTGTGCCCACTGCATTCTGCTAAAAGGTTCCTTAGGAGAACTTAATTACAGTTAGCTCAACAGTAGTTGTGACTGTCTTCTGTAGATTGAGTTAACATTGGAATTCCTCTTTCCATGCAGCTATGCCTAGAGAAAGTAAGAACAGGTTGCTTGTAGACATTAAAAAAAGCTCTAGAGCTGCACCACACTTCACTAGTTCATTTTTTCCCCTGACAGAGCACCAGTGTCAAATTTGCTAACACTATACCAGGCTTTTCTAGCCAAGAAGACAGTGGGAACTTTTCTAATGGAGAAGGTCCTGCTTCCCAAGAAAACAGGATGCAAGCTCCCATCTGAATTTCAGCCGGACAAATGCCCCATTCTACAGAATGTCATGCAGCATTACATTTCTGCATGTAGCCTCAGGTCATGAATACAGTACTTGACTAAAACCGTGTAAGTCTACTAACTGTCATGGAGACCCTCTTTAACTCTACTTATGTGCTCAGGCTCTGGGTTAGTGTTACAACAGAACTCAGGAATAGTTCAGAAAAATCCTTCATTAAAAAAGGCAATTAGGTCTTTTCTCTCACGCAAGCAGGATTTATAAGTGTAGAGAAGTTGCATCTTAGCCCTGTCTGTGACTTAGCACACTTACTCTAGTTGCTGTATTTTTCAGATGGTAATACAGGCCTCCTTAGGGACAACCAGGCCTGATTCAGTTAAGCCCGAGCAATTCTGAAGATGGTAGTTACTTAAAACATTAACTGTTGGGTGCTATTTTATGTGGAATTAGGCTAAATGCAAGATGACAGTTAATACATATGTATATTTAAGTGAATTTATATAATGAAAATGAAATCAAATCCAGTGAAACTCATAGAATCTAAACAATAAAAATGAAAGTCACTACAGTGCATTTCTAGTACTGTCTGTTTCAGTGATATGTGACACACCAGCAACACTAAACCCTCATATGCGAAGGCCCTTAACAGTAACCTGCCCAAGCAGCAAGGACCTCCGAAGCTGAAACGCAAACAAACACAAATCACAACCAAAGTGTCACACAGCTCACAACATCAGTGTGCCACCCAACAACAGCCAGCCCCTAAGGTAAGACAATGTACCCAGCACTTCAGTCATAGGTGACTCTATAGTCAGGCACACTGATGTCCCACTCACCAGACTGAACAAAGAGTAAATTACAGTCAACTGCCTCTCTGGTGCCAGGATCCGCCACATAACGCATGCACTCAAGTCACTCCACAACAAGAACAAATATGACTCTGTCATTGTCCATGTTGGAGTGAATGACTTGAGACGTACCTCCCTGGACTACATGAAAAGTGACATGGAAGAGCTCTCAGATCATGTGGCCCAGGCAGGTATGACCCTAGCCCTGAGTAGCATTTTGCCTTCGCCCAGAATGATACCACAGTATAAGGACAAAATGATTGACTTCAACAATTGGCTAAGCTTCTGGTGTCATTCAAAGGGGATCCAGTATCTATCTGCCTGGGATGACATGATCGACAGACCACAATGCTTTGCCAGAGATGGTCTGCATCTGTTGCCCCTGGGATTCAGGTTACTGGCTAAGGCTCTTGTCACCTTTATAGTGCCTTTCTTAGGCAAAGTTAAAGGACAAAACCACCACTGTAACAGGTACAAGCATGCAAAATCTGATGGTAATGCTACTCAATGCTAGAAGTCTAAACCTCAAAATGCACTCTCTTGAGGCACTACTAAAAGTGGAGAACATCGATATCTGTGCAGTAACTGAGACCTGGTTCAAGACTCTAGAGAGCACTCCTGCAATGCCAGGCTACAACTCTTACCACACTTTCTGGCCACCAAACCAGGACTGAATCACTAAAGGTGGAGGAGTGTCCATATTCACACCACCAGGCTAGTTGCCCAACACAATGCATCTGAAATTCTCCAGGTGCAACTAACACTAGGTAAGACTGCAATCCAATTTGTAGCTTGCTACAGATCCCCACCATGCCCCAAGATTCTCACTACACCTTTCTAAACATACTGGAAAATATTAAGATACAACCAAACACCCTAATACTGGGTGATTTCAACTACCCTGCCATTAACTGGGAAAACTACTTGTGTACCAACACCTTTGCCCAACGATTCTTGGAATTCATAAATTCCAGTGCCTGGATCAACTAATCCATAGTCTCACCAGGTGTTCCAATATCCTAGACCTGGTCATTACCAAAATGGGAAATCGATGCTCCACACCTATGGTCACCCCCTCGTTGTCAGGTCTGACCATAAGCTAATCACCCTTGACATCCACATCCCTCCCCCACCCCCCATTAAGGAAACCTCTGTAAAAAAATTTTCCCAAGCCAACTTCAAGCTACTCAAGTTAGAAGTGGCAAACATCATGACACCCATGCAGACGGGAACTGTGGCACTGTACGAGCACATCTACTCGTGCATGAATCGTGCCATCCCAAATAGAACCAAGACGCTCTCCTCCAAAAAAAGGAAGCCAATCTGGTGGTCCCCTGCCATAAACAAACTTTAAAACCAAAGGAAGACACTATTGCAGAAAAGAGGAATATCCCAGGATGCAAAAAAACTCCCTTACCAGCCTCAGTAAGAAGCTGAGATCCCTCATAAAATCCTGCAAAGCTAGTTACGAAAATAAAATTGCCAAAGATTCCAAAGACAACCACAAGGCATTGTATAGCTATGTCAGGAATCTAAATGGCAATGCTCAGATCTACTCTGAGCTACAACAGAATGGTATTAAATATACTGATCCCAAGGATATTGCCAATATCCTGGCAGAGCGATTCAGTGCCAACTTCACTCCCCTCTCACCCCCTAAAGGGGCTATCTCAATACCGAAAGATTGCCAAATTCTGGTAATAATGGCCACACAGGTAAAAAACGCACTCTCCAAAGCTAAGAATACAGCATTCGTGGGACCAGATGACATCCCGGACTGTGTACTACATGAACTACAAAATGAATTGGCACCTCACCTTAGTGTCATCTTTAATCATAGCCTCACCTCAGGCTTTATGCCCACTGAGTGGCGCACAGCTACAGTTATCCCACTCCACAAAGGTGATCTACCTTGGATCCTGGGAACTACCGCCCGATCAGTCTGACAAGCCTGATCTGCAAGGCCATGGAACGTATTATCATGAACTTATAAACAAAGACATTGGCAACCTTCAAACACTGGACCCCACCCAGTTTGGGTCCGTGAAGGGATGATCTCGTCTCCTGAACCTAATTGACTTCTTCGAATCGGTCTCCAGAGCTGTGGATGAGGGTAAGGTGGTCCACACAGCCTATCTGGACCTCGCCAAGGCCTTCAACACCATCCCCCACTCTGGAATCATAGATAAAGTTATTAAGCTGGGCATTAATCCCTACGTCACTGGATGGGTTGCCAACTGGCTTACTGACAGAACCCACACTGTAAAAGTAGCTAACTCCAAATCCAGCACCAGACAAGTGACAAGTGGATTACCTCAGGTTTCAGTCCTGGGACCGCTCTTGTTTGGCATCTACTTCTCTGAAGTACAGGCCAACACAACACTAAGGGACTCTGGCTAACAGAGTTTGCAGATGACTGCAAACTGGAAGCCATTATTGAATCCCCAAATTATGTGGATATTCTACAAAGGGCCTTACAGAAACAGATGTTTGGTGCCAGAGCCATGGGCTCAAGCTCATTGCCAAGAAATGTATAGTTCTCTCCTTTGGGAAAAAACATATTCCCATGAATTACCACATAGGTGGCAGTACACTAAACACCGAAAGTGTGATAAGAGACTTGGGGACACAGGTGGACAGTGGTCTCACCTTCGATAACCACATCACCACAGCAGTCAGGAAATCCTTATATGTGGCACACGTCATCACTAAGGGCTTTTCGTACAGAAAAAAGGAGGTCATTGTCCCACTGTACTCCTCCCTCATTAGACCCATTATAGAATACAGCGCCCTGTTTGGCATGTACCTCTCAAGACATCTGCAACAACTAGAAAGGTCTCAGAAATACCTCACTAAAAGAATCATAAGCCTAAAGCAGATGCCCTGTGCTGACCGTCTAAAAAAACTCCAACTGTATTCTGTCGCATATCATCTACTCAGAGGCAATCTTTGCTTAACATACAGGGCCATGTCAAATCCTGAGCTGTTGGACATGCTACACTTAAAGAAATCCCAATCCCTCAGAGCCACACGCTCCAGGGATCTAAACATTGTCATCACAATAAACAAAACATGCTGAAGGGATAGGTTCCTGACCCAGAAACTCCCCAGACACTGGAATAGACTGCCCATACTTGTCAAGCAGAGCACCTCTTTGGCCCTCTTCAAAAGGAACCTTGACGATTGGATGGGAGATAGGAAATTCACCCCCGGGATCAGGTCAATCGCCCTGCTAGACAGGGGTCCAGGGAAGTAAATATTGTGGGAAGAAATAGCCAGGGAATTGTTATGGCTAGGCTTGTATAGGCCCTAGGGCCGATAGCCTAGTTCCAACCTATCAATCTATGAACGCAAACATCTCATAGGTTCGTACTAGGCTATCTGCCCTAAGACATTTATAAGCCTAGCCAGAGTGTATGTGGCTTACACCACCCCTTAGGATGAGAATACTATGCCCTTTTAGGGTTTAGTTTACTATGCCTCTGTCTAGTAGTGACACAGAGATGACCCCGGGGTAAACCTACCATCTCCCATCCACTCGTCGAGATTTCTCTTGAATAGAGTCAGTGAGGGGCTCTGCCTAACATGGACTGGGATTCTGTTCCAGAGTGTAGGGAGCCTCTGGGTTATGAATATGTCCCTCCAGCATGTCCTATTTATTTCTGTGTTGAGGTTTAAGTCACTTGTTCTCGTGGCTCTGATGGATTTGGATTTTCTGAGGTGGAGCATGTCCATTAATTCAGGATTGGGCATGGCCTTGTACGTCAGGCACAGATCACCTCTGAGTAGGCGGTATGCGACTGAATAGAGCTGGAGTTTTTTCAGTCGGGCAGCATATGACATATGTTTAAGACCCTTTATCCTCTTGGTGAGGAACTTTTGGGGTCTTTCCAACTGCTGCAGGTGTCGGGTGAGATACATCCCAAATAGGGCATTGTACTCAATCATTGGCCTGATAAGAGAAGAGTACAGGGGCACAATGACCTCTCTTGATCTAGATGTGAAACCCTTCATGATAAGGTGGGCAATATAGAAGGTCTTCCTAACCACTTTGGCAATGTGAGTGTCAAATGAGAGGTTACTGTCAACCTGGGTCCCTAGGTCCCTGATTACATCTTCCGTACTCAATGGATTACCACCTGTGTGGTAATTTGTCGGTACCTTGTTTTTCCCAAAGGGTATGACTATACATTTTTTGGCATTCAGCTTAAGGCCATGGCTCTGGCACCAATTATCCATTTCTATGAGGCCTCTCTGAAGGATGTTTGTGTCCGCTGGAGTATCAATTATGGTGCCCAGTTTGCAGTCATCTGCGAACTTTGTCAGCCACAATCCTCCTGTGTTTGTCTGTACCTCGGAAAAATAAATGCCGAACAAGAGGGGTCATTCTTTCTAACACCAGCCACACAAATGAAAACTAAAATCAAAATAGCACCATAGACAGCAATTTTTGTAGGGGTAGGGACTTCACCCCAATACTCCTCTTTTTGAGTATGCTAACTTTGCAGTTGTCCAACTGTGGGAAGTCAACAACTCCACATATTGTAGTGTTCAGTCACACCATAACTCATTCCAACATAAGGCATTTCTGTGCCACAGTACAGAAGTCTCCTTTTATCTTGACTTTGTCTGTTTTATCTTGACTTTGCCTCTTTTTATCACTGCCCTAGTATTCATTGAATATGGTTTCAGATTTAGAACATTTTTTTCTGTTTGGCTGCAAATTAATAGTAAAAAAATAATGTACTAAATAACATTTTGCTTTATTTCAAATGTCTGTGTGTTAAGGGTAATCTGCATGTGTAAACTGCAGCCTTATTTTTTTTTTTTTGGGAGGCATAGTGCACTTTCCTCATCACTGAAGGAGGTTCAGTGACGTCTGTGGCTTGGGGTACTTTCATGGGGAAAAGCTTGAAAACTTTTGTTTTTTTGTAAAGCTACCCAGTAATTAACATCTAATCAACAGTAACATTTCATCTGATGATTAGGCACTTCTGCCTCTTCAGTTTCTCCGCAGTCTTTCCTTATAATCTTCCAACCCTTCTTTTCTATTTCTTCTTCCTTATTCCTTCACTGCTTCTATATCTTTTGCTGTGTTCCTTTTTTTTTCTCCACTTACCTTTTTATGTTGTTTCTCTGCTGTGCTGATTTATGTAATACAGTTAGATCTCTTTATATTAATTGGTGTGCTTTCCTTCAAGGTAATACTTAAAAAAACAGTGCATTCAGTGTATATAAATAGTATTATTTTTCTATGCTAATATGGTTTTAGTGCAATACTTAGTCCTTTATGCTTGGTCATGTAAAACATGTTGTGTATATTTTTTCTGTTTTGGTATCAGGCATCTGGGCACCTCTGGCCCCTATTTGGATGCTTTTTTCCAGTGCTGGTTCCATTAGCAGCAATGCTTATATTGTTTCAGACTTGCCACAAGATGTTGAGCCTAGTTTTCATTACAGATTCCTCATTAGGTGATGGCTTTGGTTTGTACTTGGTGGATACTGCTACCCTGTGGGTTCTCTGTATTCCAGTGCCTGAGATCTGTCAATATCTGTGGTGAGTTTACAGTTTATCTTCATTACTGTTTGACATTGACCAAGATAAAGCTTGGGGTTACTGTTAACTTTGAGTATGCCATTGGTACAACAGCTAGCTTGTGGGGTCCTTCTTATCTACCATCCACTTAGTAATCTGAAAATGTTCTTTCAGGAGTTCAGATTTTATCATTAAGTTAGTACTGTTGACCTCTGGATAGTTAGGGTTTTATGATTTCAGCATCTGGGCTGGTGATGAGTCTGTGACCCTAAGTCAGACCATCATCTCAGTTATGAAAGGATTTTACTTTGCTCAGCTTAGTTACATCTACTTCACTTTGCAGTAGACGTACACTGTCTCTGATATTCCAGTTTAATGTGTTTACCTCTGTATTGGTTTATTTAGTTTAAAAATGTCTTATTTAGTGTGGTATATAATTATGTGCTGTTACATTTACTTACAACAAAAACATGGTTGATATTGCCTTGGTGTTTTGGTAGTATTCTGAAACAATTAAGGGAACAGACTTTGGCCGTTACAGATTAAACATTCCTCAAGTGTGGGGCATGTGTAATTTTTTTTTTTTTTTGTTCTTTAGCTACAAGAAGGCAATGATGCTGATGGTGAAGAAGGAGAAATTGTAAATGCAGAAGCAGAAGAAGGAGACGAGGATGCTACTGATGTCAAGCGGAAAGAAAAACAGGAAGAAGAGGTAGTAGAACAGCATATAGGTATTTTTGTTCTTCAAAATTACATGATTGCAAGAGGGGAACACTTTTTAAAATTAAACCCATTTTGAATTTTTTATTGTGCCTGTTAAAATCAAACAACAAAAAATAGACCCTTAGCTGGCTCCATGTCACAGAAGGATGTAGTCCTAGCTGTGACCCAGGTGACCCAGGTTTGAATAACAGCCTGGGTGTTGAAAGAACTGGTTGGACAAGTTTGGAGTAACTGGCTAAGACTAGTTCAACCATCCTGAAGAGAGGGTGCCATCCCAATTCACTGCATGTCTGACACCCAGTGGAGGTGAATAGCTCAGTATTCAGCATTATGGACTGGGACATACACCCCCACCAAGATTCACATGCTCAATAGCCTCCATCAGATCCATAATATGAACTGGGACGTGCACGCCCCACCAAGATTCACATAAGCAGTAGCCTCCATCAGATCCATATTATGGACTGGGACGTGCATTCCCCACCCCAAGATTCACATGCTGAATAGCCACCATTAGATCTATATTATGAAATGGGGCATGCATGCCCAGCATGATTCACGTGCTCAGTAGCCTCCATCAGATCCATGCATGGAATATGCAAAGCTCACTGACGTGGTATTATGCAGTCATGTGCATTCCAAGCTGCTGCATGGGACTTGATAGGCTGGGGGAGAAATCATCACTCCTTAATGCTCATTAGATGATGCACCTTCCTCTGGATGACTCCCAACTTTAAAACTGATGATATAAGACTGTGGTACCAGTTCACTAATCTCCAGTGAAAGCTGGAAGGTCTCTCAGTGGTGTAATGTGAGGTACAAGCAGAGTGTTCTGGGGTAACAAATAGACTGTGGTCCAGAAGAAGGGGGTTGCAGTGGGGATATAACCAGAGAAAAAGAAAATGGTTGTATTGTTGAGTAACACGGACTTGCATATAACAGTTTCAAGGGGTGAATATGCACTGCTAACATATTCCTTTAGTACTCTATCTCTCTCTTCACTGATCACTGAGTTTTTGTATTAGACAGTCATGAATCAAGTGAATGTAGGGTTTTACCATAGTAATGAGATTGTGATAAAGTTGAGATTAAGATGTATAGCAAAGAAAGTCAATTTAGAAAAAAGGGGATGTTATGTAGTCCGATCTCGCCTACATTCTTACCCGTGGGTTCGGCTCCGACTCGGCCAACTTTTTTAGCTCGAAGTCTTTCCATTGGTTGGGCTAAGATGGTATCCCATTCTGCACTGCTCTCTATTCCCAGATCTCGTTTGCCGCTCGTGTAGCTCAGACGTGGTCTCACTCTTGGCTGTGGCAAAGTACCCTTTTTCTTCATTATCAGAGAATTTGTTGCGAAACAAAAAGCTATTTTAATAGCTGTGTGTTCTTGTCTTGCCTTGTGGAAAAGTTGTGCCCTAGTCTGTCCCCTTGCTTTCCTTGTGTCATAAAGCTTTACCGGGACTAAAAAAACGTTTAAATTAGAGGTATTAGTCCTTTTCTCCTTGTGTTTGTGTCTCAGGATCGTTTAACTTAAAGATCTTGTGGTATTTGTTTGTTGTAGGCTTTTTCCCGCCTTGTGACTGTTTGACCGTTGGTTCATTTATCCAGTGATTAATTGTCTTTGGTGCTTTATTATTGTTGGTTAACAATGTCCAAAGATACTAAGGAGCACAAGCCCTCGGGCTTCAAGAAATGCTCTAGGTGCAGTTATAAAATGTCCATTACCGATGGACACAGTATTGTCTGGGAGTGATTAATTTCCAAGAGTCGTGCAGCTTCTGTCATGCCTTTAGTCTGCGAGTTCTTCAGGAAAGGAAGAATAAATTGATTTTGAAGGGACTTCTGAAACCTTCCTTTGAGGAGGGTCTGGAGAGTGCTTCCATCTCTAAGGCAAAATCCTCTAAATCAAAAAAGAGATCTCCGGCTCCATCAGTCTCCTCGGAGCCACCGGAGAAAATAGCAAAGTCTGCTTTGACATCCTCGGCTCCATTGTCCCTGGGGCTGCAGGAAGTGTCAGTTGTTATGAAACCTGCTTCGGCTCCAATCTTTTTGGAACCTGTTCGGAGCCAATCGCCTAGCATTAGGCCAGTATCCCCTCCTCACAGGTCCCCTTCGGAGAGGAGGTCTCGATCTCCTTCTCCATCCTCTAAATCCTCCAGGACCTTATCAGATGTGGACATCGATAGAGTGGTGCAGAGACTCCTTCAGTCATTGGTTCTGGCAAAATTGTTCTCTGCTCCGACCCAGTCGGCTCCGGAGCCCGTCCCTCAACCTGCTTTGATATTTCCTCCTCCAAGCACATCTCAGCTTTCGGAGCCAGAGTGCTCGGCTCCGTGTGATGTCCCTAGGTCAGTTCCGACAGCCCCTCCTGGCTTATCGTTGCCGACGTCAGCTCCGACCCCGTTGGCGCCATCCACGGGGTTCAGGACTCAGGATTCTTCGGTCGGACCCGAGGGAGAGGCTTCGGGACACCTCTCTGTTCCCAGTCTCCCTCTCGGTGCTTCGGCGCAGGGAAGTTTGACTCCTGTCGTGGCTTCGGAGGCTGGTCGTTCTTCGGAATCGGGGGGACCAGTCTTCAAGGTCATGCAGAGCATGCTGGCCAGGTCGTCAGCGGCATCATGCGGGTCGGTCATTCTGTCTCCTACTACACCGGTGCAGGTCTCTGATCGCCATCTATCTCTAGACAGCGGAGCCCCAAGGCCTCAGGGTACCCCCATGAGTGGTCCCCACATTTCTGAGGGCCCCTCAGAGTTTTTGCCTGAGGAGCCACCCAAAAAGAAGACATGCAAGAGGAAGCACATAGATTCCCAGGATGAGTATCTCATATCAGACACCGACCTCGAGGAATCGGAGGGGTCCCCCAAGTCATCCTGTGAGGATGTTTCTTTCTCTGACATCCTAGAGATTTTGAAACAAAGAGGTGACTGGCCATCCAAAGCCCCCTCCGAGGAGGAGTCGGTCTTCCTGAAGGCCTTTGGTGCTCAGCCCTCTGCCTCCTGGGTATCTGCACCCTTCAACAAGCTTCTGGATTTGGTTTGTCGAAGGGTATGGGAAACCCCTGACTGTGTGGAACCAGTCCCCAGGAGACCCAATAAATTTTTGTCTGCTCCTCTTGATAAGGAATTTCTGTCCAAGGGAGTCCCTGTGGATGCCATGGTGGTGGCAGCTGCCACTCAGAAGGAATTAGCTGAGACTTCTTCCGCCGTCCATCCCCCTAACAAGGAGTCTAGGACCATGGACCGGTATGGGAAGCGTACCTTTTCTTCAGCAACCTTTACCTTACGGTCACTGAATTATTTATCACACTTGACACGGCTCCAGAGAGATCTCCTCAAAGAGCTTTGAGATAGACTCACGGGTAACGTTTCTGAGGCGTTGGCCCAGATAGTCAATGCTCAGATGTTTACCCTCAATTCCATTGCAAACTCCTCCATGAGGCTAATTTCATATGCAGCCGAAGGAGCGAGTAGGGCAGCAAGTTCAGGAGTTGCTCATAGGAGCCAGGCCTGGATGTGCCTTTGTCATTTCACTGAGCCCTTCAAGTCTTCATTCACCGACGTCCCTTTTGATGGTTCCTCTTTGTTCGGAACCAAGGTGAAAGACACTCTCACCAGGTGCGAGCCGGAGGGAAAAACTCTGTTTGCCATACGAGTCCATTTTCCCTTTCCCTCTAGGCCTTATCCCAAGGCCCAGAGGGGTGGCAAAATGTGGTTCAAGAAATCACAGAGGTTTCTTCCTGGTGCACAAGGTGAGCCCCCCTCCAGATGCAAGGGAGGGGGTGGTTATTCATGGAGACACCACCCTAGGGGCAGAGGAGGCCCCCGCAACTCGGGAGACCGCAATTCCTTTCATGGTACTCCCTACCGCCGCTCCTGATGGGAGGCCCGACTGTGCGTTTCCGGAGCCAGTCGGGGGTCGAATCTCGTTATACCCATAGGCCTGGCAAGACATCACCCAGGACCAATGGGTTCTACGAATAATTTCCGGAGGATACGTCATCCCCTTCCCATCAAATCCCCCTCCAATCAAGAAAATCCTGGATGTTCCACCCAGTCAAAGGGATTATGCAGCTTCAGAAGTTTCAAAGCTGCTAGAAAAAGGAGCCATCCAACATGTCCCCTCAGACCAGATCGGATTAGGGACTTACTCCAGATTGTTTTTGGTGCCAAAAAGGACAGGGAACCCGAGACCCATATTGGATCTCAGCTGATTGAACACCCACGTGCAAAAGTCCAAGTTCCGAATGGTCACATTGCAGTCTGTTCTCCCATTGTTGGGAAAAGAAGTGTGGATGTGCTCCATCGACCTCAAGGATGCTTACTACCACATAGGTTCATAGGTTCATAGATTAGTACTAAGCTAACTGCCCTTGCAAGCCATTTTAAGCCTAGCCAATTACCCCTTGTGAGACTCAAACACTGCACCTTGTGTTTGTAAGGCAAACACCTTAACCATTAGGCCACCCTCCCTATAAACAGCCTCTGCAAGGCTCGAACCCAGGACCCTGTACACCATTGCCAAAGTGATTTACTGCTAAGCCATGTCAGTGAAGACTAGCCATTGTGTTGATGGTGGATATTTCTGTGAATTTTTTCCTTTTTCCAAATAAAATATAGGAAATTGACAACATTTATAGAAACTTTGGAATCAAATTCAAAGGTTGCCTTAGAACTATTTGGCCGAATGTAATAATGACCAATAACCTCAGACCAAAAGGTAATGTTACTGGGAACTATTATAGCATTAGATGGACAACTGAAGTTGTCCTGCTGTCTTTGCCCACAAAAAAGATTTATCTTTGAGCATTCACACCAACCTAGCTTTAGAGTATTATTGTCATTGTTTATTTTCCAAACTTGCATTTCTCCTGTTTGATACCCTACCCAAGGGCTCTGAGTACAGTCAGTACAATAACAAACAGAATCTTTATTATGTACAATAATATAACCTTTTCACGTAAGTGGTATTAATCTGAAAAGTTCTTTCGATAGATGCTTTTTCAACTGTTTCAGACTTGGCATTTGCTGTGACTCCACAAAAAAAACACAAAACATGAAGTCACTTAATGACTTACAACTGATCTCTGTGAACAAGAATCATTTTGCTCTTTTTTTTTTTTCTTTAACTTTGTACACTAGAGGTCCTAGCTGAGCAGTTACTTCAAAAGGTCCCTGCCAATTACTGTCACATGGACCATCCGTCCGGAATGTTTTAATTAATACCTGTGTCCCAGAGGGAAGGTTTTCTTCTGGCATAACAGGATCCTTTGACCGTAATTTAAATGCTTACATTTCTGATAAGCTTTGACACCTCTGGCAAGGTTACATATGAGGCTCCTTCAGTGGCTTCTCTTTGCCCAGTAGTCTCTTCAACGTCTTCCACTTTCTCACCCTATTCTACTCATAGACAGGTGCAAACAGGATCTCAGTTGGTGGCTTCGCACCGACAACCAGAATGCAGGAAAGCCCTTAGTTCCTGGGCCCCCGATTACCACGGATGCCTCCCAGATGGGGTGGGGGGGCATTATCTAGGCAGGACAGTCCAAGGCACGTGGTAAGAGCACGAGATGCATCTGCATATCAATGTCCTGGAGATGAGAGCTGTGCTACTAGCGTTGCAAGCACTTAAGAGTTTTCTTCCTCTCAGGACTATTGCAATCCACTCAGACAATATGTCAGCGGTGTGGTATCTGAACAAGCAGGGAGGAACCAAGTCTTATCCCCTTTGCAGAGAGGCCATGCGAGTGTGGCAGTGGGCAGTGTCTTCCCAACGTTTTCTAGTGGCAATGCACATTCAGGGAAGTCCATTGTGATCACAGACAGGCTAACGAGTGGTCGCTGAACTGTCAAGTTGCAGAACAGATCTTCCGCAGGTGGGGTCAGGCTTGCTGTGACCTTTTTGCCAGCCCCCTCAATGCCAAATGCAGCAGCTACTTCACATTGATCCTCCCTCAGGGGGAGTCACCCAGGGATGGTCTAGTCCACGATTGGCCCTCCGGTCTACTATATGCCTTCCCTCCAGTCCCCTTGCTGTCAGAGGTTATTCAGAAAGCGCAAGACTTGGGAAGCAGAATGATTCTGATTGCTCCACACTGGCCTCATCAAATTTGGTTCCCCTTTCTCCATCCCTATCTCATGGACGCTCCTTGGATTCTGGTCCCACAACCAGACTTACTGACACACATGTCAGGGCAGCTCCATCCCTCTCTTCGGACCCTCCGGTTGATAGCCTAGCTACTCCACTTCCATAATTAGTTAGGCTTCATCATTTTTCACCGGAGGTGGTTCATATTTTATCTTCCTCTCATAAGCCCTCAACCAGGAAGATTTATTACAGTAAATGGAAGAGGTTTTCAATCTGGGCGCATACCAAAAAGATTGCCCCTTACACAGCTCCAATTTCGTCTGTATTGGAGTTCTTGTCTATGCTCTTTAACCAGGGTTCAGCGGCCGCAACCATTAAAGCCTAATTGGCGGCAATTTCTACCTTTAATGTCATAGATGAGCCTAGCCTGATGGCACATAGACTCTGTAAGACTTTCCTGAAGGGCACTTTGTTACTTCATCCTCCAGTATCGGAACCTGTCATGCCTTGGGACTTAAGCTTTGTTCTTCAGGGTCTTACTTCACCCCCCCCTTTGAGCCTGCAGCCATTTGCGATTTAAAATTCATAACTTGGAAGACTGTCTTTTTAGTAGCCATCACGTCAGTCAGATGCATTTTGGAGCTTCAAGCCTTCTCAGTCAAACCCCCTTATTTGATTTTTCATAAGGACAGGGTTTCTCTCAGACCGAACCCATCTTTTCTTCCCAAAGTGGCGTCAATCAGTAACCTTAACCAATCTATTGAATTGCCAGTGTTTTTTTCCCCAGTTCTCAAACAAGGCAGAATTCAAATTTCATCAGTTGGATGTACACAGACAATTATGTTTTATTTGTACAGAATGAAAGACCTCAGGAAATCTGATCAGTTGTTTGTTTCCTTTTCGGAAAACAGAATTGGGTCTCCTGTCTCCAAAGTCATGTTGTCCAGGTGGATCTCCAGTTGTATTTCTTTCACTTATTCCTCAGGGGGTAAAGATTTACCTTTCCGGGTGAAGGTTCACTCTACTCGGTCTGTATCTACATCTACAGCCTTTCAGGCCAGATTATCTATGGATGATATTTGTGCTGCGGCTACTTGGGCATCTCCTCACACCTTCGTTACTCATTACAAGTTGGATGTGGTAGCTAGGGACAGGTCTTCCTTTGGTTCCACAGTGCTCAGGAGTATTTTCCACTGAGCCTCCCAGGATTTAGGTGCTAGGGACGCTGTCCCACGGGTAAGAATGTAGGCGAGATTGGACTACTTAACATCAAGAAGTATTGTACTCACCATAACGTTCGATGTATGTAGTCCATCTCCCTCACATTCTTACTTACCCCCCCCCCTCCCTGGAGGATCTGGAGGTTAGGTCTGGTTTCAGAGCTCCCTTCATTATTGGTTTGTTCTTCCTTTCCTTAGGTGTTATGCATGGAGAATGAGTGCTGGGGCTCGCAGCAAACTAGATCTGGGGATAGAGGGCAGTGCAGCATGGGATACCATCTTAGCCCAGCCAATAGACTTAGAGCTAAAAAAGTTGGCCGAGTCAGAGCCAACATTCGGCTTCGAACCCACGGATAAGAATGTGAGGCGAGATGGACTACATACATCGAACGTTATTGTGAGTACATAACTTCTTGTTATGAATGTTGTTGGTGTCTAGTTCAAATATTCTGTGTTTTTTTGGGGGAGATATTTTTTATTAACATTATAAAGGACATTTTGAGCTTGATGCAGCTGTTACATAGCATAAAACTAAAAATGTATTGGGTTATAAACTTGCAAAATGCACTGTGATCCATTAGAATTGCTTTAAGCTGTGGTGATAGTTATTACACTATATATGCTTACATAATCCAGTATAAAATATTTCACTGCACTTTTGAGGTGTCTAATGTATGGATTCATGGGATATGTAGAGTACTGCTTCCTGATTTGTCCCCAGAAATATATAAGTAAGTAAACTGCTGTAGTTGTCAGGAAGGTGGTGAAGAACCAGAATGAAGTACAGAAATAATCCTGTCTAGGGCTAATGTTCATCACTGGAATATATATTTGATGTAGAAGGCTCTCTCCCATGGATCCTTGTTGCTATTTTCTTTTCTGAGATCCCCATCTCAGCAAATGTTTTTTTTAAATATCTGGCTTGTATGCTTCAGGGTGTTACATGCCTCTTGTTACATGCTGTGGTGTAGCATGCTGGCTGTTAAATGTGTGTAGCAAGAATCACACAGTTTGGATCTCAGTTCTTTGCTTTTTCTTGTTTTAGTTGTTTGATGTCTAAAACAAGCAGAAGTTTTGTGTGTTGCTTTGGTTGATACACCAGCATTGTCTGTACTGCTTGGGGAGAGATCACATTGTCACCTACTGACAGCCTAGCCACTTGTAAGCATCATAAAGATGTGGATCAGAGCTGTCTCACAGCCAAGATCAAGGCAGTGTTGACGGGTTTCCTTTCCTGCAGAGTAACTGCAGAAGGGTTCTTGGCCCAGTCCTTTGGCTGGTCTTTGCAGAAAGGAGAAGGGGATGAGCAAGGCTGGATATTAGTCAGTGCTTTCATCTGTCAGGCCACTGAAAAATCAGCCTCCTTTTACCACCCAGAGGTAGTATTCTCTTCCCTGAAAGGCAAAGATAAGTCTTGTGAATGTCTGCAGTGGACTGTACTGAGGGGAAATGGGGTAGCATTTTCTACGCTTCTTTCTTTGGGAGTGCGTCTTGGAATATTACCACCACCCCTATCATGCATGATCACCCAGAGAAGGCTGGCTCCCTAACACTGTGGTCAACAAGGCTGTAGTGCTCTAGTTAAGACTTACAATTGCTTCCTGAGTAAACTTTAATACAGCTCACTATATTGTTTAATGCATTTCCCTCCTTCCTGTGGTCATCAAGTTTTTATCCCCTCTTAGCCATTTGTCCATTAGTTCACTCCTTCCTACCTTCCCTCCCTCCCTCACACCCAAGGATGCTGAGAGAAGGGAGACTGGAATCTCAACTATCATTTATCAGAGTTAGGAGCCTTTTTTATGCATGTAGTACTGTCTCCCTGTTGTGGTGCAGTGCCTTGTATGCACATCTAGGGGTTGAGCTTCACTGTTTCATACCCTCATTGCTTGGCTAGAGTACAATGCACTCTTTAGTAGGTTTGCATGCCATTTCAGTCTCCTGAGCAAGGAGCTGCACTTCTGGACCTTACCCTAGATTGTGTTCTTGCAGAAGGACTCTGCCAGCATGCCTCCCTGATTTTAGGTGAGTTGACTTTGACCACTCACTCCCATACTTCTCTAGAACCCAAGTCAATTGTTAAGCCATTGGTCATCTGCTGACTAGTCTATTGGGCAATGTACTGTAATTTCATCTGTGTTATTGCTGTGGCTAGGACAGTAGCATCTGATACAAGGTTGCATAAGATGTTGTGGCTGAGTTTTTTTTCTCTTTAAGGAGAAAGTTGGACAGACTGTTGTAGGTCTGTTTTTTGGAAAAGGGCATTGTCTTCAGGTAAGTTTCTCAGGCGATGAAGGAAGGCTTCCAGAAGATGGAAGTATTGCTCACTGTGGAAGGATCTGTTCCATTTCTTCAGGCCTGTGTTTTTTTTCTTTTCTAGGCATTACCCATTTTAAGAAGTAGAAGCTGTCTTGTTGAATGAGAAGTGAAGTTAAGCATCATGCACCACTGACTTCTCCAGCCTTTCCTGTAAATTATTCTTGAGGGCCTTCTCAAGGGATATGACAGCAGTCCTGACATTCCATAAAAATGATATGTTGGGAACCATTTCTCTGAGTTTACCTTGGTTTGGAAAACCTTAGCTAAAGACCATTAGGTTTGGAATGATACGCCAAATCTTCAGACTCTTAGTTTCTCACTCAGAAGGAGCTGTCTTGGAAGACCATAATGTTTTCACAAATATCCTGCAGCAGGCTTAAATTTGGGGCTCATAGTTGCCTTCAGTAAACTCAGAGACATTGTTATGGCTTTGCTTACCAGTTGGAAATAACCATGAGATTTCAAGCTCACCTTGTATGCATCTAGTCTGTAGACTGCCTAGCCAAGACACTGTGGTCCACAGAATCAAATACTTCAGAAAAGTCAGTCAGTACCAAGGCATAAGTGAGTTCTGGGTCAGTTTCTTTGAAGGTACTATCTGTGATTAAAACTTGGTTTTAGCACAGTGTTGTTTACAAATATTGGGCTAGAAAGGGACCTGCAAATCTTATGCTATCAGGTGATCTTCAGGCTGGGTGGCCTGCACTTTTCCTGGATGTTTCTTAGAAAAGGTACATTAGAAGTAGTTTGAAAGTTGATTAGATTATTGGAATCATACTTTACCTTCCTGAGAATGTGGGTCACAATATATTCTTTCAGGACAGTTGAAATCCTCTGTCCTCCCCAAAAAAGCAGAATCATCTAAAAAATGTGTTGCTCCAGTATATCAAGATAGGTTTATTTCATGTTGACATACAAGGGTCCAGATCAAAATGAGTAGAACGGAGCCTAAGGGCAGTCATCATGACCTGTTGAATATCATTGCTTGACTGGGACTGTTGTGTTCATTGGTTATTACAAGTCCTTTGGAGTAGACCATAGCTAAGTAGTTACCTCAAGACTAAAATCTTGCCTATGAAATGTTTACCTAACAGAACATTTAGACAGACAAATAGATTTCTGGAAGTGAATGCAGCCTGGACTGCACAACCTGGACATTATGCAGAATAGTTGAGGTAGGCGGCTCATAATTCTGTATCTTTCCTTAAAAAAAAAAAAAAACACAGCTTTTGTAAAGGAGATCTGCAAGTAGTCCACTAAAGTTAAATTTTTTGGCTTCAAGGTGACCAGCCCTCCATATTTGCAACAACCTGCCCTCTTTCCTTTTGTTTTCAGCCAGAAAATAATCAAACCATCTGGGTTTTACTTGAGTGGAAAGGGGGTGAACATATTCTGGAGCCAGGTAGTCAAGAGTAACTGAAAGGGTTTGCAGTAAAATCCATGTAGATCATTATGGCGAAAATCCCAAGCTATGAGTTGAATCCACAATTGACTTGAAATAATTCATGTCAACATCACTTGAATTGCAGTAGCATATCAGCTGCGTTTGAGAAAGTCCAGGTCTAAAGAGCCCCCAGGGTGAACTACACCTGATGCTGGTCAGATCACGAGGTCGGGTGCACTTCAGACTCAAAAGACCAGATCCACTTTGTATCTTTTTTTTTTTTTCAGTAAACATCTTTACCTATGTCGTACGTGATAATTTAATAATCTTACATTTATATATGTGAAAAACAAACAACATTGGCACCACTTTATTTGCAAACATTATATGTCATAGACACCATTGGAACAACTGTAGTTGCAAACATTATACATCTGGTCTTTGTTGCAGGCTGGAGAAGTTGTTTGACCGCAACTGAGCTACAAAATATAAGTATCTTTTGATTATTTTAACAGATTACTGTTTTTATAATTTAATATATATAAAGCACTTTGTCTATTCAGAATCTTCAGAAATCTTTTTCTGTTTAAAAACTTTCATAGCTTGTTGTCTTAGGCTATTGTATAAACTGAAACATTTACTCTGTGTAATTATCTCTTGGCTAGTGGGGGCTGGTTCTTTTGTGTTCTTGTAAAAAAAAAGTTGTTGTTCTGGTCTTTGGTGCAGGCTGGAGAAGTTGTTTGACCGCAACTGAGCTACAAAATATAAGTATCTTTTGATTATTTTAACAGATTACTGTTTTTATAATTTAATATATATAAAGCACTTTGTCTATGCAGAATCTTCAGAAATCTTTTTCTGTTTAAAAACTTTCATAGCTTGTTGTCTTAGGCTA